>NC_080428.1:7623675-8223675 GCF_029873635.1 Malania oleifera
CCTATGATGACACTCGAAGAATAGGAGGAAAACGAAGACTCTGAAGACCCTAGATATAATTTAATTGTTGTAATTTATATTCAGGTCTATAATATTTAAGTAGAAAGGTCTGTAATAGTAAGTAGGGCTCTGGTTTGTAATAAGCTCACACACATCACATGTATGATTTATTACGTAAGCTTAAACAAACTGTAAATGAGAAATGACCTTAGAAAGACCTTAGGGTTTTCCCTTCGGTCGACTGACACTAGACTTTTTTGGTGTCTTCAAAATTGGATCCCAAGTGACCTTAGGACACTCACCATTGCACGTGCATGTATTAGGCACTTGAATAGAGTTTGTATGCTTCGAAACGGGACCAAAATGCACACTTGGTGCACTTTCGGTCGATCGAACCAGGCAGTTCATTCTGCCCTGGTTGACTTAACCAAGCCTGGGTCAATAGTTCACCAAGGCCCTGGTTGACCGAACCAGGTAGTTCAAAAAGCCTCAGTCGGTCGAAACCTCCCTGGGTCAACATTTTTACCATCTGGATGACCGAGCTACTTTTGTACTCCAACTACCTGGTCGACCGAGGGTCCTCGGGAGAAATCTTAGCGGTCTGGTCGACCAAACCAGCCAGTTCAAAATGGCCCGGTCAACCGAACCTCAGAAAATTGGAAAATCGCCCTTTGCTGGTCGACCGAGCCTTTAGTTCAAAATCCTCCTTGTCGACCGAACCATATGAGACCTAGTCGACTGAAACATTTCTGGTCGACCGGACCTCTCGGGTTGCCCTATTTTTTTACCATGGTTAAACATTTTTAAACAGGGTTAATTAGGGTTAAAATGATCTTAAACAATATTAATAATACCCTAAATGTCCTAACGGCTATAATTCTTCCAATATCTATATATAGCCTATCATTGCTAAGATTAGCAAAAGATTAACATATTTGATTAGGGAGAATTCTTTGAAAATCCAAAAACCTATAATACTCATTTTTGAGCCCCAAACATTCATTCTTACCTTCTACTATTGCCTATATCATTTGTAAGTTGATTGAGTGTTTGTGTTGAAAGGTTTGCTCTCCTTGTTTGGTGATTATTTGATATGATTTTTCTTGAGCGCTAAACCTAAGTATTCTTAGGGGATTTTGTTAATGAATCTCTCCTAAGAAGACTTGTATTAAACTTCTGAGTATTGCATATCCATTGCAATATCTTGTGAAGTTTGTATTTGTTTGTGGATTGCAAAATCTCTTCAAAACATTTTCAAATATCTTGTGGAATTTATTTTGATATAACTTTGAAAAGATATTTGTTTATGTGATAGTGATCTTTGTAGCAATATTCATTCACTCATATATTATTTGCTGAATACAAAGATTACATATCTTTTGCAAACCAAGCATATACATTGTTTAATATTCACATGCTTGAGACATCCTGCTGATTGAAATATTTGAGACTTGATATCTTTGTGTGAACTCATTGATTGAATATCTTAAGATACAAAGATTGTCTGTTGACACTCTCACGTATGCATTACACTGATAGAAAATACTTTTGAGAGTTGAACCATTTAGACCACATTAAGCTTACATATTGAATCATATTGTGGTGTATGTTATTGCTCGCATCTGGGTACATATCTACTTTACACGAAAGCATAATCCCTGTATCATCTAATTATATACACATTTTTTGTTTATCCAGGCACGGGCCTGAAAAGGGAGACTAGCCCTGGAATAGTCCCGGATTGGCTTAGACTCGGCTAGGAAAGCTAGGTGCATTGTCTGGTTAAGGCATGTAGGTTGAGGCCAGACTTGCTAATTGACTTGGTTAAGGTTGAGGTCAGCCGTGTGTTAATTTGACTTGGTTGTAATCGATGCCGCTCCACCCTTAAGTGAGCTATTAGTGGAATCCTTGAGCTTGCGAGCTAGAGGCGGGGATGTAGGCACAGTTGGCCGAACCCCGATAACATATCGTATGCCTTGTTTATATTTTTGCACTTTATATTTACCGCACATATATGTTTTGGTGTGAATGATGCGTTTGATTTAATTTCCATATCATATTTATCTACGCATTTGGAAATTGCACAGACAAACCCTAGGTCGTGTATATATTGCCATTGGATAGATTTACCTAGGAGAAAAAGTTTAAATTTATAATTCAACCCCCCCCCCTCTTAGGAAT
This sequence comes from Malania oleifera, assembly GCF_029873635.1. NCBI lineage: Eukaryota > Viridiplantae > Streptophyta > Magnoliopsida > Santalales > Ximeniaceae > Malania > Malania oleifera. The sequence goes on from NC_080428.1 coordinate 7,625,857, forward strand.
ACACCGATTCTAACAATTGGTATCTGAGCCTCGTTGCACTTGACTTAAACATTTTTGCAAAAAGATCACAATGGCTGACATTGGTGTATCCCCATTCGGCTAGGGTCAATCACCTTTCAGTCCTCCTATGTTTTGTGGTGTCGATTACACCATGTGGAAAATTAGAATGAGTGTTTTTTATAAAATCAATGAACTAAAGAGCCTAGAAGGCGATTGTAAATGGAATTTGTATGCCTATAGAAAATGATATTAATTCGATGCATGCAAATTCACATGCCATGGACATGCTATATTGTGCTTTAGATACTGATATTCTTCATGAGTTTTTGGCATGTTGCAGTGCACAAGAGATCTGGGTTGAGCTTGAAAAGATATATGGAGAGACTCAGAAAAAGGAAACCACCACTCCAGAGATGTCATGTTCAGATTCTTGGGGAGTGGTAAGTGATAGGGATAGTGTATTAACAGAACATGAGGTATATGATTCTCACTCAAGCTTGTTTGAGGATTCATGTGTTGAATGCAATGTTGCTACATGTGCTGAATCATCTGTTAAATACCATGATAATTCTGTTGATGATATGTGTGATGATTCTTATGCTGAATGTTATGTTGTGTCTCATGCTGAATCATCTATTGATAATATTGTTAATGATGTATATGATGATTCCTGTGAAAAGCATTGCAGCATATCGTACGATGAATCATCTGAGAATATTTGTGATAGTCCTGTTGAACATGCATGCAATGATTCATATGAAAACTATTGTGTTAATTCTTATGATGAATCATGCGGTGAATTAAATAGTAAAAGCATGCTGTCATTTGAAAAACTAGAAAAGACTTTATTGAAAATGAATAAATTTCTAGTTAGAATATCAAAGTAGAAATCATTTTTGAAAATCGAGAATAAGGGGATAGCTATACAATTAAAAGAATTAAAAGATTATCATGCTATCCTTGAAAAGAGAAAGATTAAGAAGATCTTAAAAATTATCTGGTTAGAAGAAGAATTGGATGATTATTCTAGAGCTACATTCAAAGTTATAAATGAGACGAATAATCATGATAAATCCTTAGAGATTAAAAAGAAAAATCTTTTCAAAAAGGATTTAGGATTATCACATAATTCGCACTATCATGCCTCAACAAGCAATCATAAGAATTGTAAGCATATCCTTTCATGCATTTACAAAACCTGCTTACATTATAAAGGAAAAGGGCACAACCGATTTATTTTCTCATCCATAAGTGCCAGAGAGTTAGAAAAAGAAATGATGTGGGTAATCATGAAAGCAAACCCCTTAGGATCTAAAGAAGACCGAAGTCAAATAGATATAACTTAACTATTTTTTGTTTTCTTAGATCTTAGGATTAGGTTTAGGGGGTTGTGATGAATGTAGGTTTGGGAAGTGATTTTTGCTTAAAATGAAAATCTTAGTATACACACTCACTAAATTATCTTATTATACTAAGACCTTTATCCACTTCCAAATGGACATGGTATCTATGCCTTGTACTTAATTCTAAATGCTTAACCCATGCTAACATGAAAAATCACAAAGTTAAGCAGCTGTTATATTTTGCACAAAATTGAGTGTTAGGGTTCTATCTTATATCATATATCACTATACCCTAAACTCACTTTTGAATGTGAAAAGCCTAAATCAAAATCAAGTCATCACTCTAGGGTTAAAGAACTATTGATCATAAATGACTAATATATATATTGAGTGCTTCTCATAGCTACAACCAAATTAGAGGTATCCACTAGGGGATTGGTCCCCTTGAGTTTAAATCTTAAAACCTTTAATTTTGGATAAATTGCTTCATAGGAAATCCTTACCAAACCATTCTTATTTGGTAAGGTATCACCTATCTACTTGTATCCTTGTTTTAGATTGTAATTACATTTATAGGATACTTTCCATTCTCAGAAGAGCATTGTTCACAACATTCACATATCCTATATGCTCTTTGCCCAAGCATGGACATGATTACTAAGAACGAAAACATTTTTGAAAATGTCCACTCATTCTAAATACTCTTCTGAACTAAATGATAATTTGATTGTCTAGAGTATTTACTCATTTTCACTTCAAAAGCTCTCAAATTATTAAGTCATATCCTTTTGATCTTTATATACTTAGAGATGAATTGAATGGCTATGCTAGTTGCAGCAGGTCTCAATCTAGATGAGTGCACAAAATTCAAGTAGACCTATGCACATGCAGTTTAAATTGAAAGTCATTCTAACTTGTGCCTCTCACACGTATTGAAATTCATATCAATAGAGGCAATATTGGCTTAGCTCACTTAAAGAAATATCTATTGTGACTTTTTGGTCTGCTAAGCCTATTCATCCAAAGCCAAGCATATATCATCAAAAATCTTAAAACACTTGGCTAAAGAACTAGAAAGTAAAAAAAAAAACATAAATTGAATAAGTGCATAACTCAGGGGGAGCATTTATCCTTCATATCTATATAAATGAAAATGCTCTCATATTCTCATATCATTTATGTCTTTGTGCCTTAATGAATAACCATACTATACTAAACTCGTAACTATCCACTGCTGTGTATTGTTTATACTATATATTGATGGATAGTTGTTAGCTTTACCATGATCCCAAGAGGGGGGGTGAATTGGTATTTTAAAATTTATCTCCTAAGTATTTCTCCTAACATCAGTATGTTCACAAGCTTATGGTCAATCTAGTGCAAATAATGTAAATATACTAGAAATTAAATAAAGCAGTTTAAACAATCACACAAGCACCAGAAAGTAGTAAAGAAAGGATGACACGCAGATATGTTATCGAGGTTCGGCCAACTGCCTACATCCCTGCCTTGGCTAACGAGCACAAGGATTATCACAATAACTTGCTCACTTAAATGGGTGGAGCAGCACCTATACAAACCAGGTCAAATTACAACAGGGCTGACCTCAACCTTTACCAATCCTTACCGGGCTGGATTACCGCCCCTCAGGCCACGCCTGGAATCTCTCAGATATATAATCAAACGGTACAATATATGGGTGCTTTCACGTAAAGCAAGTTTGTACCACAAATGAACAGAAACACAAACACCACAGATGATTTAAAATGTAAGCTCACTATGGTCTAAGTAGTTTAACTCTCAAAGATGTTTTCTATCAGTGTAGTGAGTACGTCAGAGTATCAATAATAATCTGTGTATCTCAAAATATTCAATCAAACGTGTTTACACATAATACCAAGCAAGCCTCAAGAATATCAATCAGAGAATATCTCAATCACACGAATGTGTATATGCTTGGATTGCAAAATAGATAATCTTTGTTTTCATTAAATGATATATATACTTGTATAAATATTATCACAAAGATTAGTGTAACAAACACAAATATCTTTTCACAAATAGTTCAATAAATTCCACAAGATATTTGAGTAAGCTTGAAATATGTTTTTGCAAACCAAAAACAAATACAAACTTCCAAAGATATTGCAATGATAATGCAACACTTAGAAGTTTACCACAAGTCTTCTTAAGGTAGGCTTATTAGCAAAGCCTCCTAAGAAAACTTAGGTTATGCTCTCGAGAGAAAAATCGATTCAAAAACTTCAAACAATGAGAGCAAAACCTTTTAGAATATACACTCAAAGCACTTACAAATGGATTTGAACTTGAAGAGGTAAGCTAGAGTGTTTTTAAGAAAGGTATGAGCAATACGAATCAAAATGAGTATTTTTGCTTGAGAGAGAAAATTTTAATCCTTTTTCTTGCTAATCACCTTAATTCTCCCAAATAAAACAGTATATATAGACATACCAAAATATTTGATCATTGGGGACCTATTAGGGATTGTTGAAAAAGTTTAATGACACTTAAACCAATTTAATCTTGTTTAAAATTATTAACCGCGGTAAAAAAATAAGAGCAACTCGAGAGGTCCGGTCGACCAGAAGTGTTTCGGTCGACCAGGACTCAAATGGTTCGATCGACCAAGGGACTTTTGAACTAAAAGGCTCGGTAGACCGTAGAGGGAGATTTCCCAAACTTCCGAGGTTCGGTCGATCGGGCCTTTTTGAACTGCATGGTTCGGTTGACTAGACCGCTGAGAATTCTCCTGAGGACCCTTTAGTCGACCAGGTAGTTGGAGTACAAAAGTGGTCGGTCGACCGGGAGGTCAAAATGTTGACTTCCAGGTGGTTTGGTTGATCGGGGTCAAATGACCTATAGGGTCTTAGTCGACCGGGACCTTGGTCAACGATTGACCCAGGTATGGTTCGGTCGACCAAGCCAAAAATGAACTGATTTGGCTAGTCAACTGAAAGTGCACCAAGTGTGCATTTTGGTCTCGTTTTGACACAATCAAGCCCTATTTAAGTACCTAACAATCATATGTGTACATGTGTGTGTCCTAGGGTCATTTGGGTCCAAAATAGAGACACCAAAAAAGTCCGATGTCAGTCAACTGAAGGTCGACCGAAGGGTACACCCTAAGGTTTTTCTAAGGTCATTTTTGGTTTGTATCTAGTTTGAACTTACAGAATAAATCATGCATGTGATGTGTGTGCTTATTACAAACCGAATATCCTAATTGCTATTACAGACAAATTTCACTAAAGATTATTATAATTAAGAGCATGAATTTGTCTTCAAGCTTTAGGTTTCACGTGCCATTGATGATATGTTAATATGAACCTGCACATGAACTAGATATTTATTAAATACAGGAGTATTTGTCATTATCGAAACCAGGGCGTGACCTATAAGGTCAACAATAGTTATTTGTGATTATCTAGTATTGTGAACTGTTATTGAATATGTTGTTTGATAATACTGGATTGCATGGAACGCCATCTGTAATGCTGTTGTAGAAACTTATTTACTTGCATGCTTGTATAGAACGCCAACTGCATGGTTGATGCAGTATGTTGTGTATTGCATGCTGGTAGCATATATAGGTTCTCGCATGCTTAAATTGAAATATTTTGAATTGATTGCTTGAATCTATCAGGTTTTGGTACTTGAAAATTTGGGAAATGTCCGATTTACAGACGGCACACTGCCAAATTTTCGACAGGATTTTTCCCAAACCAAAACCTTGTGTTAAGGATGATTATGATAATAAAAATGTTAAAATGTTTTTGAAAGGATAAGTGAAAACTTAAATAGAAATATCACATTTTCATCCTTGCATAATCATCACATACTTAGGGGAGCTCAGCTCCATCCCTATAGGAAGCACATAAATGACTTATATGCGTCACTTTCGTCTATTGAAATATTTAGGCTCTTCTAAAATCCCCGAACATTATATCTTGTGCTTAAAGGCTTATATTTTGATATGGAATGTTTGTGGGTCGTGAACTATATTGTATGCCTTAATATATAGTCTTTTGATGCATACATGGTCTATAGGGACAACTATACTAATCAAATGATAACATGCAATTGACGAATACTCAGTATAGTTGATTTTAAATAATTGGATTGATGACTTATACTATTGAGCATAATGAAACTAATCTTTGGTTAGTATAAGTAGTTAAAGAATCTAAGCACATATTCAAATTGATAGGGGGAGAATTAAATTACTACCCTATTTTGCTTACCCATATGTTTAGCGTATATCTTGAGTGAATTCATTGTGGCATGTACATGAATGAAAAGATTTTATTGAAAATCATAATCTGAAGTATGTTTATATTGCCACAACTGTTTGTACTTGCCATATGATCTTGCATGTGATTTCTTAATTTTTAGGATCATTATGGTTTTGGTTTTCTGGTTATTTTTAGTATATGCTTTATTGACAAATCAGAAAATTTGTTTCTTGCTTGCATGAGTTTTAAATTAAAGTTTTTGTTTCTGCAAGCACCCCTAGAACTATTTTGCAAACATTAAAAAGGGGATGTATATTACAATTATATACGTATATATATTTATCTACATGAACTTTTGGCAAGATCAAATTTCAAAACAAACTCTCTTTCCTCTTGCCTCATTATTATTATATGCATACATGTTTTTCAAAATTGCATAACTTTGAGTATAGTCTTAATTGACTATCATGCTTTTAAAATGAAATGCAATATGTCATGCATATGCGCTGAATGATTAATATTTGTTGCATGCTGAATTTATTTGATAGGATGAGTATATAAGAAATGCACTTAAGAGAACATCATCCTTGAGCTTAATTCAAGTAAGCGTGCATGCAAATATACATGGGAATTTAAGTCCCAATCTTAGAATAAATCAGTAAGAACTTAATGCCTAAAATCTCTTGCATGCTAAGTAATACTAAGACGAATGAACATATGATGGATGTGCTTAAATGAAATTCATTCTTGAGCATAAACGTACTTATGTATGTCTGAGACTATATTGGGGAGTATAAGCCCCATCCTTGAGAAGAGAATTATAACTCACCAACCTCATTGGACCTATACTATTAATTGGCTTTAACTTTTTGAGTCCGATTTGTTTCATTACTTATAATGTATTGGAAACTTAATGAACTCTCATAATTAATGTCAGTATAAGTAGATGCTTCCTAGACATTTCATAGTTTGCATAAATTTAGGGGGAGCTCTCAAGTAAAATTTACAAGTCTAAGAAATAATTTTTACAGTTGATATGTTTTATTGCCTTGAACTTTGTGAATATTGATTGTTACGTGTGTGCATAATTCGTATGTCTACTCCATGATGGCCTTGGACTTTACATTTTATTGCATAATCATATTAGGCTTAGTGAGTATTGATTATGACTTATAATGGCCACTTCCTTTGTCCACTTTATGATGATATTGAAATTTATACTTGATTAATAGATCATACTGAACTGTTTGAGTAGTGTGGATAACTTGCTAGGTTTATAAACTCAAACAGGTCCTTTTTATACAGGATTTTTTTTGGAAAGTCCCATTTTCAAACGGCATGCGGCCGAAATTTTTCGAAAAACTTTCTGAACTTATTGTGTATAAAAATGATATCTTCCTCTCATTTGCCTATATAAACTTAAATTTTTATCTACACCCTTTTTGCTGTTACCAAAAGGGGGAGAAGTAGGCAAGTATTTGTAATCATCAAAAAGGTGAGATTGTTCACCCTATGGGTCATACCCTGTTTTGATTATGACAAATACTCAGGTATTTAATGACTGCCAAGTTAATGTGCAGGTTTATCTTGGTAGTATCCTATGATGGCACTCGGAGAACCGGAGGAAAATGAAGACTCTGAAGACCCTAGATATAATTTATTTGTTGTAATTTATATTCGGGTTTGTAATATTTAAGTAGGAAAGGTCTGTAATAGTAAGTAGGACTCTGGTTTGTAATAAGCTCACACACATCACATGTATGATTTATTACGTAAGCTCAAACAAACCGTAAATGAGAAATGACCTTATAAAGACCTTGGGGTTTTCCCTTCGGTCGACCGACACTGGACTTTTTTAGTGTCTTCAAAATTGGACCCCAAGTGACCTTATGACACTCAACATTGCATGTGCATGTATTAGACACTTCAATAGGGTTTGTATTTTTTGAAACGAGACTGAAATGCACACTTGGTGCACTTTTGGTCGACCGAACCAAGTAGTTCATTCTGCCCTGGTCGACCGAACCAAGTAGTTCAAAAAGCCCCGATCGATCGAAACCTCTCTCGGTCAACATTTTGACCATCTGGTCGACCGAGCTACTTTCGTACTCCAACTACCTGGTTAACCGAGGGTCCTTGGGAGAAATCCCAGCAGTCTGGTCGACTGAACCAGCCAGTTCAAAATGGTCCGGTCGATCGAACCTCGAAAAATTTGAAAATCGCCCTCTGCAGGTCAACCGAGCCTTTAGTTCAAAATCCTCCTGGTCAACCGAACCATATGAGACCTGGTCGACCGAAACATTTCTGGTCGACCGGACCTCTCGGGTTGCCCTGTTTTTTTACCATGGTTAAACATTTTTAAACAGGGTTAATTAGGGTTAAAATGATCTGAAACAATATTAATAATACCCTACATGTCCTAACAACTATAATTCTTCCAATATATATATATGGCCCATCATTTGCTAAGATTAGAAAAAGATTAACATATTTGATTAGGGAGAATTCTTTGAAAATCTAAAAACCTATAATACACATTTTTGAGCCCCAAACACTTATTCTTACCTTCTACTATTGCCTACATCATTTGTAAGTTGATTGAGTGTTGGTGTTGAAAGGTTTTCTCTCCTTGTTTGATGATTATTTGATATAATTTTTCTTGAGAGCTAAACCTAAGTATTCTTAGGGGACTTTGTTAATAAGTTTCTCCTAAGAAGACTTGTATTAAACTTCTGAGTATTGCATATCCATTGCAATATCTTGTGAAGTTTGTATTTGCTTGTGGATTGCAAAATCTCTTCAAAACATTTTCAAATATCTTATGGGATTTATTTTGATATAACTTTGAAAAGATATTTGTTTATGTGATAGTGATCTTTGTTGCAATATTCATTCACTCATATATTATTTGCTGAATACAAAGATTACATATCTTTTGCAAACCAAGCATATACATTGTCTAATATTCACATGCTTGAGACATCCTGCTGATTGAAATATTTGAGACTTGATATCTTTGTGTGAACTCATTGATTAAATATCTTAAGATACAAAGATTGCCTATTGACACTCTCACGTATGCATTACACTGATAGAAAATACTTTTGAGAGTTGAATTATTTAGACCACATTAAGCTTACATATTGAATCATATTATGGTGTATGTTATTGCGCGCATCTGGGTACATATCTACTTTACACAAAAGCACAATCACTGTATCATTTAATTATATACACATTTTTTTGTATATCCAGGCACGGGCCTGAAGAGGGAGACTAGCCCTGGAATAGTCCCGGATTGGCTTAGACTCGGTTAGGAAAGCTAGGTGCATCGTCTGGTTAAGGCATGTATGTTGAGGCCAGACTCGCTAATTGACTTGGTTAAGGTTGAGGTCAGCCGTGTGTTAATTTTGACCTAGTTGTAATCGATGCCGCTCCACCCTTAAGTGAGCTATTAGTGGAATCCTCGAGCTTGCGAGCTAGAGGCGGGGATGTAGGCACAGTTGGCCGAACCTCGATAACATATCCTGTGCCTTGTTTATATTTCTGCACTTTATATTTACCACAGATGCATGTTATGGTGTGAATGATGCGTTTGATTTGATTTCCATATCATATTTATCAACGCATTTGGAAATTGCATAGACAAACCCTAGGTCGTGTATATATTTCCATTGGATAGATTTACCTAGAAGAAAAAGTTTAAATTTCCAATTCACCCCCCTCTTGGGAATACACCAATTCTAACAATATATTCATTAATTTTAATATAAATGCATATGAATGGTATTGTGCGTGCTAGTTAATTGTGAAAGTACATATTAATTTGTTATTCGTCAATAAAATTTCTAGGAGAAAGAAAGGGTGGTTGGTTTTATAGGGATGCATAACCTTATTTAGTCAGAGCTTTGTATCTTAAAAACGATAATTAAGGATGGTAGCCATGTGTTGACTTTGGTGCAATCTCAAGAGAGGGGGCATGAATTGGATATTTAAAAGTTCTTTCCTAGGTCAACCATTTTAACAACAGTACTATGCCACTTGGGATCTATCTAGGCAATTGTATATCCAATCATTCACAGTAAAACATACACGTGTGGTAAATAAATTGCAGAAATGTAAATTGCACACACGAGAGTTTAAGCACTTTTAATCACCTAATAACACTCTTAGAAAGTTGGATTTCTCAAAGGAATAGCAAAGAGTGACTGTATGGGCTTAGTATGTGAAAGATATGATCTTTGAAAAATAGATAATTTTTGGCTAATCAAGTATGTTAATATCCCTTTATTTTCGAAAATGAACTCATATATATAGAGAGGGTCAAAATTATTATTGTTGGGGATACATAGGGTGTTTTTAAATTTGTTTTAAAACTGATTAGAAAAATTAACCCTATTTAACCCCTCTTAATCGCGATAAAAAAATTGCCAACCCGAGAGTTTCAGGCACCTGACCCATGGTTTAGTCGCCCAAACAGATACAATAGAAAAAGTGATTTTTGAAGTTCGGGTGCCTGAATTTAGGTTTTTTTTGCTGACCAAAGGAAATTTCCATTTTGTCCAAGGTTCGATCATCTGAACCATAGTTTAGCTTATCGAACTACCAAGTTCGGTCCCCTGAGGAAAAATGAACTATAAGTTCAGGCACCGGGGATGATGAAAAAGTAGAAGGTATGAGTTCGGTCGACCGTGGACACTTAAGTCATTTGAGTTCGATCGCCCGAATCCTAGTCAACTTTTTGACCGGTCCACAGTTTGGTCGACCAAGGCAATTTGACTTGCCAGGTTCAGTCGCTTGAGGCCTCATGATTTTAACCTAAGGTCCATTATTTGATTTTAATTTAACCTCTGATAACATGTGAAGTATAGCAGGGCTTTGTGTACTAAGTGTTGGAACCTATGGTCTATCTTAGGTCATTCTGAGCATATTATCCTACCATGCATGATGTATATTATTACAGGTCATATAGTGTTACAGTCCATAATTAATCACAACACATAATGAAAAATATAAAAACACAATTACAAATAAGGTACAATATTCTTTAGTCTTCTGCAATATCACCATACGCCATAATGATATAGCATTCTTTTCAATTCCATGCGTAGAGTGAACATGCATGCAAACCTTAGTGCAAACATCAGTACTAAGTATATTTGTCATTATCAAAAATGGATATGACCAACTAGGTCAACAATCTCCTCATTTTTTATGATGACAAATGCTTTATGCAAAAGTGGGTACAATCAAGAAAGGCTCCCCCTAACTATATGCATAAAGAGAATTGAAGCTCAATTAAACTTGGCTAATTATATTAACTAATGTACCTAATGTACCCAATTTTTGCCTCTTCTCCCCCTTTTGGCAATAGAAAAAAAGGGCTAAGAATAAAGAATTATAAGTAATTTGGGCAAACAATGAGCAATAGTCAATTAGATACAATAAATAATTTGGGAATATTTCTAAAAATTTCGACAGCATGTCATTTGAAATTAGAGCATTTCCCAAAATAAATCTATACCTAAGTGACCTATTTGAGTTCAACAATCATATACAACAATTTACATCCAACAACTCAAACAATTCAGTATTGATCCACTCAAATCATAGAGTCAAGAAGATAATATGATCATGCAGCACAAAATGACCGAAAGATACCAATTGTTGATACCAATTGTTAGATATTTATGTATTCCCACAAGATATAAATTTTAGTGATGCATGAAGTGAGATGCATTTAACATTTGAGAGCCATATATTTCCACGTGAAGTGGCTCCCCCTTAGATTGTGCAATCTCTTTATTTTTATAACTTGAGCAAAAGACACAAGTGTTTTAAACATTTGTTAGCATATATCATGACAAAGAATTTTCATTTAAGTTCATTTCTTGTAATTTTGACTTCAAAAGAAATCCCCCTTTATAAATTTGATACCAATTATTGTTTTGCGAATACAATTTGCCACAAGATGTTAAATTTTAAGTCCATCAAGGTGATTGAAGAAAACTAGAATGGATCATATTAAAAAAATATTTATGATGTATAAAGAGATCATGTTCTAAAATCTTAACCTATGTTGAAATTGTTTAGTTTTATAAGATCGTAGGATGTGGGTGCAATGAATTTGGAAAAATTTTGGCAGCACTCTGTTTAAAAATACAACTTTTCCCATAAACAATTGTCAATTACAAAGCATTTAAATATATGCACAAACTCTAGATGATTCAATTTAAATTGACCTAAGTGCAAGAATATTAAAAACGAAAAGCAAATTTTGCATGCACATCCATCAATATTTTAGTAAGTGTTTTGAAATATTGGGAAAATGTCAAACAAAAATCCAGCAGCATGCCGTCTATAAAGAGGACATTTCCCATATTAACCTGCATAAAAGGGTTCAAGCAAACAGTATATCATTCAGTTTTGAGCATATGAGAACCTAACATTTCTACCAGCAAGCAATACACATCAACTACATCTGCCATGTAGGAGGCATCAATCAGGCAAACATATATACATATATAAAAGTATATGCATGCCATCGAACCATCAGATATATATAAGTATAAGCAAAAGACAATCACCACATAATAGTATCTTTGTGTGTGTGTGGTGAGAGTGTATAGCCGAAAAGAAAAATAAAAAAAATGTTAAGTTATTATAGACCCCAAATGTAAATGTATGTATGTCAAGGTTAAGATAGATAAAATAAAAGAGCAATTGATCTCCAAGGCCCACCTCTAGGCTTTCCCATCATCATGCTCGTCATCCTCATCACGACTCACCTCCATATGCTCCACGCCAACGTCCTTATCATTCATCTCCCTCAAGCGCTCACTGAGTATGTGGAAGTTCGCCCTCACATCAGATTAGAACTTTATGAACTCAACATAGAATGCACCATGCCTAGACTAGGAGGAGGAAGCCTACTCCCTGATCTCGCTCTGAATGGAGGTCTTAAGCTCCTCAATAGATGTAGTGAGACCAGTAATAGCAGGCATGATCTCATAATTCGATGGCATATGGGGCTCCTCCTATGGAACCTCTTGAGGCCTTGGACCTCTCTCAGGTATGGTAGGCAACCACATATTACCAATGAGCTCATACCCCATCAGCTTCAAGGTAGTGGAGGAGAAGGTGTTTGTGCTCTTGATCTTCTTTAGAATTGTATACGGAGTCCTCGTGACTCTCTCTTTGAAAAAAATCCTAGATAGGGTGCCTCACTATGGCAGTATAATCCTCTTCCCTACTGTCTTCATGAACATCCATCTCAGGATTAATCTAGGGAGGTCCAGCTTTTTCCTCGTGAATAGACACCACATCACAAAGCAGTCTAGGTACGAGACATGATCCCTATACTCGAACTTCTACAAAAATATTATAAGATATCTGGTGGTGTACCACTTTCACCTTCAGATTCAATGACCTATAGTTGGGTGTGTGACTGAGATCAACAACAGGATGAGACATAACCAAATTCACGAAGGTACACACTGTGAAATCCTGCTCCTTGATCCAGGTCAAGGTGGAGTCGGGATAGTTGAAATCACCTCTCCGGATATTGAACATCTTAGCTAGATATGCATCATTGAACCGAATGTCCATCTCAAGCACACAAGAGTAGTATCCCTAGTCATTCTGCCCAATATTGGCATAGAGTAGCCTGACAAGGATGGGGTAGATCCCCCTGGGCTGGAAGCTCACAAACTCTTACCACCCTTGGTATCTGAACATTTATAGCACATTATTAATACATAAACTGAATGTCTAGAACCTTAGCTAGTATGGGTTCTTTGAGCCGGAAGACCTTCTCATACTTGATCCTTATTTTAGGCTTAAGCAACCATTGCTCAAGAGCAATGCCTGACTCCGTGCACCTTTGATCGCTGGACATGATAAGGAGAAGGTTTTTCTAAAAAATACTGGGCTAGGAATGAAAATGGGAAGGTTGGAAAAGAGAAATTCCGAAGGAGCTCTCAAGAACAAAGAAAAAATGAGACTGTTCACACGGGTAAAAATATATATAGACCACGGTTCGGTCACCTGAACAAGCCTTTGGTTGCCCAAACCGTAATAATTGCCCAAAGCTCTGAGTTTGTTTGGTTGACCGAACACAGGGTCGGTTGGATGAATCTCAAGAGACTTCTCGTGTTCCAACGCTCGGTAGCCCGAACCAAAATAGTTTATTTTAGTTCGGTTGACTGAACCCAGGATTTGGTTGCCCTAAAATCAGTTCGGTTACCCGAACCATGTTCAATGGCTCAAACATGTTTTGAATTGAAACGTTCAGCCACCCAAATGTGGTCAACATGCCAATCAAACTTCAAGTCCGGTTGCCCGAAGGGTTTAAGCTGAAATCGTTCAGCTGACCGAACCAAGTTAACTTTCCTTCGTTTGACCTTTTCTTATATACCATGACCCCCTATGATTTAAACTAATGACCTAAGGATTATGAAGTCCCCCTATTCTAATCTATTGATACTTGGAACATTTTTAGGGACGAAGAGATAGGGTTTTTCTTTCACTCTCCACACTTGTTTCATTTTGAGCACTTTTCGTTTGAATGGACAATCAAACTTGGTGCGTCCTTTCTTTTTACATAAAGCACGATAGATAAGGGTATAAGGACTGGAGGAGGTACTAGCATAATGATCAGACTCTCTCACGAAGTACCCCATGTACAGATTTTTCTTCTTTCTATTTCTAACTTCGTTACATCCAATATCTTTTGTATCTAAGGTCATTTTCTGTGAGCCTAATAACTTATTAAAGTTGTCCTTACCTCTAGTGAAGGTGTAGATGATCTTAGCTTGGTCGTCTATTTTCTTTTCTAAATCTTGCCTTTTTAAGTTCTCAAGACCTTTACAAACATCTTGTAACTTAACAAACTCTTTAGTCATGGTGTTTGCTTTACATTCAAGTTCTGCAATAAGATGATCTTTATTATTGTCACTTGAATATTGAGATCTTATTGCATTCAATTCTTTTTCTAATTTTTCATTTTTTTTTACTAATGGTTTAATTTTTAAATCATTTTCCTTCTCAATTAACGGGGTTGACCTCAACCTACAACTACACCTTACCAGAATGGTGCACTTAGGTTTCCTAATCGGGTCTAAGCCAATCTGGGACTATTCAACAGGGCTAGTTTCCCTCTTCGGGCCCATTAATGGAATACAACAAATATTCAATATAAATTTTGCATACACGGAAGTATACTTCTCAACAAGTAGATATGTACCACAATACAATCAAGATAATAATGCAAGCACAGATGACAGTAAATATGCTCAATGCTTAATAATATGTGCTAAACACTCAATCAAATGTAAATATACAGTCAAGATCTAAAGTGTATTTCCAAGCAAACTTTGAAATAAATAGTCAAAGTAAATCAATCGCCAAAAGTTTCAAAGTGTTTCAATAAGAATATTCAAAATATCTCAAACAAGATTTTTCTCAAAATAATAGCTCAAGATATATTTGAAAAATGTAAGCTTGTGAAAAATATTTTTGCTAGTCAAAAACACACAAGCTTGATGAGTCTTGCAACCAAATGCAAAGACTCACTAGCTACAAGGATTTTCCCACACAAAGATTTATTGATTAAATCAGGGGGGAAATCCTTGCAAAAACTCCTTATGAAAAATAATAAAGCAATCAACAACAAGGAAAGTTTAAGCACTTTGAATCACTCAATAACACTCTTAGAAAATTGGATTTCTCAAAGGAATAGCAAAGAGTGAGTTTATGGGCTTATTATGTAAAAGATATGATCTTTGAAAAACAAAGGATTTTTGGCTAATCAATTATGCTAATCTCCCTTTATTTTTTCAAATGAACCCATATATATATAGAGGATCAAAATTATGAACATTGGGGATACATAGGATATTATTAAATTTGTTTTAAAACTGATTATAAAAATTAACTCTGTTAAACCCCTCTTAATCACGGTAAAAAAATAGCCAACCTGAGAGTTTCAGGTGCCTAACCCATGGTTCAGTCGCTCGAACAGACACAATAGAAAAAGTGATTTTTGAAGTTTGGGTGCCTGAATTTAGGATCGGTTTGCTGACCAAAGGCAATTTCCATTCTGTCAGAGGTTCGGTCATCAGAACCATAGTTCAGCTTACCGAACTACCAAGTTTGGTTGCTCAAGGGAAAAATGAACTATAAGTTCGGGTGTCTGAGGACGATGGAAAAGTACAAGGTCCAAGTTTGGTCGACCCTGGACACTCAAGTCATTTGAGTTCGGTTGCCCAAATCCTGGTTAACTTTTTGACCGATCCATAGTTCGATCGACCGAGGCAATTTGACTTGCCAAGTTTGGTCGCCCAAAGCCTCATGATTTTAACTTAAGGTCCTTTCTTTGATTTTAATTTAACCCCTGATAATATGTGAAGTATAACAGGGCTTTGTGCACTAAGTGTGGGAACCTAAGGTTTATCTAAGGTCATTATGAGCATATTTTACTACCATGCATGATGTAGATTACTACAGGCCATATAGTGTTACAGTCCATAATTAATTATAACCCAGGATGAAGAATATAAAAACACAATTACAAATAAGGTACAATATTCTTTAGTCTTTTGTAATATCACCATACGCCATCGTGATATAGCATTCTTTTCAATTCCATGCGTACAGTGAACCTACATGGAAGCCTTAGTGCAAATATTAGTATCAAGTGTATTTGTCATTATCAAAATGGGATATGACCAACAACAAGGCTATGCAACTCATAGCTAGGAATTGCACATGTGTCTCTATGTCTAGTGTAGGGTGGGTTGCACATGGTATTTTCTTAGTAAGATAAATTTTGGAAAATAAAACCAACAGCTAGGAATTCCTTTGCTCACACTAATTCATAAAATATTTATTCCGAAGAATTCGATAGCATACAAAATAAATTTTTTTTTCATTAAAAATAAAATGACAATGTATTATTTTTTTTTATTAATCCAAAACATGGAATAGATGATGAATAAGTATTTCAATCTTGTGTTTTACAAAGTGAATGTCAATTCCTAACGTATGATTTGTTGAATGGTGCCATACAAACTTTTGCACTTCTAATATTTTTTCCCGTTTAAGTTACTGTATTGGCCCTAGAGTCAAGCCTAGAGTGGGGGGGGGGGGTCAATTGGCTCTTTTTCGTATTTTCGCTACAAAATATAAAACTTTGCAAAATACAAGCAATTATATCACAATATATAAAATCATCACAAAAAATAAGATTATTAGTGGCGGTATAAAACCATCACTAAGAATCAAAAAACCGTCACTAATAGTATTAGCCACGGTTTAATCAGCATTAGTAAAGGTGTTAAACTAGTCACCATATCTACGACAACTAATACTTATTAGTGATCAATTAGACAAACCATCACTACTAGTGGAGTATTAGTGATAGGAAAAAAACCATCACTAATAGCCTACAACTGCTACAATAAATTGAACATATTCTCGGGTCAAATTCGTCACTAAATTCCATGTATTAACAATTACTAAAAGTATATTATTAGTGAAGTATTTAATAAAAGTCACTAAAAGCATAACATTGGTGATGGTTTATTGACCGTCACTAATAAAGTCATATTAGTGAAAGTCGTCACTAATACTACTGCTTTAGTGATGAATTTGAGCCGAGAAAATATTTGGCTTTAAGTGACAAATTTGAGTCCATAAATATTGATTGTATAGTGATTGTTTTATACAATTAGTGACGGTGAGAAACCATTGGTATTTGCTTAGAGAGACCCTAGGTTGTGAAACACTAATTGGTCATTTGAACCTAGCCTAGGGAGAAACTGTTAAATACCCAATTCACCCCCCTCTTGGGAATACACCAATTACATTAATATCCTTGCTCTAAATCGTGATTATATTTAAAGGATACCTTTCAGTAATGGCAAAATAGAAATGTCCAAAGAATAGTGTTTAAGAAATTCATATATTCCAAAATGAACTTTTGCTAAATGGTCAGGACATACCTTCCAGCTTGCTTATACTGAAAAATGTCTTGCTTATACGGAATACTCTTCTGACCAAAACGAAAATTTTTCATCTATGAGAGTATTCATTCATATTCCCTTAACAAGTTCTCAAACTTTAAGTCAAAGGTTTTATTGAGAGCAATTTGTAATGACAACTTGAAAAAGTCATACTTTTGCTTCATTTTTATGAGGCTAGGGCAGTAGCTTATAATGGAGTGCTCACAATCTTCTGGCTCTCACGTTTTTTTGCACCATTTCTTTATGTTAAGGGTAGTAGTAAATGGGTGGAAAAAGAAATAGGCATATGAATACAAACATTGTAAACACTTGAAGCGCCATTGTTGGCTATATGCTCAAGTTGGTTATAAAACTCCATATGAACACAGGAAACACAATCAATATTTATAGTGGTTTCTTTGAAGTTCTTATAATTGTTCATTGTTATATATAAAACCAATAGCAAGGGTATGCAACTCACAATTTAAATATTTTGCTAAATTACTCACATAATTTTTGGGAATTTCTCAGATGCATGTTTAACAACTGAATGTGCATAAAAGTGGGTGCATATATTAAAAAATTTTAAAACAAATGCATATGAATTGTATTGTGTGCGCTAGTTAATTGTGAAAGTACATATTAATTTGTTGTTTGTCAATTCAATTTCTAGGAGAAAGACGTGGTGGCCGGTTTTATAGGGATGAATAATCTTATTTAATCAGACCTTTTTATCTTGGAAGCGATAATTAAGGATGGTAGCCATGGTATAGGGTGGGTTGCACATGGTATTTTCTTGGTATGATAAATTTTGGAAAATAAAACCAATTGCTAGGAATTCCCCTACTCAGACTAATTCATGGCATATTTATTCCTAAGAATTCGATAGCAGACAAAAGAAATTTTGTTTTCATTAAGAACAAAATGACAATGTATTATTTTTTTTTATTAATCCATAACGTGGAATAGATGATGAATAAGTATTTCAATCTTGTGTTTTACAAAGTGAATATCAATTCCTAACGTATTATTTGTTGAATGGTGCAATACAAACTTTTTCATTTCTAATATTTTTTCCCTTAAAGTTACTGTATTGGCCATAGAAACGAGTCTAGAGGGGGGGTGAATAGGCTCTTTTGCGTATTTTCACTTTTCTCTACAAAATATAAATCTTTGCAAGATACAAGAAATTAAATCACAATATATAAAAACATCACAAAAAATAAGATTATTAGTGACGATTTAAAACCATCACTAATAGTATTCGCCATGATTTAATCAGTACTAGTAAAAGTGCTAAACTAGTCACCATATCTGTGGCGACCAATACTTATTAGTGACGGAAAAAGACCATTACAAATAGCCTACAACCGTCACTCTAAATTGTACATATTCTCGGCTCAAAGTCATCACTAAAGTCAAAGTATTAACATTTACTAATAGTATATTATTAGTGATCGTTTGTTTACCGTCACTAATATAGTCAAATTAGTGACGGTTATTAAAATTGTCACAAATACTTGGACTTTAGTCATGAATTTGAGCCGAGAAAATATTTGGCCTTCAGTGACAAATTTAAGTCTAGAAAATATTCATCGTATAGTGATGGTTGTAGACTGTTAGCAATTGTGAGAAACCATTGGAATATTCTTAGAGAGGCCCTAGGTTGTGAAATATAGATTTCTGATTTGAACCTAGCATAGGGAGAAATTTTTCAATACCCAATTCAACCCCCCTCTTAGGAATACCCCAATTGCATCATTATCCTAGCTCTAAATCGTGATCATATTTAAAGGATACCTTCCAGTAATGGCCAAATAGAAATGTCAAATGAACAGTGTTTAAGAAATTCATATACTCCAAAATGCTTTTTTGATAAATGGTCAGGACATACCTTCCAGCTTGCTTATACTGAAAAATGTTCTGCTTATACTAAATACTCTTTTGAACATAATGAAAAATTTTCATCTCTGAGAGTATTCATTCATATTTCCATCACAAGCTTTCAAACTTTAAGTCAAAGGTTTTATTGAGAGCAATTTGTAATGACAACTTGAAAAAGTCAGACTTTTGCTTCATTGTTGTGAGGCTAGGGTTGTAGCTTATAATGGAGTGCTCACAGTCTTCTAGGTCTTGCGTTTTCTTGCACCATTTCTTTACGTTAGTTAAAGTGCCGTAGGAAATGGGGGGAAAAAGAAAGAGGCAAATGAATACAAACGTTGTAAACACTTGAAGTGCCATTGTTGGCTATGTGCTCAAGTTGGTTATAAAACTCAATATGAATACAGGAAACACAATCGATACTTATAGCGGTTTCTATGAAGTTCTAATAATTTTTCATCGTTATATATAAAACAAAAATCAAGGGTATGCAACTCATAGTTTAAATATTTTACTAAATTACTCACGTAATTTTTGGAAATTACTCAGATGCATGTTTAACTACAGAATGTGCATAAAAGTGGGTGCATACATTAATTAATTTTAAAATAAATGCATATGAATTGTACTGTGCGTGCGAGTTAATTGTGAAAGTACATATTAATTTGTTGTTCGTCAATTCAATTTCTAGGAGAAAGACATGGTGGTCGGTTTTATAGGGATGCATAATCTTATATAGTCAGACCTTTTTATCTTGGAAGCGATAATTAAGGATGGTAGCCATGTGTCTCTAAATCTAGTATAGGGTGGGTTGCACATGGTATTTTCTTGGGAAGATAAATACAAAAAAATATAACCAACAACTAGGAATTCCTTAGCTCACACTAATTCACATAATATTTATACCTAATAATTCGATAGCATACAAAAGAAATTTTGTTTTCATTAAAAAGAAAATGACAATGTATTACTTTTTTTTATTAATCCATAACATGGAATAGATGATGAATAAGTATTTCAATCTTGTGTATTACAAAGTAAATATCAATTCCTAACGTATTATTTGTTGAATGGTGCAATACAAACTTTTTCATTTCTAATATTTTTTCCCTTAAAGTTACTGTATTGGCCATAGAAACGAGTCTAGAGGGGGGTGAATAGGCTCTTTTGTGTATTTTCGGTTTTCTCTACAAAATATAAATCTTTGCAAGATACAAGAAATTATCACTACTACTGGAGTATTAGTGACGAAAAAAGACCATCATTAATAGCCTACAACCGTCACTCTAAATTGTACATATTCTCGGCTCAAATTCGTCACTAAAGTCAAAGTATTAACATTTACTAATAGCATATTATTAGTGATGGTTATTAAAATTGTCACTAATACTTAGACTTTAGTCATGAATTTGAGCCGAGAAAATATTTGGCCTTCAGTGACAAATTTAAGTCTAGAAAATATTCATCGTATAGTGATGCTTTTAGACTATTAGGGATGGTGAGAAACCATTGGCATTTGCTTAGAGAGATCCTAGATTGTGAAATACTGATTGCTAATTTGAACCTAGCATAGGGAGAAATTTTTCCATACCCAAATCACCCCCCCCCCCCCTCTTAGGAATACACCAATTACATGATTATCCTAGCTCTAAATTGTGATCATATTTAAAGAATACCTTCTAGTAATGGCCAAATAGAAATGTCAAATGAACAGTGTTTAAGAAATTCATATACTCCAAAATGCTTTTCTGATAAATGGTTGGGACATACCTTCCAGCTTGCTTATACTGAAAAATGTTCTGCTTATACTGAATACTCTTCTGAACATAATGAAAAATTTTCATCTCTGAGAGTATTCATTCATATTTCCTTCACAATCTTTCAAACTTTAAGTCAAAGGTTTTATTGAGAGCAATTTGTAATGACAACTTAAAAAAGTCGGACTTTTGCTTCGTTGTTGTGAGGCTAGGGTGGTAGCTTATAATGGAGTTCTCACAATCTTCTGGGTCTGGCATTTTTTTGCACCATTTCTTTATATTGGTTAAAGTGCAGTAGGAAATGGGTGGAAAAGGAAAGAGGCATATGAATACAAACATTGTAAACACTTGAAGTGCCTTGTTGGCTATACGCTCAAGTTGGTTATAAAACTCAATATGAATGTAGGAAACACGATCGATACTTATAGCGGTTTCTATGAAGTTCTAATAATTTTTCATCGTTATATATAAAACAAAAATCAAGGGTATGCAACTCATAGTTTAAATATTTTACTAAATTACTCACGTAATTTTTGGAAATTACTCAGATGCATGTTTAACAACAAAATGTGCATAAAAGTGGGTGCATATATTAATTAATTTTTAAATAAATGTATATGAATTGTACTGTGCATGCTAGTTAATTGTGAAAGTACATATTAATTTGTTGTTCATCAATTCAATTTCTAGGAGAAAGACATGGTGGTCGGTTTTATAGGGATGCATAATCTTATTTAGTCAGACCTTTTTATCTTGGAAGCGATAATTAAGGATGGTAGCCATGTGTCTCTAAATCATGTATAGGGTGGGTTGCACATGGTATTTTCTAGGTAAGATAAATACAGAAAAATATAGCCAACAACTAGGAATTCCTTAGCTCACACTAATTCACATAATATTTATTCCTAATAATTCGATAGCATGCAAAAGAAATTTTTTTTCATTAAAAATAAAATGACAATGTATTATTTTTTTTTTTATTAATCCATATCACGGAATAGATGATGAATAAGTATTTCAATCTTGTGTTTTACAAAGTGAATATCAATTCCTAATGTATTATTTGTTGAATGATGCAATACAAACTTTTTCATTTCTAATATTTTTTCCCTTAAAGTTACTGTATTGGCCATAGAACCGAGTCTAGAGTGGGGTGAATAGGCTCTTTTGCGTATTTTCGCTTTTCTTTACAAAATATAAATCTTTGCAAGATACGAGAAATTAAATCACAATATATAAAATCATCACAAAAAATAAGATTATTAGTGACTGTTTAAAACTCACAAATAATCAAAAAACCGTCACTAACAGTATTAGCCACGATTTAATTAGTACTAGTAACGGTGCTAAACTAGTCACCATATCTGTGGCGACCAATACTTATTAGTGACGAATTGGACAAACCATCACTACTACTGGAGTATTAGTGATGGAGAAAGACCATCACTAATAGCTTACAACCATCACTCTAAATTGTACATATTCTCAGCTCAAATTCGTCACTAAAGTCAAAGTATTAACATTTACTAATAGTATATTATTAGTGATGGTTGGTTTACTGTCACTAATATAGTCATATTAGTGACGATTATTAAAATTTTCACAAATACTTGGACTTTAGTCATGAATTTGAGCTGAGAAAATATTTGGCCTTTAGTGACAAATTTAAGTCTAGAAAATATTCATCGTATAGTGATGCTTTTAGACTATTAGGGATGGTGAGAAACCACTGGCATTTGCTTAGAGAGGTCCTAGGTTGTGAAATATTGATTGTTGATTTGAACCTAGCATAGGGAGAAATTTTTCAATACCCAATTCACCCCCCCTCCTCTTAGGAATACACCAATTACATCATTACTCTAGCTTTAAATCGTGATCATATTTAAAGGATACCTTCCAGTAATGGCCAAATATAAATGTCAAATGAATATTGTTTAAGAAATTCATATACTCCAAAATGCTTTTTTGATAAATGGTCAGGACATACCTTCCAGCTTGCTTATACTGAAAAATGTTCTGCTTATACTGAATACTCTTCTGAACATAATGAAAAATTTTCATCTCTGAGAGTATTCATTCATATTTCCTTCACAAGCTTTCAAACTTTAAGTCAAAGGTTTTATTGAGAGCAATTTGTAATGAGAACTTGAAAAAGTCGGACTTTTGCTTCATTGTTGTGAGGCTAGCGTGGTAGCTTATAATTGAGTGCTCACAATCTTCTGGGTCTTGTGTTTTTTAGCACCGTTTCTTTACGTTGGTTAAAGTGCAGTAGGAAATGGGTGGAAAAAGAAAGAGGCACATGAATACAAACATTGTAATCACTTGAAGCGCCATTGTTGGCTATATGCTCAAGTTGGTTATAAAACTCAATATGAATGCAGGAAACACAATCGATACTTTTAGCAGTTTCTATGAAGTTCTAATAATTTTTCGTTGTTATATATAAAACAAAATCCAAGGGTATGCAACTCATAGTTTAAATATGTTACTAAATTACTCACGTAATTTTTGGAAATAACTCAGATGCATGTTTAACAAAAGAATGTACATAAAAGTGGATGCATATATTAATTAAATTTAATATAGATGCAAATGAATGGTACCATGCAAGCTAGTTAATTGTGAAAGTACATATTAATTTGTTGTTCATCAATACAATTTCTAGGAGAAAGAAAGGGTGGTCTATTTTATAAGGATGCATAACCTTATTTAGTTAGACCTTTTTATCTTGGAAGCAATAATTAAGGATGGTAGCCATGTGTCTTTAAATCTAGTATTTGGTGGGTTGCACATGGTATTTTCTTGGTAAGATAAAATTTGAAAAATAAAACCAATAGCTAGGAATTCCCTAGCTCACACTAATTCATAAAATATTTATTCCTAAGAATTCGATAGCATACAAAAGAAATTTTGTTTTCATTAAAAAGAAAATGACAATGTATTACTTTTTTTATTAATCTATAACATGGAATAGATGATGAATAAGTAATTCAATCTTGTGTTTTACAAAGTGAATGTCAATTCCTAACGTATTAATTGTTGAATGGTGTAGTGCAAGCTTTTGCATTTCTAATATTTTTTTCCTTTAAGTTACTGTTTTGGCCCTAGAGTCGAGTCTAGAGAGGGGGGTGAAAAGGCTCTTTTGCATA
Source organism: Malania oleifera (assembly GCF_029873635.1). Classification (NCBI taxonomy): domain Eukaryota; kingdom Viridiplantae; phylum Streptophyta; class Magnoliopsida; order Santalales; family Ximeniaceae; genus Malania; species Malania oleifera. The sequence goes on from NC_080428.1 coordinate 7,650,242, forward strand.
TTTTCGTTTTTCTCTACAAAGTATAAATGGTTGCATGGCACAAGCAATTATATTACAATATATAAAATCATCACAAAAAAGGTTATTAGTGACGGTTAAAAACCACCACTACTAATAAGAAAACCGGCACTAATAGTATTAGTCACGGTTTAATCAGTATTAGTAATGGGGTTAAACTAGTGTTGACATGATAAGTCACACCCAGTTTTGACCATGACAAATACTCTTGGTACTGATGGTTGTATTAAGGCTTGTATGCAAGTTCACCTTGCGCGTGTACTCAAATTGAAAGACATATCATGATGGCGTGCAGTGTTCGTGCCGATGAATGAAGAAGTTTGTGTTGTATTTGTAATTATTTTTCCCTTTCTTCATTTTGGAATGTAATTTTATTATGGACTGTGCACCCATATGGTTTGTAATAATTTGCATCATACATGATAGGTATGTATGCTCAAATCGACCCTAGTTAGACTTTAGGTACCTACACAGACCATAGAAAGACCTAAGGGATTTAGTCGACCGACGCCGAATTTTTCTGGTAGGATAGAAAGGCCTTAAGTCTCTAAAAAAAAAAAAATGCATAAACAGACCTCATATCACTTACATAATTAGGGGAATTAATTGAAGCAAAAATTGGATTTAACTTAAAAATTTGAGAGAGCTCGGGCGACCGAACCTGGGGCGTTTTAAATGCCTCGGGCGTCCGAACCCTGGATAAGTCAATTTCTTGAGTTTCTATTCACGTGACCAAACCAATTTGAATGTATCTTCCTCGGTCACCCAAACCCGTGTCAGAACACTTTTCACTAACCCGGGCACCCGAACCTTCGCGTACAAAAAGACATTGAGCGACCGAAGCGACTAGTTTGGTTAACCGAACTTGTATCTGGGGACCCAAACTGCGGACAGAAACATTATGTCTTCTGTTCAGCTGACCAACCCTTACTTCGAGCACCCGAACTGTTAAAAACTAATTTTTTGAGTGAGTCTATTTGGGCACCCGAACCTCACACCGAGCACTCGAATCTCGCGGGGTAAATTATTTTTTATTGAAAATTAAATGGGGTTATTTTTTCTAAACATGTTTTAAACTTTTCTAATTATTCCCATTAAGTCCCCGATGGTCAAAAATTTCCATTTGCCTATATATACATGTTCATTTGCAATAATTAGCAAGGATTAGCAAATTGATTAAGGCCAAAATTCTCTCAAATTCAAAAATGCTCTTTTAACCTATACTACTCCCAAACACATATATATTTCATTCTTCTTGATCTTTCAAGTGTTGTGAGTATTTCTAAAATGCTTGTGCTTTATCTCTCTAGCTTATACTCTCATTAGTTATATTGTTTGATTGATTTTATTTAAGAGTATAGCATTAAGTTCTCCCACCGATTTTATTTGATAAATCTTGTGTGGGAAGACTTAGAAGGTTGTGATTCTTGCATTGTAATTGAAAATTACCTAAACCTATATTTTTGTGTGCAAAAATCATTTTCAAAGTTTGCATTCAAACACTCCTTGTGCTTAGTATATTGAGAACATCTTGCTGACTTTGTTTGAATCAACTTGCTAGCATATTTGAAACTTTGATCTAACATTGTGATATTCAAATATTGTGCTTCAAATCTTGCTTAGATATACACTCTTGATCTGGATTGATTATCTATACTTATTTGAGTGTTTAGCACACATTAGAGCACTAAGCTTATTTACATATCATACGTGCTTGCATTATTGCTTGAGCTATGCTGGTGTACATATCTACTTGTGAAGAAGCGTATTTTTGTCTACAAAAATTTCATATCATTTGTTGTATTACAGGTGTGGGCTTAAAGAGGGAGACTAGCCTTGTGGAACAGTCCCAAGTTGGCTTAGACCTAGTTAGGAAATCTAGGTGCACCACCCTGGTAAGGCATGTTGTATTAGGTGTCGCTCCACCCGTTTAAGTAAGCCTTATAGTGGAATCCTTGTGCTGGTGTAGCCAAGGCGAGGATGTAGGCAATTTGGTCGAACCTTGATAACATATTGTTTGCATTGTTTACTTTTCCGCACTTTATTTTTAGTGCCCATATGTTTATTTATTGATCGCATAGACTGACCCTAGGTTGTGTAATACTACTATTAAACCGATTGACCTAGGTGATACTTTTTAAATACCCAATTCACCCCCCCCCTTCTTGGGGTTGCACCAAAGCTAACAATTGGTATCAAAGCCTTGTAACTTAGACTTAAACGTCATTTAGTAAAAGATCATGACGACTCATGTTAGTGCATCCCCTTCATGTGAGGGAAGATTGGTCACACACCCACCAATATTCTGTGGTGATAACTATGCTGTATGAAAATTCAGAATGGCTATGTATGTGCAAGCTTAAAATTGGAAATTTTGGATTGTCATTGATCAAGGTGATAGTGTGTTGTTTAAATCCTTTGGTTGTACTAGTGTTCCAAAATTTGAGTATGAATTGAATGATCATGATAGAAACTTAGTGCAAGAAAGTTTAGATGCCATGAATACCTCATTACATGCTTTGGATTCTAATGTTTTATGCAAAGTTATGGCGTGTAGTAATGCTAAGGAGATCTGGGATGAACTTGAGATGAGATATGGAGCACCCATGCAAAACAATGTGATCTCTCTGTGTGACTCAAGCCCTACTAATCCTGAAGGAGGAAACTAGTGCTTTGTTACCTTAACTAATAATAAGGTTATCCCTGCTCTTTCTACTTTAGTAGATAAATCTAAAAATGATTCATGTGCTGATTTGGATGATGTGTCTGATTCTGAATTATGTGATAGTTCTGATAGTGAAATCATGCCATCTTATGAGGAATTGCAAGTTGAGTATGTTAAAACTCATAAGTCTCTTGTTAAAACACTTAAACGCTACACTATTTTGAAAAACAAGAATGATGCATCATTTAAAGAACTTGAATCACAAATTCTTGTTGATAAAGAAAAGGATTTGAAAATCACGAATTTGGAAAACAAGAGTGCTATGCTGCAAAAAGAGCTTAAAGACGTAAGATCCCAACTTACAATTGAAAATGATAAGGATCTTCATATCCTTGATCTTGAAAATAAAGCAAACAATATGACTAAAGAATTTATGAAACTTTAGAATGTTTGCAAAGGTCTATAGAACTTAAAATTCAAGATCTAGAAAAGAAAATTGAAGACCAGTCTAAGATCATCCATGCATTCACTAGATATAAAAAAAAATTTGACAAACTCTTAGGTTCACAAAAGATGACCTTAGATAAAAAAGGTATAGGTTATAATAGGATTGAAAATAAAAAAAAAAGAAAAAAAGAAAAAAGGACCTATACATGGGATACTTTGTAAGAGCATCAAAACACTATCGCTATCGCCTATAGTTATAGTGTCAAACACACATAAGTATAGGTTTCGTTGTCCTTACGACGGTTGTCAAAGACTAGATCTTTGCACTTCATGACCCTATCCGAGTATGTGCTTAGTGCCAACATCTCATAGAACAATTAATGTATCCATACGAGCTCCGGCCCTCAGCAGCTCGAATACAAAATCCACTTTTTCATTTATGTTACTAGTTATGGACCTTCAACCTTTCACCTTTCCTAGAGTCATCTCGCCGGTGAAATTATATTCTCTGTTCGACCTTCTATGAATAAGAAAAGAAAGAACCTATACATGGGGTACTTTGTAGGAGCATCAAAACACTATGCTAGTACCTCCTCCGGTCCATATACCCACACCTTTTGTGCATTGTGTAAAAAAGAAGGGGCACATAATATTTGATTGCCCATTTAAAAGGAAAGGTGTTAAATGCTAACAAGTTTGGAGAGTCAAAGTACCACCTAGTCCTAACTGATCAAGAATCAAAGATAGAAAAATGGTATGGGTTGTTAAGAAAGAAAACCCATTGAAATTCATGGAAGAATTTGCTCAAATAGGAATTACATGATCACATAATTCTTCCTTAGCATTTAGGATTAGCTATAGGGGGTAGTGTTGACTAAAGGCTTAGGAAGTGGTTCAGGCTAAATATGCAAAAACTTAGTTTATGTCCACTATTCAAAATTTTACATACTAAGTATTTTGAAAAATCAAGCCAATATCCAAATCCAAGTATATAACTAATCTGAACTTAATGCATATATTCATTGGTTAAAATATAAATTATTGGCGACTTGAATAAAAGTTCACTTCCAAATGGACAAATGTCATATCCCTGCTTGGTATCAAATTTTTAATGCTTAATTCATGCTTGAATATACAAATCTTAAGTTAAGCATATCTTGTCCATTGCACATATTTGAGCTTTAGGGAATCCATCTCGATATATATTATTTAAACCTAAACTTTTTTTTTAATATAAAAGCCCTAACCATGGTTTAGTCATTACTCTAGGCTTAAGCACTAATGATTATTAATCCCTATTCTAACTAGTGCTTACTTAAAGACATCCTTCCATAATCAAAATTAGAGGCAACCACTAAGGGATTCTAGTCTCACTAATTAATCAAAATATTCCCTTTTGTACTTAAAATATAAAAGTCTTCTAATTTTGGTTCACTGTATCCTCCACAAGAAATTCTTACCAAACCATGATCATCTTCGGTATGGTTTTACCCAATCTTTGGTTTGTATCCTTACTCCTCTATACTATCATACTTAAAGGATACTTTTTAATCACCAAAGAGCAATGTTCCAAAATTCATACTCTTCTGGTTGCTCTTTATCTAAATTGTTTGGACATATCCTCTTCCATGCAAATATCTTGAATCATGTCAATTCATAATGAATACTCTTTGAACATAACTTAAATTTTAATTTTTCATGAGTATTAATCCAAAAAAATTTTCATAAGCTCTCGAACATTAAATCAAATCCTTTAGAACTTCAGCTTTGTGAATTAAGTTAAATGGCTAATATGATTGCTATTGATTTCAACATATATGAAAATGCAATAACTGAGAAACCTATGCATGAAGGATAAGAAAAAAAAATCCATTTGAACTTAGACCTCTCACGTATTGTAAATCATAAGAAAAGAGGCAAATATAGGCTTAAAACTCTCAAAGAAATATTCATTGTGACTTTTTGGTCCGTTAAGCCTAAGAACTCAAAGCCAAACATATATCATTAAAAATCCAGATCTCTTGACTAAATGATTTGAAAAATAAGAAAAAGACATTAAATGAGTCGAGTGCATAATTGAGGGGAAGCATTCATATTTCATATCCATATTCATTAAAATGCTCTCAATTTTTATCTATGCTTATATATCTATATGCTCTTGTGAGAACAACTCTGCACTAATCTCATAACTATCCATTGTTAGTTATTGTTCATATCATCTGCTGGATAGTTCATTTCTATTATGATTTGTTGATTGAACTACTGGAAAGCGTGCCTATGTTCAAAGCCTCCTGCATGGTGGATGTTGTGATATAATTTGCATGCTAGTTGTGGATATTAGGTTGTTGCTTGCTTTATATAATTTATCTGTTGAAAACAACCCACTATTAGGTATAAGTTTTATGGGAAAATGTCTTATATACAAACGGCATGTTGCCAAAATTTGGCCAAGATTCTCCCATATAAAACCTTGTGTTAAAGATGATTATGATAAAATTAACGTTAAAATATTTTTTGAAAGGATGAGTGAAAACTTAAATAGAAATATCGCACTTTCATCCTTGCATAATCATCACATACTTAGAGGAGCTAAGCTCTATCCCTATGGAAAGATCATAAAGGACCCACATGCATTAATTCACATTCTTGAATATTGAGGCTCTTCATAAAACCCTAAACATTATATCCAATGCTTAAAGGGTTATGATTTGATATGGAATGTTCTTGGGTCATGAACTGCTAGCCTTATAAGGATTAACATCTTATTTTGATGCTAACAAACAAGTGGATCTGAACATGCTATTTCAAGTGATGTATTTTTAGGATTAAATGAAAAATGCAAGGTTAAAGAGTTCATGAGAGCTTGTACCTCAGATAAGGATGATTATATCAAGCTTGAAGCATGAATTTAAAGTTTAAAGCCTGAAGATCATGAGAGCATTGATATTAAAGAAATGGCTTCAAAGAATGAAAGCCCAAGTGATCAACATGGAAAGCTCAAAGAAAGATGAAGCAAGCATAAAGACCTCAACGAATTCAAGGATTGGAAATTTGAAAGAGTCTAGGAAATTTCATTTTAGTACTTCAAAGAATTTCAATATGGATGCATGAAGCTCTTAGGTAATTTTATTGAACCTAGATACCTTTGAACAAACTTGAAAAATATTTTTATAATGTTAAAAATTGTTTCAAAAAGGTTAAGATCAATTTTGGAATGAAAAGCACTAAAAAGAAGATTTATCAAATGTTGTCAATTTTTCTACATTGGCATTGATGCATATTTTTCTCCATTAAACCAATATTTACTTTAAACTGTGTTCAACATGAAGGTTGTATGAATTTATTTTAGCTTTCATTTGACACCAAGATCATCAAATTTGAAGTTACACAGAAAAAGTTATGATTAAAAGACTAAAGGATACCCAAAGCTGACAGTTTGACAGACGACTGTCAAGAACTGGACAGTCGACTGCCAATGTACTTTGAGGTGTCTGTGCATGTTTGGATAGATGACTGACACCCTTCTTCCCCTTTGTTTTAACTGGACAGATGACTGCCCAAAATGGATAGTCATTTGTCACACGACTATTATGAATTTTTTCATAACAGTCAAATTTTTTAAATGGGGTTGTCTGGAGCTCAAAACTTATGGAAACTTGGGGAATACTTCAAACCACTTGGGGATCAAGTTATACACTTTTTAAAGTCTATAAATAAGCCTCAAATATTATTGAATCAATGGACCAAGAATTCAAATTCTGAAAAAATTCATAGTCTCTCTCAAATTGCTCTCAAATTCTTAAGGCTCTCTCTTGCTCTCAAGCTCACATATTGTGCACGAATTCAACTGAGTTGTTGCTGATCTTCTTCCACTAGAATTGTGCTACAAATTCTAAATCTTTCAATCATTGAAAGAATTAATCGGTGATATGCTTCATTGAGCTTCAAGTTAATTTTCATATTGTGATTTACTTTGAAGTATATTAGTTGTGCTCTAATTGTTGTACTAACCAGCTCTTTGAGGAGCAAGTTCTTTGTATGCATCTATTTGATTTGTATCTTGTAGATTGACGATTCCAAGGGTTGTTTGGATCGTTGGCTAAGCAAGGAGATATTGCTTAGAGAGGCGAGCTTTAGCCTAATTAAGGAGTGACCGGACGAGGGGATATCATTTGGGGAAGGCGGGCTTTAACCTTAACCAAGGAGTGTTGTAAAGGTATTGTTCCACTCGTTAAAGGAACAAGTTTAGTGAATCCTTTGGTGGTTTCCAAAGGTGAGGATGTAGACTGGGTATAAGCCGAACCTTGTAAAAATCCCCGTCTCACTCTTTCTTTCCCTACTTTTTATTTTCAGTACATATTTAAATTGTGTGGATGGTTTAAATTGAAAATCAAATATACTACGCATATTTGGAAATCAAGTAAACTTAAAGTTTAATTTTGATTTGGGTTGCAGAAACCGAAAGGGAGTACGTTGGTTAAACCATATCTTGCGGAAACCATACGGGAATACGTTACTTGGTTAAACATCCCAAAGAGAAATTAACTAAGAGTTTATCTAAATTTTATATATTTGGAAAGAGTGATTGGATTTTATATTGCACATCATATTGAAGAAGCAAATTCATTTATACAAGGCTTGGTTCAAATTTGGCTAATATAAACAAACAACCATCTTGAGTTTTTATATTACATAAGTGTTGTGTATTGGCTTGGTTGTTTGCTTTCTAATTATAGTTTATTGGTTTGGTTGAATGATTGGATGTTTGTATGGTTAAGGATTAAATAAAAAAACTAAGTTCTTGAGTGCTTAACAAATTAAACAAACAAGTCACGAATTGGTTAAAAGAAATAAAATAAGTTTAAGAATTCTAGAAAAGAGTTAAAAGAAATCTTTTAAATCCAATTCAACCCCCCTCTTGGGAAGCTATTCCTAAATTCATGAACATTATTGCATGCCTTAATATATATACTCTTTGATACATCTATTGTCTATAGGGACAACTATACTAATCAAGTGACAAATGTAATTGATAAATACTCAGTATAGTTGATGTTAAAGACTTTGATTGATGGCTTATACTACTAGGCATAATGAAATAATTCTCCATTTAGTATAAGAAGCTTATTGCATCTAAGCTAGAATTCAAATTGATAAGGGGAGCATTTAAAATTAAAATGTCTATCATATTATGCTCACAAACTTTTTAACTTAGATATGTGGTTGAATCAAATATGGCATATGCTTGAATAAAATGGTTATATTGAAAATTTTTAAGTTGAAATATGTTGTTTTACCACAGTCAGCCGTGTAGTCATATGATCCTTGTTTTGAATTGCCTGATATCTTTAGGATCTTTATGGTTGATTTTTCTGGTTATATTCTTGTATGTGCTTAATTGACAAACCAGAAAAATGTTGCTTGCTTGTTTTAAAATTAAAGTTTCTTTTTCAGCAAGCACCCCCATTACTTTTTGCAAATATCGAGGGGGATATATATTTACATATACATACATACATATATATATATATATATATATCTATTTACATATACTTTTTGGCAAGATTAAATTTCAAAACTAAACTCTTTATCTCTTGCCTTATCATCATTATACATACATACATACATACATATATATATATATATATATAATTGCATAACTTGTTCGATAAATACACATGAAAATGCATACGAACTAGTTATACTGTTTTATGCTCAAACCTTCTACTTGTAATCATATGCCATATGTTTTAAAATAAAATCTTTTACAGGTCTTATGATATGATTTAAATTTCTATGGTTTGTGGATAATTCTGGTCTAATCATGTTTGTTATGTCATTTTAAATTTGAATGACCAGTTATATTGTTTGTGTGTTTAATTGCCTTATACTTTGTGAATTCATTTATAGTTTGCAATGCATAGCTATCATATCTCGCGCATGTGGATAGTTATATTTCTATTTTTCTGCTTTGATTTATGTACTATTTGAGTTGATTGATTGAAATGTGCTATATATTGTTGATTGAAACTCAAATCAGGTAACTTAGATACAAAGTTATGACCGGGAATGGTACTTTCAAACGGCATGTTGCCAAATTTTTTAGAAATCCTCCCAATATACCTTTTGTATCTAAATGATGTCCTTTGCTTTCCTGCTTGACAGCTTAGCCCTTTTTGTTGTTGCCAAAAGGGGGAGAAAAGGAAAAACTGGGTACTTTGCTAAATTTAATTACCCCCTTTCTAAACTGTACCCACTTTTACATAAAGTATTTGTTATCATCAAAAAAGGGGAGATTGTTGACTTGATAGGTAAAACCTAGTTTTGATCATGACAAATACTCTTGATACTGATGGTTGTACTAAGGCTTGCATGTAGGTTCACCTTGCGCGCATACTCGAACTATAAGACATATCATGATGGCGTGCAGTGTTCGTGCTGATGAATGAAGAAGTTTTGGTTGTATTTGTAAATATTTTTCACTTTCTTCATTCTGGGATGTAATTTTATTATGGACTATACACCTCTATGGCTTGTAATAATTTGCATCAGGCATGATAGGTAGGTATGCTCAAATCGACCCTAGTTGGACTTTAGGTACGTACACAGAAAATAGAAAGACTTAAGAGATTTAGTCGACCGATGCCAAATTTTTTTAGTAGGATAGAAAGACCTTAGGTCCCTAAAAAAATGCACAAAAAATCCCCATATCACTTACATAATTAGGGGAATTAATTGAAGAAAAAATTGGATTTAATTAAAAAACTCGAGACCTGTGGCGTTTTGAACACCTCAGGCGATCGAATCTGGGATAGGTCAACTTGTTGACTTTCTATTCAAGCAATGTATCTTCCTCGATCACCCTAACCCGTGTCAGAAAACTTTTCACCAACCCAAGCGCCCGAACCTTCGCATTCAAAAAGACATCAGGTGATTGAAGAGGGTAGTTCAGTTAACCGAACTTGTATCCGAGCACCCAAACTATGGACAGAAACATATTGTCTTCTGTTCAACTGACCAACCCTTACTTCGGGCACCTGAACCTTTAAAAACCAATTTTCTAAGTGAGTCTATTCGGGCACCCGAACCTCAGACCAAACAGCCGAATCTCGCGGGGTAAATTAATTCTTAATGAAAATTAAATGGGGTAAATGGGATTAATTTTTCTATACCTATTTCACTCTTTTCTAATTATTCCCATTAAGTCCCTAACGGTCAAAAATTTCGCATTGCCTATATACACATGTTCATTTGTAATAATTAGCAAGGATTAGCAAATTAATTTAAGTCAAAATTCTCTTAAAATAAAAAATCCTCTTTTAGGCTATACTACTCCCAAACACATATATACTTCATTCTTCTTGATCTTTCAAGTGTGTGAGTATTTCTAAAGTGTTTATGCTTTATCTCACCAGCTTATACTCTCATTAGCTATATTATTGATTGATTTTATTTGAGAGTATAGCATTAAATTCTTCCACCAATTTTATTTGATAAATCTTGTGTGAGAAGACTTAGAAGGTTGTGATTCTTACATTGTCAGTGCAATTTACCCGAGCCTATATTTTTGTGTGCAAAAATCATTTTCAAAGTTTGCATTCAAACAGTTTTTGTGCTTAGCATATTGAGAACATCTTACTAAGTTTGTTTGAATCAACTTGCTAGCATATTTGAAACCTTAATATGATATTGTGATATTCAAATATTGTGTTTCAAATCTTACTTAGATATACACTCTTGATCTAGATGGATTATCTATACTTAATTGAGTGTTTAGCACACATTAGAGCACTGAGCTATTTCATATCATACATGCTTGCATTATTGCTTAAGCTATACTAGTGTACATGTCTGCTTGTGAAGAAGTGTATTTCCGTGTACAAAAATTTCATATCATTTGTTGTATTCCAGGCGTGGGCCTGAAAAGGGAGACTAGCCCTTTGGAATAGTTCCAAACTGACTTAGACTCGGTTAGGAAAGTTAGGTGTGCCACCCTGGTAAAACGTGTTGTATTAGGTGCTGCTCCACCCGTTTAAGTGGGTTTTATAATGGAATCCTTGTGCTAGTGTAGCCAAGGTCAGGACGTAGGCAATTTGGTGGAACCTCGATAACATATTTCGTCCTTTGTTTACTTTATCGCACTTTATTTTTACTACACGTATATGTTTATTTATTGATCGCATATATTGACCCTAGGTTGTGTAATACTTCTGTTAAATCGATTGATCTATGTGATAATTTTTAAATACCCAATTCACCCCCCTCTTGTGGTTGCACCAAAGCTTACAACTAGTCACCATATTTGCGGCAACAAATACTTATTAGTGATGAATTGGACAAACCATCACTACTAGTGGAGTACTAGTGAAGGGAAAAAACTGTCACTAATAGCCTATGACCGTCACAATAAATTGTACATATTCTCGGCTCAAATTCATCACTAAAGTCCAAGTATTAACAGTTACTAGTAGAATATTATTAATGACGGTTTTAAGAACCGTCACTAAAAGCATAACATTAGTGATGGTTTGTTGACCGTCACTAATACATTCATATTAGTGACGGTTATTAAAATCATCACTAATACTTGGGCTTTAGTGATGAATTTGAGCTGAGGAAATATTTGGCCTTTAGTGACAAATTTGAGTCCAGAAAATATTGATTCTATGGTGATGGTTTTAAACTGTTGGAGATGGTGAGAAACCATTGGTACTTTCTTAAGAGAGACCCTAGGTTGTGAAATACTGCTTGCTGATTTGAACCTAACCTAGGGAGAAATTTTTAAATACCCAATTCACCTCCCTCTTGGGAATACACCAATTACATCAGTATCCTTGCCCTAAATCGTGATCATATTTAAAGGATACCCTCCAGTAATGGCCAAATAGAAATGTCCAAAGAACAATGTTTAAGAAATTCATATACTCTTAAATGCCCTTTTGCTAAATGGTTAGGACATATCTTCCAGCTTGCTTATACTAAAAAATGTCCTGCTTATACTAAATACTCTTCTGAACATAATGAAAATTTTTCATCTCTAAGAGTATTCATTCAGATTTCCTTCACAAGCTCTCAAACTTTAAGTCAAAGGTTTTATTGAGAGCAATTTGTAATGACAATTTGAAAAAATTGGACTTCTGCTTCATTGTTATGAGGCTAGGGTAGTAGCTTATAACGGAGTGTTCACAAGTTTCTGGGTTTGGCATTTTTTTGCACCATTTCTTTACGACGATTGAATTGTAGTAGCAAATGGGTGGAAAAAGAAAGAGGCATATGAATACAAACATTGTAAACACTTGAAGCGCCTTTGTTGGCTATGTGCTCAAGTTGGTTATAAAACTCAATATGAACACAGGAAACACAATCGATATTTGTGGAGGTTTCTATGAAGTTCTTATAATTTTTCATTGTTATATATAAAACAAAAAGCATGGGTATGCAACTCACAGTTTAAATATTTTACTAAATTACTCATGTAATTTTTGGAAATTACTTAGATGCATGTTTAACAATAGAATGTACATAAAAGTGGGTGCATATATTAATTAATTTTAATATGAATGCATATGAATGGTACTGTGCATGCTAGGTAATTGTGAAAGTACATGTTAATCTGTTGTTTGTCAATACAATTTCTAGGAGAAAGAAAAGGGTGGTCGGTTTTATAGGGATGCATAACCTTATTTAGTCAGACCTTTTTATCTTGGAACCGATAATTAAGGATAGTAGCCATGTTTCTCTAAATCTAGTATAGGGTGGGTTGCACATGGTATTTTGTTGGTAGGATAAATTTTGGAAAATAAAACCAACAGCTAGGAATTCCCTAGCTCACACTAATTCATAAAAAGAAAATGACAATGTATTAATTTTTTTTATTAATCCATAACATGGAATAGATGATGAATTAGTATTTCAATCATCTGTTTTACAAAGAAAATTTCAATTCCTAATGAATTATTTCTTGAATGGTGAAATTTAAATGTTGGCCTAATATGGTTTTCGAATCTTGTTTTGATGATAACAAATGAAGGTTGATTTAACATGTGTTGTTAAGTGATGAAGTTTCATGAATGCTTAATTGACAATGATCAAAATATCAAAGGAAAAGCAAATTCAAGATCATCAAGGACTACAAAGCCACACTTAACTTCAAAGTGATCCAAAGGAAGCTCAAGTGAACCAAAATGATTTGGAAACCTAAAGTTGACTCAAGCTCAATGTTTCAGAGGACTCAAAAGCAAAAAATCATATAAAGACTTCAAAGTTCAGAGTGTTTAAGGCTTTAGGATGAACTTTATAAGTACTTCATATTCAAATATCATGTGAAATGGTTTGAAGATCATTAGGGTTTATCTTAGACTTAGAGACCTTGTTTTAAAACCCTGGAAAATGATTTTCTAAAGTAACAAAGCAAGAGAGCTAAGAATTTTTGAAAACCGAACAGTGTAACCTCAGGCGACTGGCCCTTGTCACCTCAGGCGTCTGACGCTATTTTCAATTCAAAACTTTCAATTTTAATGAACCTTAGGCAACTGACCTCGACTTCTCAAGTGACTAAACACTCTTAACGGCTATATTTTTTAAAAGTTTTAAAATTCAAAATTAACTTTCTTGTGCCCCAAATTTTGTAAAAACTTGGAAAATGTTGACATTATAGGTCATTCTCGGTTTTTATAATGACAAATACTCTTTGTATTTGATGACCTTCAAGTTTGTGTGCAAGATCATACTAACTTGATCATATTAATGGCATACGGTGTCTTTAAGAGAAGTAAAGACCCGACATGTTTATTCATTGTATTTTCTATTTGGGTTTGTAATGTTAATTAAAAAAGTTCTGTAATAATCTGTATATCATGCATGTAGGATCTATAAGCTCAAGACCTTAGAGAGACCATAGGGATCGGTCGACTGACATTAGGTTTTTTTGGCGTACCTAAAAAGGCCTTAGAAAGACCCTAGGTCCCAGCACTTGCATGTAAGAAAGTCCCCAACATCACTTAAAATATTAGGGGAATTAACTGAGGCAAAATTTGACTTAAAATGAAAATCACTGTGAGAGGTCGAGCAATCAAACCCCTGGTGCTCTCAACAGCTCAGGCGCCTGAACCACTAGGAAGTCAGCAGATTGACCTGGTTTCGGGTGACCGAACCTAAAATGAACATATCTCCCTCGGGCGATCAAACCTATGTCAAGGTACTTTTCACCAACCTAGGCGACTGAAACTCCGCATTCAAAAAGGCCTCGGCCGACCAAACGTGTTAGTTCGGTTAATCGAACTTAGCTTCGGGCACTTGAACCGTAGACATAATGTTTATGACTTTTGTTCATCCAACCGAACTTGAACTCGAGCACCCGAACCTTTTAAAATAGCTTTTCTGGACTGAGTTTATTCGGGCAACTGAACTAAAGCTCAGCCACCCAAAACCTCTTCGGTTGCTTTATTTTTTTTACCGGGGTTAAAATTATGTAAACTGGGTTAATTTTCTTAATTGGTTTTAAAACAAATCTAAAAATACCCTATATGTCCCCAACGGTCATAATTTACCCATTCTCTATATATAGGGGCTCATTTGCAAAAATTAGTGCCGATTAGAAAATAGGATTAGCCAAATATTCTCTCAAATTTCCTAAACCCTATTTGTTCATTCCAATCCCCTAACACTCAAATACGTTCATTCCTTTGAGAAATCTTACTTTGTGAGTGTTCATTTATTGTTTGTTATTGCTAGATACTCTCAGCATATTCAATGTTGTTTGATTTTCAAGGTGAGAGTAAAGCAAAGATTTTTCCCCCGATTTCATTTAATAAATCTGGGTATGGGACAAATCTTATAGTTAAGTGAGTCTTTACATTGTTACTATAAGACTCATTGAGCTTATATTTGTGTGTGCAAAAATATTTTCGTAAGCTTATTTTCAAACATCTCTTGTGCTAACATCTTGAGAAAATATTGGTTGAGATTGTTTGATTATATTTGCTAAAAATCTTTGAAACTCTAGTTTGTTATAGAGAAATATTTTTATACAAAGCTTCAAAGATTAACTTATTGATACATTCTTGTGTTTGATGGTTTATAAACATAACCTTGAGTGTTGTTTGCACACATAGAGCACCGAGCTTACAGTTCTTACATCATTAAGGTGCATTAATTATATTGTGCATAGTGGTACATATTTTATTATGTAAGAAGCATTTGTTTGTACGTAAATTTTACATTTGTTGTATTCCAGGCGTGGGCTTGAATATGAAGACTAGCCTTGTGGAATAGTCCTGGATTGGCTTAGACCTGGTTAAGAAAGGTAGGTGCACCATCCTGTTAAGGTGTGTTTAGGTTGAGGTCATCCTTTGCTAATTGACCTGGTTGGAAACGGTGCCACTCCACCTGTTAAGTGAGTCATAGTGGAATCTTTGTCCTGGTGTAACCAAGGTGGGGATGTAGGCATAGTTGGCCGAACCCCGATAACATATCATTTGTGCACTATTTATATTTCCGCAATTTATATTTTCACATGTGCATGTTATAGTGTGAATATTGCGTATGATTTAATTTCCACGTTATATTTATCTGCACATATTATAACTGTATAGACAGACCATAGGTTTGTGTAATACTGGTTGTTGGATTAGTTGAACCTAGGAAAAAATTTTAAAAATCCAAATCACCCCCCTTCTTGGGAATACACCAAAGCTAACAATTGGTATCAAGAACCTCGTAGCATTGACTTAAACATTTTCTCTAAAGATCGAGATGACTTAAATTGGTGCATCCCCATTCAGTGAGGGACAATCACCTTCCAATCCTCCTGTATGTTGTGGTGTCAATTACACCCATTGAATTTAAAATCTATGAATTGGATGATCTAGCAGATAATTGTTAAGGGAATTTGTATGCTAGTAGAAAATGATATTAATTTGATGCATATAAATTCATATGCCATGGACATGTTATATCTTGCATTAGATTCTAATATTTTTGTTGAGTTTGTGGCATGCCATAGTGCATAGGAAATAGGAGATGAACTTGAAAAGAAATATGGAGAATCCCAAGAAAAGGAGATTGCCACTCCAAATGCTCCAAGTCTTAATGATCAGGTAGTGGCAGATCATGAGCTTACTGCAATAACCAACGAGGAGGTATATGTTTCTCCTTCTGGCTTAATTAATATTGCATGTGATGATTCATCTATTGATCCCTACAATACATTACTTGATGAATCATCTGTTGAATGTTGTGATATTACTATTGAAATAACATGCAATGATTCATTTACTAACTGTGATATATCTTATGATAAATCATCAATTGTTTCTGATAATGATTCTGTATGCATGGATTCATATGATAGTTATAAAGATAAATTTTGTATTTAATCATGCAATGAGTTTTATGATGAAAGCATATCATTGAATAGACAACTAGAAAAGGATTCATTTAAAATTCATAAGTCTCTAGTTTGAATGTCGTATCATAAAACTTTTCTAAAAAATCAAAACAGAAGGATAGCTATACAATTGAGAGAATTAAAAGATTATCATGCTATTCTTGAGAAGAGAAAAATTAAAAAGATATTGAAAATTATCTGCTTTAGGAAAGAAGTTAGTGATTATTCTAGAGTTTCACCCAAAGTAAAATATGGAATGAATAATCATAATAAACCCTTAAGATTCAAAATAAATAAATTTTTCAAAAAGGGTTCATATTATAAATCCCACAATCAGGCCTCATCATGGAAACATAAGATTAGTATGCATAGCCTTTTACGAAAATTCAAAACTTGCTTACAACAAAAAAGAAAATGGCACAGCAGGTTTAATTGTTTAGCTAGAGGTTCGAGAGTAATGGAAAAAGAAATGAAATGAATAATCAGAGAAGCAAATCTAGTAGGACCTAAGGAAAAATGGATTTAAATTATTACTACTTAATTATTCAATGCTTCCTTGGATCCTAGGTTTAGGTTTAGGGGGTTGTGATGACTATTGGTTTGGGAAGTGGTTGTTGCTTAAAATGAAACTGTCTTTACCCACTTCCAAATGGACATGGAATTTATGCCCGGTATTTAATTCAAAATGCTTAACTCGTGCTAACATGAAAATCACAAGTTTAAGCATACCTTTGTCCATTGCACAAAATTGAACTTTAGGAAATTTGTTTTACCTTAAATCATTTTACCCTAAACTCATCAATCAAATAGCAGTCATTACTCTAGGTATAAGCACCAATGATAATAAATTCGATATCTTTCGAGTGCTAATAAAAGGTCATCCTCCTTGTAATCAAAATTAGAGGCATCCACCAGGGGAGTGTCTTTTTTGAGTTTAGATTGTAAATACTTTAATTTTGGTTCACTTCTTCCATAAGAAATCTTTACCATAACACGATCACATCAGGTAAAGATCCATCCTCTCATTGGTTCATATCCTTGCTCCAAAATTGTGATCATAGTCGAAGGATACATTCCAATCTCCAAAGAGCATTAGTAAAAAAATATTCATATTCTCCTATATGCTCTTTGCCAAAACAGTTAGGACATTTTCTTTAGAATGGTTATCTTGTATAATGTCTTGCTACTACCAAAATACTCTTCTAAACATATTAATAATTTAATCTTCAAGAGTATTTATCCCTGCTAGCTTCATTAGCTCTCAAAACGTTAAGTCAAATCTCTTAGAGCTTCAAATAATGTTGAATGGCTAAAGTAGTTTCCCTAGGTTTCAAATCTAGAAAATGAAATGAAATCTCAAGTAGAAATATGCACATGTAGTTTAAATTGAAAGTCATTCCATCTTGTGCATCTCACACATATTGAGATTCATAAGAAAAGAGGCAAGATAGGCTTAGCACACAGAAAGATATTCATTGTGACTTTTTTGTTCGTTAAGCCTATAATCAAAAGGCCAAGCTAAAATCATTGAAAATATTATAGCTCTTGGTTTTTGAACTTGAAAATGAAAAGGGCATAAATGAGTTGAGTGCATAACTCAGGGGGAGCTTTTATTCTTCATATATAAAAATTTGAATGCTCTCATTATCTTGTAATATCTATACCCATATGCCTTCATGAATTACAACATTGCACTGAACTCATAAATATCCTCTGCTCTTTACTGTGCATATTCTTTGATGGATAGTTTATATTTCATAAATTGTTGATTACTATTGTATTGCATGTTTGTGTTGAAAGCCTCCTGTATGGCGGATGCAATTGATGTGAATTGCATGCTGCTAGTGGATATAGGTTCTCATGTGCCTTGAACTGAATTATAAATTGCTTATTTGAACCTATCAGGTACAGGTTTTATGGGAAAATGTCCAATTTACAAACGGCATGTTGTTGAAATTAAAAAAAAAAATTCCCAAAATAAAACCTTGTACATAGATGATTATGGTAAACTTAATGTTAAAATATTTTTGAAAGGATGAGTGAAAATCATTTTAATATATTAAACTACATCTTGACATAATCATCAATCGTTTAAAAAGGTTCAGATCCATTCCTATAGGAAGCGCATAAATGATCCATATGCATCACTTTCGTCTACTGAATTATTGAGGCTCTTATGAAATCCCTAAACATTATATCCTGCACTTGAAATTGTATGGTTTGATATGAAATGTTCTTGCGTCATGAACATTATTGCATGCCTTAATATATATTCTCTATTGCATCTTTGGTCTTTAGGGACAACTAAACTGATAAGGATAAATATAGTTGATTAATAATTAGTATGGTTGGTTTAAAAGTTTCAAAATGATGACTTATAGTACTAGGCATAATGAAACAATTCTCTATCTGGAATAAGCAATTTATTGCATCCAAGCTATAATTCAAATTGAAAGGGAGAGCATATAAACATAAATTTCTATTTTGTTTTGCTCACAAATATTTTTGGCTTACATCTTTGCTGTAATTCTTTGTGGTTTGTGCTAAAATGTATTGGCTTGATTGAAATTTTTAAGTTGAAATATGTTATTTTGCCACAGTCAGCTGTGTAGCTATATGATCCTTGTTTTGAATTTCCTGGTATCTTTAGGATCTTTATGGTTTATTTTTCTAGTTATATTCTTGTATGTGCTTAATTAACAAATTAGAAAAATGTTGCTTACTTGTTTTAAAATTAAAGTTTCTTTTTTAGCAAGCACCTCCAGTACATTTTGAAAATATCAAGGGGGATATATATATATATATATATATATATATTTACATATACTTTTTGGCAAGATCAAAGTTCAAGACTAAACTCTTTATCTCTTGTCTTATCATCATTATACATATATATATATATATATATATATATATATTTAATTGTATAATTGGTTCGATAAATACACATGAAAATGCATACGAACTAGTTAGATTGTTTTATGCTCAAACCATCTACCTGTTATCATATGCTGTATTTTAAAAATCAAATCTTTTATGGGTCCTATGATATGTTTCAATTGCAATGGCTTGTGTATATTTCTAGTCTAATCATGTTTGTTATGCCATTTGAACCTTTTAATGATCAGTTATACAGCTTGTGTGCTTCATTGCTATATTTGATGTTTTGTGAATTTGTTTATGGTTTGCAATGCATGACTATCATATCTCTTGCATATTGATAGTTATACTCGTGTTTATTGTCTTAATCCATACTGGACTGTTTGAGTTGACTATTGTGGATAATTATATAGTTAAACTGAATCAGGTCATTTTTTTAAAGACATGTTTTTGGGAAATGTTATATTTTTAAACAGTGTGCTGCTGAATTTTCTTAAAACTTTCTCTAACCATATCTTGTATATGAATGATAATTATCTTTTATTTGCCTATATACTTAAATGTTTATCTATGCCCCTTTTGCTGTTGCCAAAAGGGGGAGAAGTAGGCATGTATTTGTCATCATAAAAAAAGGGAAGATTCTTGACCTTATAGGTCCTCTCGGTTTTGATAATGACAAATAATCTTTGTATTTGATGACCTTCAAGTTTGTGTGCAAGATCATAATAACTAGATCATATTGATGGCATGCAGGGACTTGAAGAGAAGCGAAGATCCGGCATATTTATTCATTGTATTTTCTATTTGGGTATATAATTTTAATTAAAAAAAGCTCTGTAATAATCTGCATATCATGCATGTAGGACCTACAAGCTCAAGACCTTTGAGAGACCTTAGGGATTGGTCGACCGATGCCAGATTTTTTTAGAGTACTTAAAAAGGCCTTAGACCTTAGAAAGACCCTAAGTCCCAGCACTTGCATGTAAGAAAGTCCCCAACAATACTTAAAATATCAGAAGAATTAATTGGGGCAAAATTGGACTTAAAATGAAAATCACTGTGAGAGGTCAGGCAACCGAACTCCAAGTGTTCAAAACACCTCGGGTGCTCGAACCGTTGGGAAGTCAGTGGGTTGACTTGGTTTCGGGCGATCAAGCCTAAAATGAGTGTATCTCCCTGGGTGACCGAACCTATGTCGGGGTACTTTTCACCAACCCGGGTAACCAAAACTCCGCGTTCAAAAAGGCCTCGGGTGACCGAACTTGTTTATTCGGTTAACAAAACATAGCTTCGGGCACCCGAACCGTAGACATAATGTTTGTGACTTTTGTTCAGCCAACCGAATTTGAGCTTGGGCACCTGAACCTTTTAAAATGGATTTTCTGGACTGAGTCTATTTAGGCAACCAAACTAAAGCTCAACCACCTGAAACCTCTCGGGTTACTTATTTTTTTACCGAGATTAAAATTAAGTAAACTGGGTTAATTTTCTTAATTGGTTTTAAAACAATTCTAATAATACCCTATCTGTCCCCAATGGTCTTAATTTACCCATTCTCTATATATAAGGGCTCATTTGCAAAAATAATTAGTGGTGATTAGCAAATAGGATTAGCCAAAAATTCTCTCAAATTTCCCAAGCCCTATTTGTTCATTCCAACCTCCTAACACTCAAATTCTTTCATTCCTTTAAGAAATCTTACTTTGTGAGTGTTCATTTATTGCTTGTTATTGCTAGATACTCTCAGTACGTTCATTATTGTTTGATTTTTAAAGTGAGAGTAAAGCAAATATTTTTCCCCTGATTTAATTTAGTAAATCTAGGTGTGGGAAAAATCTTATAACTAAGTGAGTCTTTACATTATTATTGTAAGACTCATTTAACTTATATTTATGCGTGCAAAAATATTTTCACAAGCTTATTTTCAAACATCACTTGTGCTAACATCTTGAGAAAATATTGGTTGAGATTGTTTGATTATACTTGCTAAAAATCTTTGAAACTCTAATTTGTTATTGAGAAATATTTTTATACAAAGTTTCAAAGATTAGCTTATTGATACACTGTTGTGATTGATGGTTTATAGACATAAGCTTGAGTGTTGTTTGCACACATAGAGCGCCAAGCTTATAGTTCTTACATCATTGAGGTGCATTAATTATCTTATGCGTAGTGGTACATATTTGCTTATATAAGAAGCATTTGTTCGTACATAAATTTTACATTTGTTGTATTCTAGGCGTGGGCCTGAAGACGGAGACTAACTCTGTGGAATAGTCTCAGATTGGGTTAGACCAGGTTAGGAAAGCTAAGTGCACCATCTTTTTAAGGTATGTTTAGGTTGAGGTCAGCCCCACTAATTGACCTGGTTGTAAACGGTGCTACTCCACCCGTTAAGTGAGCCGTAGTGAAATCCTTGTGCTGGTATAGCCAAGGAAGAGACGTCAGCACAATTAGCCGAACCCCGATAACATATCGTGGGTGCACTGTTTATATTTTCAGAATTTATATTTCCACACATGTATGTTATAGTGTGAATGTTGCGTATGATTTAATTTCGACGTTATATTTATCTGCACATATTGGAACTGCATAGAAAGACCCTAGGTTTGTATAATATTGGTTATTGAGATAGTTGAAAGTAGGACAAAATTTTTAAATTCCAATTCACTCCCCCCTCTTGGGAATATACCAAAGCTAACAGAAAATACTCCAAGTAAACTTGGGCAACACGAATTAACCTTTATGAGCCTATAAATACATGTTTTCACAAATCAAGCACACACTAAGCAATTGAAAAATATGTTCTTAAGCTGAAAGCTCACTTATTCTCTCAAAGCTTTCTCTTGCTCACTTTTACAATTTGAAGTAATGAGAAATTATTAGCTGATGATCACTCTTCTCCGAGCTTTACATTATGAAATATTGATATCCATCTAGAGAAGAATTCTAATGATATTTTTCTTGAGCTTCAGCTCTATTTCATTCGATATTTGTTATTGAAGTATATAGATTTCAATTGTACTAACTAGCTCTATCTGAGAGCATTCTTTGTACAAAAGAATTTGTTTTCTTGTTCTTGTTTCTTTGATGATTCAGGTATTTGGATCGTTGTAACCAAGTGTGGGGTATCGCTTGGAGAGTGGGCTCTACACTAAAGGAGGATTGTAATCAGTTTGTTCCACCTGGAAAGGAATAAGTTAGTGGAATCCTTAAATGTTATTGTCAAAGGCCAGGACGTAGGCTGGGGATAAGCCGAACCTCGAAAAAAACTTTGGTCTCACTCTCTCTACCCTTTTATATTTAAATTTTAGCATATATACAAATTATGTTTCAAAGTGCAGGGTTGCTGAAAATCTAAGATTGAGAAAACCTTTTAATGTAAGAAAGTATGTTGGTTAATATTTTACGAAAATCTTCAAGGGGGTACATTGATCAATTGCTTGCATAAATCTTGATTAAAAGAAGCACTTAAAAAATCATTTATAAAGGGCTACAAGCTGAAGTAATAAAGAGCTTCAAACTTTCACAAATATATTAAGCATTGAATGATTGGTTCATTGTTTATTGGTTGGTTTGTGATTGGTATTTGGTTTGTGTTTGGATTGTGGTTGATTTAAACTTAAGTCATTTTTGTGTGTTTGCTTAAATATATAAAAAGCTAAAAAAATTTTAAAAACATTTAGAGGAATTTTTATAAACCCAATTCACCCCCCTCTTGGGATGACCCCTTAACTTTCAATTGGTATCGGAGCCTAGTTATAGCAAATCCTAAATAGAAGCTATATAAAGGGGTAAATGGCACACCTAGGTGTTTCCCCTTTGGCTGAAAGCCAATCATCTACTAAACCGCCTATCTTTTGTGGTTTAAATTATACATTTTGGAAACAAAAAATGAGGATATATATTCAAACCATGGAAGGTTGTCACACATGGTGACTACATTCCCACTAAACTCGTAGAGGGTAAAGAAGTCCCTAAAGAAGAAAAGGACTTGACCGACAATGATTATAAAATGATGCAAGTAAACTCTAGTACCATGAATGCACTATATTGTGCTTTAGAAGTTAATGAGTTTAATAGGGTCATGGCATGTAAGTCAGCTAAATAAATTTGGGACAAGTTAGTAGTAACCTATGAAGGAGTTATAGATGTTAGAGATAGTAGAATCGACATGCTCACAAGCGAGTATGAGACTTTTAAGATGAACTCGGATGAAATTATTGCTAATATGCACACTAGGTTCACTCACATAATAAACTCCCTTAATACCTTAGGGAAAAATTACTCAACGTATGAAATGATATAAAAAAAATCCTTAGAAGACTACAACCAATTTTGGAACCTAAGGCCACTACCATTATGAAAGGAAGAAACTTGAAAAACACCTCCCTAGATGAATTAAAAGGATATCTACTTACATATGAAATGACAATGTGTTAGAATTGGTGTATTCCCAAGAGGGAGGGTGAATTGGAATTTTAAACTTTTCTCCTAAGTTGAGCTAGATGTTAGTAGCATATTACAACTTAGGGTCCTTCAATGCAGTTCCAAATGCGCCGATAAATATAATATATAGAAATTTAAATCAAGCGCACCATTCACGTAATAACATACACATGCTGTAAATATAAAGTGCAGAAATATGAACAAACACACGATATGTTATCGGGGTTCGACCAACTGTGCCTACGTCCCCGCCTTTAGCTCGCAAGCCCGAG
This sequence comes from Malania oleifera, assembly GCF_029873635.1. Classification (NCBI taxonomy): domain Eukaryota; kingdom Viridiplantae; phylum Streptophyta; class Magnoliopsida; order Santalales; family Ximeniaceae; genus Malania; species Malania oleifera. Next base: position 7,674,360 of record NC_080428.1, read on the forward strand.
GATTCCACTAATAGCTCACTTAAGGGTGGAGCGGCACTGATTACAATCAGGTCAATTACCACAGGGCTAACCTCAACCTTAACCAGGTCAATTAGCGGGGCTGACCTCAACCTACACACCTTAACAAGATGGCGCACCTAGCTTTCCTAACCAGGTCTAACCCAATCTGAAACTATTCCAGGGCTAGTCTCCCTCTTCAAGCTCGTGCCTGAAAATACAACAGATTTTGCAATCAAATAATATTGGTACAGTGATTGTGCTTTCAAGTAAAGCAGACGTGTACCCAACGATGCGCAATATTACATACACCACAATATGATTTAATATGTAAGCTCAGTGTGGTCTAATGTTTCACCTCTCAAATATATTTTCTATCAGTGTGATGAGTGTGTGAGAGTATCAACAGGCAATCTTTGTATCTCAAGATATTTAATCAATAAGTTCACACAAAGATATCAAGTCTCAAATATTCCAATCAGCAGGATGTCTCGAGCATGTGAATATTAGATAATGTATATTCTTGGTTTGTAAAAGATGTGTAATCTTTGTATTTTAGCAAATAATATATGAGTGAATGAATATTGCAACAAAGATCACTATCACATAAACAAATATCTTTTCAAAGTTATATCAAAATAAATCTCACAAGATATTTGGAAATGTTTTGAAAATGATTTTGCAACCTAAAGACAAATACAAGCTTCCTAAGATATTGCAACAGAAATGCAATACTCAAAAGCTTAAGTAAGTATTCTTAGGATAGGCTCATTGGCAAAAGCCCCCTAAGACCACTTAGGTTTAACTCTCGTAGAAAATCAAATCAATCAATCAAGAGTAGGAGAGCAAACCTATTTAGACTAACACTCAATCAACTTACAAAGGGTTTAATCAGTATGAGAAGGTAAGTATGAGTGTAGGAGGCTAAAAAATGAGTATTATAGTTTTTTGGATTTTCAAAGAATTTCCCTAATCAAATCTTCTAATCTAATGCTAATTTGCACAAATGATCACGTATATATAGACATGGGACAAGTTATGACCGTTAGGGACCTATTGGATATTATTAGGAAAGTTTAATGATGTTTTAGCAACTTTACCCCTATTTAAAATATTTTAACCACGGTAAAAAAATAGGGCAACTTGAGAGGTCTGGTCAACCAAAACAAGTTCGGTCAACCGGAGTTCTTGAGGTTCGATCGACCGGGCAAGAAATGAACTGTATGGTCGGTCGACTGAAAGTGTCTGTCCAAAGGGCGATTTTCCATTTTTTCTGAGGTTTGGTTGACCAGGCCATTTTTAACTAAATGGTTCGATCGATTAGACCATTGGGACTTATCTCGAGGACCCTCGGTCGACCAGGTAGTTGGTATTCAATTTTGGCTCGTTCGACCAGATGGTCAATTTGTTGACCTTAGGAGGTTTCGGTCAATCGAGGGATTTGAACTACACTCGTTTGGTCGATCGGGACCTTGGTGAATTGTTGACCCAGGTCCTTTTCGGTCGACCGAGGCAGAATGAACTACCAAGGTCAGTCGACCGAAATTGCACAATGTGTGCATTTCAGTCCTGTTTTGAATCACACAAACCCTATTCAAGTGTCTAACATTCATAGATGCAATGGTGTGTGTCCCAGGGTCATTTATGTCTAATTAAAGACACCAAAAAAGTCCGGTGTCGGTCGACCGAGGATTAACCCTAAGGTCATTCTAAGGTCACTTTAGGTTGAATTTGGTTTGAGCTTACGTATTATATCATGCATGTGATGTGTGTTAGATTATTACAAACTAATCCCTATTTACTATTACAGATCAATTACATGAATGAATTATATATATTACAACTCAATGGTCTTCGATCTTTACTTGCTTTGTGCCTATCTCAATCTTGACAATTTTAGTTCCTGCACAAAACCTCAAACACCCATTAGATACAATGAGTATTTGTCATAATCAAAATGAAGCGTGACCTATAAGGTCAACATTGTCCCCCTTTTTGATAATGACAAATACGACAAGCAAAAATTTAGGGTTAAGCCCAAGAAGGCTCCCCTCTCAATATGCATCCAATTTATTTTTAAATAAAGTCATTTTACCCATTATTTTTGCACCTTTCCATCTCCCCCTTTTGGCAACAGCAAAAAGGGCCATATTAGTTAATACTGTAGGCAATGGGTAGGTATTAAAGTTATACATGATGAATTTTGAAAGATTTGTAAAAAATTTCGGCAGAGTGCCATTTGTAAATTGGACTTTCCAAAAATAAATCTTGTATAAGATGTAACCTGTTTGAGTTTATGTTTCCTAACAATTTATCCATAATTACTCAAACAGTTCAGTAATATCCAACAATCAAATAAGATTTCAATTTGGTCATAAAGTGGACAAATTGTACATCACAAATGATAACCAATATAATCATGCGATAAAAATATGAACTATGCAATCATAGACATGAGTTGCTTTACAAAGTCCAAACCAATGAGAAATACCAACAATGATAGGCTAGTTAGACTTGTAAATTCCACTCAAGATTCCTTAAATAGCTGATGATTATGTGAAGATGAGATTTAAATTTTCTTTAGGTTTTCACTCATCCTTTCAAAAAGATTTTAAACTCAATTTTATCATAATCATGCTTGGTGGCCAGAATAAATCCACATTTTCAAGAAATATATAGCAATGAGAGCATGATGGCCTAGTATCAAGTGTTACAAATATACAATTAAGAATATATATTTGTTTCTCAGGGCCTAATGATTTTAATACCAAGTGACTCCCCCTAAGAGTATGTGTTTTGATCCAATTACTTTAAATGTATATATGCACAACCAACCCCAAGGAATGAATATTTCAATGCAAATGAATCAACTGGGACATATTTAGATTTTGTGCACACAAAAGAAGATTGTTTTAGTTATTAGGGCAAATGTCTACAGAAAATTCGGCAGCATGCCAGTTATAAACAGGACATTTCCCAAACTTTACCTGCAAAAAAAAAACGATTCTCAAACAAGCAGTATCTCAAGAGTAAGGCATGCGAGAACCTATCATCTACCAGCAGACAATTCTCTTCAACTGCATCCACCATGCAGGAAGCATTCTATACTAATCATGCATTTCAACATAGCAGTCATTTAACCATAAGCACATGCACATCAAAATACTGCTGATATATATATCATAATCAAACCAAGTAACACATGATAGTATTGTCATAAGGTGTATGTTATCGTCATGATAATACAAAATAAAAATAAAAATCTATTATATTTAGGTACAAACCAGATGATATAGAATAATATAAAATAAATCAAGGCCACGCAATCTAATCTGCAGACTACTCCAGAGTCTAGAACTCCCCTCCATCATCACCTCCATCACCGGCATCGAAGTCAAAGCCCATGGTCATCCGTTCTCTCTCGTCTCGCATCCCCTGAATGTGATCGTTCACCGCACTGAAGCTGACTGTCATGGACCTCTTTAGATCAGAAAAGTGACTAGCAGTAGAGATGGAGAACTCCCGGAACTTCTAAAAAATCGTAATGGATGACGATGCCAGATCTCATAGGTCAGATTGGACTGATCCTTGAAACTGTGCGAATGAGTTAGACAAACTGGTGATGGCAACCATAAGATCCACATTTGATGGCTACGCGGGCTGTGGTGGCTCCTATAGGGCCTCTTGTTATGCTGCTGCACCCCTAGAAGGCAACCAGATGTTGCCGATGAGCTCATACCCCATCAATCTCAGGGTCACGCCAGAGAAGATATCAGCAGGTCATCTTCTCTTTAGTGAAGCCACATTTGAGCGAGTGACTCCAATGGATCTAAATAACTTGTTCAGTATACCCCCACATGGAATTATAATTTGATGGCCAATCGTTTTGGCCATCATCCATCGGATTATCAGGCTGGGCAGATCTAACTTCCTTCGGGAAAATAGACACCACATAATAAAATAGTCTAGGAAGGACACAAGCACTCTAAACCATGCCTTGGGCAGGACATTATACGTGGTCAAGTGGTGCACAACTTTAGCCTCTAATGTAAACTGTCTATACTATGGGGGATGGTTTTGCTGGCCGTGCGTGGATCAGATAGGGTCAGATTCGCAAATGTGGCGACTGTGAATTCCTGTTCGAAGATCCAGGAATTTATCACATCTGGGCACTCAAAATCTCCACGCTCAATACCAAGGACATCTGAAAGGTACTATGCATCAAAACGTACATCGGTCCTCAATACTCAGGAGAAGTACCCATTTTCATCATTACCCTAATTTGCATAAAACATCCTAAAGTATGTTGGGTAATGAACCCTAGTCTGATAGGAAATAAACGTTTTCCAGCTTTGATATTCAAATATATCCATTTCTTTTCCAAAATATGGATTCATAAAATCCAAGTCTAGGATCTTACCCAATATCGCCTCCTTAGGATGAAACTCCCATATGAATATGACCTTGCACCGTTCTGAAATGAAGTACTCATCCTCAGCGTGTGCTATGTTGTGGGCTTCAATGTGTGCCATGACCATAGGATCAATGATGTGAGGCTCGAAATCAACGTTTTCTTAGTAATGGTAGGGAAAGATGAAGTATCTCTCAAGATTTTCATGCAAATGAGCTTTGATGGAAGGAGAAGTATATATATATATATATCACAGCTCGATCGACCAGAAGCAGATATGATCGACCGACGATTGAAGTTCTCTATGCATCAACATTATTCGGTCGGCCGGGGAGAATTTGAATTGAGATGGTCAGTCGACCAAGAGGGAGTACTGTAACTATGTTCGGTCGACCAAGGGTAAATCGAAACTTTCGGTCGACCGTGGGAATATGTTTACTGAGGTTTAGTCGACCGTGAGGGTCAAAATCAACATGTTTTAGTCGACTGGGAGACTTTACTCATACAATGCTCGGTCGACCAAGCCTAGTGAATTTTCCCAATTTTACCTAATTTTGATCCAAAGTTTTCCCTTAAGTTCAAATTTGATATGTTACAATATAAACATGATTTTTAGGGATTCTTGGTGAAGAGATATTACATAATTGAGGTACGTACCAAGAATTGACTTATTGAACATAAATTACTGCCCTTTATGTCCAAACTATTTCGGCACCGAGCACTAAGGAGCATGTGGCTTTTCTTAAACTATGCTCTTTGGTGATTGAAGAGTATCCTTCAAAAATGATGACATAGAGGAGCAAGGATACGAAACAAGGAATGGGTGAAACCTCATTGAGTATGATTGTGGCTTGGTAAGGACTTCCTATGGATGAGATAGACCAGAATTAAAGGATTTGCAACTTAAACTCAAAGAGACCAATTCCCTAGAGGATACCTCTAATTTGGTTATAGCTCTGAGAAACACTCAATATACATTAGTCATTTATGATCAATAGTGCTTTAAGCTTAGAGTGATGACTTGATTTTGATTTAGGCTTTTCATGTTCAAAAGTGAGTTTAGGGTATGGTGATTTAAGATATAAGATGGAACCCTAACACTCGATTTTGTGCAATGGACAACTGTTGCTTAAATTTATGATTTTCATGTTAGCATGCGTTAAGCATTTAGGATTAAGTACTAGGCATAGATGCCATTTCCATCTAGAAGTGGATGAAAGTCTTAGTATAACAAGATGGCTTAGTGAGTGTGTATACTAAGAGTTTCGTTTTAAGCATCAATCACTTCCCAATCATACAGTAATTACAACCCCTAAGCCTAGGAACAAAAGAAAGATAACTAGAGTACAGTTTCTATTGGAATCCGTTTTTCCTTAATTCCAACGAGGTTTGCTTCGCTGATTATCCATTTCATTTCTTTTTCTAAGCCTCTGGCACTTCTGAGTGAGCAATTAAACCATATGTGCCACTTTCTTTTATAATGTAAGCAGGTTTTGTAAATGCATGAAAGGATATGCTTACTTATTCCATTTTTCTTCAGTGAGGCTAGACTGTTGGTTCTATGTAAGCAACCTGAACCCTTTTTAAGACGAGTTTTCTTTATAGGTCCAAAGGGTTTGTTTAGGTTCACTTTATCACATGGGGATTTGAAAAGCATTTCAAAATAATTTTTACTTTTTCTTTCTGAGCAAATGATTTTCAAAACCTTCTCCATTTTTCTCCTTTCTAGTGCGGCCCGATATTCCTTCAAATCATTTAAGTGCTTTGCCACCTTTTCATTTTCATCTTTCAAAAATGTTTTATTCTTTGATATTTCAACTAGAATTCTATGTATTTTATATGAGGTCTTTTCTAGTTTTCCATATAAAGGCATCTCATCAAATGATTCATCACATGATTTATCAAAATGAACATGAATCATTGCATTCATTCATACCATTATCATCACAAGAAACATTTGAAGATTCATCACAACATATATTATAGGAATCAAAAGATGAATCATCACATGCAATATTAGCAGAACTATCATTTTGTTCAATGAATGATTCAGCATGTGATACGACATGGCACATAACACAAGAATCATCAATCGATTTATCATTAAATTGGGTGCCTGTTATATAGCAGCATTCACTACAGGGGTCATCAAAATATATAGAGTGAGAATCATATACCTCTTCGATGATTTATAGCTCATGATTTACCTCCACCTGATCATTTGAGCTTGAAGCATTCGAAAGAGTGATTATGCGTCAAAACTACGTAATTGGGCATCTTAACCCGGGCATTACGACTTATATTTTTAATTAAATGTCCAATTACATCCAATATTTTAATAAAGTGCCAAATTTATCATTTTTGAGTTTTATTACACAATTTATGAATTTTTGGCAATTTTTTTAAACGCAAGAAAATCCTTGGGAACCAAAACCAGCACCTGTTCATATTTCTTACATAACTTTTCCATCCGAATTCTCATCAAGACAATTCAAATTTTTTGAGAAAGAGGAAAGGATTATTTACAACTTCCATGTTTTGAGTTTCGCGAGAAACGGGCTTCAGAAAAGTCAAACTTGGTTGTGAACGCAGAGAAAAAAAAATTAAAAAATAAAAAATATAAATCATACTTGATATGGCCGGGTCGGGTTGAATCCATGTGCTATGCGTGTCTGGGTTTCCAGCCTCCTCCCCCCTTATTTATTTCCTAGTTTTCCCCTGTTCTTGCTGTGCTTCCGGCACCACCCCTCCCACTTCCCTCTTCCTTTCTCTTCTTCAAATCTCTTCTTCGAAACTCTCTTTTCTCCTAGTCTCTCTCTTTCTCTAACTTTTTCTCTCTTTCATTTATCCTGCTCTCTCCTTTCTTCCCTCTCTGTTTCGGTTCTTCCTCAATTCTCCCTTCTCTTCCAATCCTCTGCTTCTTCCTTCAGTCTTGCAACTCAGCCACCCAGCTGAGCATCAACAGCACACCCAAGAGCACGGCACAGCAACCACAAGGCCAAGCTTCTCTAGCCGAAGAAATCCAACCCTTCTGAGCTCCGGCCAAGTACTCCAGCAATCCAGCCCCTCTGGCCCCCTCTGCAATTCGCAGCCTCCACAACACGCACAGCCACGGTCCAGCTCCAGTTTGTAGTTCTACCAGCCAAGGCACAACCAAACCAGTGGCCATCTCTCTCTTTCTTTTTCCCTCTTTTTAATTTCTCTCTTATTATTTCTTTGTTCTCCTTTATACAATTAAATACTCTGTTATGTAGTTTTTGTTATTTTATTTTAAGGTTTATAAGGTGATTTAATTTTTCTTCTCTCTCTTTTGTTTTTATTTATTTATTTGTTATTAAACTGAATATTAGTATAGTTTTAATTTTTTTCCTTATTAATTAATTTTAATCAGATTAAGTTTGGGTTCATTCTAAAATAAAATAAAATAAAAAATTTGTTTTTTTTTAACCGCAGGTTCGATTTAATTTAGGGTCGGTTCTATTCAAAGTTCGTTTTTTTTTTTTTTATCGTGTTTCATTGTCTTTTTAATGCTAATTTTCCGTTCATGTTCATGGTTGCATTAAATTGTGATTTTGTTTCAAGTTCTTAATTTTGTTAAAGGTTCATTTTTTATTACGCATGTTTGTTTGGTTGAGTTTCCATTGTTTGTTTTTAATTCCATGTTCTAGGTTGTCATTTTTAATTAACGCGTGTCCCAATGTTTCCTTGAGTAGATTAGGGTTTCCATTGTTTGCTCCTTAGTTCCATGCATGTTTGTTTGGGTTTCACTTTGCGTTTTATTTTAATTAGTTTGAATAAATCTCAACAATTTTGAAAATCTCGAATCTGAACTAAGTTCAGTGCATTTTTAATTTCGATTGGGAGAACGTAAAATCTGATATTAAAATGCATATCCTGATGAGACAATCTAGTCCTTGGGCTGAGTATTACACGACGTAAATTCGATACTTGGGATAGCTTCCAAGCTACTCATTTTTTGAGTGAGTCAAGTTTTTGGCGCCATTGCTAGGGAATGTTGGTCTTAGTCACAAATTAGCGCTTTTCCTATCAATTTTTTTTTTTTGTTTTATGAAAAAAGAAAAAAAAAAGATGAAGAAAAAAATAACAAAAAAAATTTGAGTTTTGAAAAGAAAAAAAAAATACATAAATATGGCTACACCTATACTGCGCACGATAATGGACTTTTTGTAACTTGAATACGCCACTGCATCCTCTTTCACTTTGCCTAATAAAGAACTTGATATCATAAGGCAGCGCAGGAGGAAGTCATTGTTACCTCAATTCTGCGGGATGAAATTTGAGTGCCCTTATCGGCACCTGTCAGAGTTCGAGTTGACTTGCAATATTTTTTTCTCTCGTACTAGAACTGATGAATCTACTAAACTACATTTATTTCTTGGCTCTTTGAAGGATAGAGCACAGATGTGGTTTAATTCTTTGAGACCTCACTCTATCACTAATTGGGCTGATATGGAGTGTGAATTTCTGCATGCGTTTTGTCCCTCACATAACACTCAATTTTTGCAGGAACAGATTCTTAATTTTGTGCAACAGGATGACGAGACATTTCGGGTTTGCTGGGAGCAATTTAAGGATCTGGTAAGCACTTGTTCACATCATGGGTTTGACTCATGGAGGTTAACTGATTATTTTTATACTGCTCTTACCCCTGATTGCAAGTACTTTGTCCAAACCATGTCTAATGGAGAACCCGTCAGCGAGGATCCAGATCAGGTACTATCATTCTTTGACTTAGCTGACAATGTCCTACAATAGAATACACGAGACAATCAGGCACTTATGACTACACAACCTATCAGCACAATTAGTTGTAAAGAAGCATATGAGCCAACATATTATCTAGATGATCCTCTGCCTCAATATTAGCCAGAATAGATCCCTCAAAGTTGTACGCCATCAGAACTTCTTGAGGATAGCATGACACAAATGGCGAATATGCTCCAGCAGCTCATGAAAACTCAGATTAATCAGTACACTCAGCATACTCATGACTTAAATGAATTGCGGGATACCATCAATGCGATGTGCACACAGTTGGACATCTTAGAATGAGAGGAATTTCCTATGGAACCTCAGCCTAGTCCTCAAGAGTACCAGCACCCACAGCAACAAATACATGATGTTTCTCTTGAGACAGCAGAGACTGCCACTACTTCGAGAAGTGAGAAAGAAGTTCCCCAACCTGAGATGCTCATCGTCGGGCAACCAGTTGTCCCAGCAATAAAAGTTATGGTTGAACTAGAAGATGTCAAAGAAAAATCAGAGAAAACAAGCTTAGAAGCGGAGCAGTCACTTAATGCAGAGACTGATACCAATGAGGAGTACCAACCTGTGGTACCTCCCTCTCAGAGCCCTGAAACTGTGGAACCGTCACTTCCGTATGAATCAGATGTTGAGGAGCCTAATATGGAAGTAGACATTTGTAGTGGTATGATGATTTGTACCCCTGATAAATAAGGTGACCAGTCTGGTGAGAATATAATTTTCAAGGAACCAGGTAAAACTTTTAATGTTAATACTTCTGAAGAACTACAGGTAATTGCTCCAATAACTTCCCATCACATGTTCGTTCGTAAATAAGAAACTTTCTTGGACACGATGTTGAATAAAGATCCTTTCTTGTCAACACAAGAGGGTCGATCTGCACACATATTGTTTGGTATTTTGACACGCATTAATTCATTTGAGGTTGATTTTCGTGTAGGTCTAAAGACTGATTGATTGTGGCGGCTCAAATTTGGAGAACCACCAATGCAATTTATATACCTACAGCCACCAGAAGAAATTCCTCTTGAGCCTCTGCCAGACAATTGTGATGTTTTTATTTTCCTTCTTTTCCTTTTATTTCATCTTATTTTATTTTTAGTTAGTTTTCAAGTCTATTTTCTCGTAGTTTAGTCTTTCTTTTCCATTACCCTGTCACTCAGGTACACTTTACTTTTCCTGTGCACATTCCTTTCTATTTCCTTTATGCTTTCACATTGAGGACAATGTTCCACTTTAGTTGTGGGGGGGGGGGGTGCACATTCACATGTAACACTGTGCATGTACACGTACTGGGTTTTATATTAAAAAAATAAAAAAAAATCAAAAAGAAAGAGAGAAAGAAAGAAAGAGAACTCAGAAAATTACATTGCATTATGCCATGCTTAACACTGCGTATACCTTTCACACACTCGCGTATAACTTAAGAACGACACACTTGAGTCAATCATGCATAGTTTCTCTTTATATGATCTTATGACTCCATGAAGAATCGATTGGTAGTACATTCATGTTAATCTCACTATATAATTTCTTGTAAGTACATGGCATCTCTCGAGACTAAATAGACACATTCACATGATTCATTGCACTTAGGATTTCCTGTGAGCATTGAGAGAACAATCGTGGCGACTATGACACCTTATGAGATATCCTTGAACTATTTATCATCCTTTTGAGTGTTAATATCAAATCGGAGTTCACAGAAACCAACTCCCTTTTTTTGGATGATCCTTATACACTAGTCTTTGTTTTTGATTTGCTAGCCTAAAGGTGACACCTAGTGGGGAGATAGAAACTTAGATCTTGTAGCCTACTCAAGATGTGAGGGCTGAGCCACCCCTAGAGATAGACTTAGTTCATGGACCACTATTCGAGCTCCACTCCCATTGATTGTTTGAAGATTACAAAAGAAGTGTTAAGATTGTCCTAATTGATCAAAAAAAGACAGAGAAAGAAGAATGAGTAGAAAAAAAAACAGAACAAGAAATAAGCATGTGCATGGAATGAAATGTCAATGCTGGCCCAAATATATATCACAAAAAAGCAAGGAAACGACACATATTTTTCACGTATGAAGATTCTTTAACCGGTTAATGCCTCAGATGTACTCATGACAAGTTTGTGAATAAGTTGATCTAGGGTGGTCTTGATTGGATGTGGCGAGTAGGTGAGAAGATGCTAGGGTGAAGGACCCAACACCTCATAGATAGGCTACATCCTTTCCAAACTAGTCCACTCCATATATTTAGCATTTGCTCCTTTTAATATGTGGGATGTTTGATCGCGACACTCCTCCTCACATATGATAAGTGAACCCTTTTTCTTTGAGTGTTCTTGAGGGTATACCAGTTAGGCCGAGTCAAAGCGACTGTTCTGTAGGTGTCCACTGGTATCCTAGGTGTACTGAGTCACCCACATCACACACACCTCGAGAGTTCACCTTTTATACTCGAACTTATATAATTGCATTAACTCTGAATTGTGCTGCCGGATAACTTCATATGAGTATTCTGTTCTTGAATGACATTTAAATGATGAAACTTGCATGAGTGACATGCTTTGAAGTTGTGTGTATTGAATATGAAAAAGCCTGTGTGAATTTCAGTTATGTTCTTGTAAGTGAAGCGATATGGTTGTGTTGCATGTGCAATGATTTCACGATCACTGGAGTTTGTAGTTGTAGACACTACCCCGAAATTCATTCATGTCATTTGCTAGAGACTAGCAAAATGTTAGTTAAGGAGTGTGATTACGCGTCAAAACTGCGTAATTGGGCATCTTAACCTGGGCATTACGGTTTATATTTTTATTTAAATGTCCAATTACGTCCAATATTTTAATAAAGTGCCAAATTTATCATTTTTGAGTTTTATTGCACAATTTATGAATGTTTGGCAATTTTTTTTATTGTAGGAAAATTCTGGGAACCAAAATCGGCACCAGTTTGTATTTCATGCATCACATTTCTATCCGGGTTCTGATCGAGACAATTCAAATTTCTAGAGAAAAAGGAAAGGATTATCTACAACCTCCGTTTTTTGAGTTTTGCAAGAAACGGGCTCCAGGAAGGTCAAAATTGGCTGTGAACGCAGAGACCAAAAAAATAAAAAAATATAAAATATAAATCATACTTGATGTGACCCCGCCATGCAGGCCGGGTTGGGTTGAATCCATGTGCTATGCGTGTCTAGGTTTCCAGCCTCCTCCCCTCTTATTTATTTCCTAGTTTTCCCATGTTCTTGGTGTGCCTCCGGCACCACCCTTCTCCCTTCCCTCTTCCTTTCTCTTCTTCAAATCTCTTCTTCGAAACTCTCTTTTCTCCTAGTCTCTCTCTTTCTCTAACTTTTTCTCTCTTTCATGTATCCTGCTCTCTCCTTTCTTCCCTCTTTGTTTCGGTTCTTCCTCAATTCTCCCTTCTCTTCCAGTCCTCTGCTTCTTCCTTCAGTCTTGCAACTCTGCCACCCAACCGAACATCAACAGCACACCCGAGAGCACGGCACAGCAACCACACGGCCAAGCTTCTCTAGCCGAAGAAATCCAGCCCTACTGAGCTTCGACCAAGTACTCCAGCAGTCCAGCCCCTCTAGCCCCCTCTGCAACTCGCAGCCTCCACAACACGCACAGCCACGACCCAACTCCAGTTTGCAGTTCTACCAGCCGAGGCACAACCAAACCAACGGCCATCTCTCTCTCTCTCTCTTTCTCTCTCTCTCTCTCTCTCTCTCTCTCTCTCTCTCTCTCTCTTTATTTTCTCTTGTTATTTCTTTGTTCTCCTTTATACAGTTAAGTACTCTGTTATTTATTTTATTTTATTTTATTTTAAGGTTTCCAAGGTGATTTAATTTTGCTTCTCTCTCTTTTGTTTTTATTTATTTATTTATTTATTTGTTATTTAACTGAATATTAGTATAGTTTTATTTTTTTTCCTTAGTAATTAATTTGAATCAGATTAAGTTTGGGTTCATTCTAAAATAAAATAAAATAAAAATTTGTTTTTTTTAATTGTAGGTTCGATTTAATTTAGGGTCGGTTCTATTCAAAGTTTGTATTTTTTTTTATCGTGTTTCATTGTCTTTTAAATGCTAATTTTTCGTTCATGTTCATGGTTGCATTAAATTGTGATTTTGTTTCAAGTTCTCAATTTCATTAAAGGTTTGGTTTTTATTGCCCGTGTGTGTTTGGTTGAGTTTACATTGTGTGTTGTTAATTCAATGTTCTAGGTTGTCATTTTTAATTAACGTGTGTCCCAATATTTCCTTGAGTAGATTAGGGTTTCCATTGTTTGCTCCTTAGTTCCATGCATGTTAGTTTTAGGGTTTCACTTTGCATGTTATTTTAATTAGTTTGAATAAATCTCAACAATTTTGAAAATCCCGAATCTGAACTGAGTTGAGTGCATTTTTAATTTCGATTGGGAGAACGTAAAATCTGAGATTAAAACGCATTCCATGAGGAGACGATCTAGTCTTTCGGCTGAGTATTACACGACGTGACTCCTATACTTGGGATAGCTTCCGAGCTGCTCATTTTTCGAGTGAGTCAAGGAGTTACTATCTCCTTTTCCTGGGATTCTCCATATTTTTTTTCTAGTTCATCCCAGATTTCCTGTGCAGTCTGACACGCCACAAACTCAACAAGAATATCAGAATCTAACGCAGGATATAACATGTCCATGGAATTAGAACTAATCACATTAAAATCATTCTCATTTATTTGTGCACATCTTCCTTTAGCAGTCACAAGCCAAACCCTCTAGTCTATATATTTCAAAAATGTGGTCATTCTAACTTTCCACATGGTGTAATCGATACTAGAAAATAATGGAAGACTGGAAAGTGATTGTCTTTCACCGAATAGGGATACACCAAAGTGACCCATTGCAATTTTTTTGCAAAAACCTTTAAGTCAAGTGCAACGAGGCTCTAATACCAATTGTTAGAATTGGTGTATTCCCAAGAGGGGGGGGGGGGGGCGGGAATTGAAATTTCTAACTTTTCTCCTAGGTTGAGCAAGATGTTAGCATGATATTACAACCTAGGGTCCTTCTATGCAATTCCAAATACGCCGATAAATATAATATACGAAAATTTAAATCAAGCGCATCATTCACATAATAACATACACGTGCTGTAAATATAAAGTGCATAAATATGACCAAACACATGATATGTTATCGGGGTTTGGCCAATTGTGCCTACGTCCTCGCCTCTAGCTTGCAAGCCCAAGGATTCAACTAATAGCTCATTTAAGGGTAGAGCGGCACCGATTACAACCACGTCAATTACCACAGGGCTGACCTCAACGTTAACCAGGTCAATTAGCGGGGCTGACTTAAACCTACACACCTTAATAGGATTGCGTACCTAGCTTTCCTAACTTGGTCTAAGCCAATTCAAGACTATTCCAGGGCTAGTCCCCATCTTCAGGCCTGTTCTTGGGAATACAACAGATTTTGCAATCAAATAATATTGGTACAATGATTGTGCTTTCAAGTAAAGCAGATGTGTACCCAACTACGAGCAATTACATACACCACAATATGATTTAATATGTAAGCTCAGTGTGGTCTAATATTTCAGCTCTAAAATATATTTTCTATCAGTGTGATGAGTGTGTGAGAGTATCAACAGGCAATCTTTGTATTTCAAGATATTCAATTAATAAGTTCATACAAAGATATCAAGTCTCAAATATTCCAATCAGTAGGATGTCTCAAGCATGTGAATATTAGATAATGTATATGCTCGGTTTGCAAAAGATGTGTAATCTTTGTATTCAGAAAATAATATATGAGTGAATGAATATTGCAACAAAGATCAATATCACATAAACAAATATCTTTTCAAAGTTATATCAAAATAAATCTCACAAGATATTTGGAAATGTTTTGAAAATGATTTTGCAACCCAAAGACAAATACAAGCTTCCTAAGATATTGCAACACAAATGCAATACTCAGAAGCTTAAGCAAGTCTTCTTACGATAGGCTTACTGGCAAAAGCCCCCTAAGAACACTTAGGTTTAGCTCTCGTAGAAAATCAAATCAATCAATCAAGAGTAGGAGAGCAAACCTATTTAGACTAACACTCAATCAACTTATATAGGGTTTAATTAGTATGAGAAGATAAGTATGAGTGTAGGAGGCTCAAAAATGAGTATTATAGGTTTTTGGATTTTCAAAGAATTTTCCCTAATCAAATCTGCTAATCTCATGCTAATTTACACAAATGATCACATATATATAGACATGGGACAAGTTATAACCGTTAGGGACCTATTGGGTATTACTAAGAAAGTTTAATGATGTTTTAGCAACTTTAACCCTGTTTAAAATATTTTAACCATGGTAAAAAAACAGGGCAACCCTTGAGGTTTGGTCGACTGGGCAAGAAATGAACTGTATGGTTGGTCGACCGAAAGTGTCTGTCCAAAGGGCAATTTTCCATTTATCTAAGGTTCGATCGACGAGGCCATTTTCAACTAAATGGTTCGGTCGATCAGACCATTGGAACTTCTCCTGAGGACCCTCAGTCGACCAGGTAATTGGTATTCAATTTTGGCTCGGTTTACCAGATGGTCAATTTGTTGACCTCAGGAGGTTTCGGTCGTCCAGGGGATTTGAACCACAGTACTAGTTCGGTCGACTGGAACCTTGGTGAACTGTTGACCTAGGTCGGTTTGGGTCGACCAAGGCAGAATGAACTGCCAAGGTCGGTCGACCGAAAGTGCACAATGTGTGCATTTCGGTCCTATTTTGAATCACACAAACCCTATTCAAGTGCCTAACATTCATAGGTGCAATGGTGTGTGTCCTGGGGTCATTTATGTCCAATTTAAGACACATAAAAATCCAGTGTCGGTCGACTGAGGGTAAACCCTAAGGCCATTCTAAGGTAACTTTAGGTTGAATTTGGTTTGAGCTTACGTTTTATATCATGCATGTGATGTGTGTGAGATTATTACAAACCAATCCCTATTTATTATTACAGACCAATTACATGAATGAATTATATATATTACAACTCAATGGTCTTCGATCTTTACTTGCTTTGTGCCCACTTCAAACACCCATTAGATATAATGAGTATTTCTCATAATCAAAACCGGGCGTGACCTATAAGGTCAACACAATGAATGAAAGAGATTTAGAGAATAATAATAAAAACAAGGAATCAATAGCCCTTAAGGCTAGTAAAGAAAGCTCTAGTGATGAGGATGAAGACAATGAATTAGAAGATGAAGAATTAGCCTTTATCACTAAAATACATGGAAAATTTTTTAGGAAGAATAGAAAATTGCCTTGAAAGTTTAAAAGATAAAAAACAAACAAAGAAGAAACAAACACAAAGCAAACTACGAATGATCCACGAACATGTTATAATTGTAAGAAGGTTGGACACATTAAACCCAATTGTCCACAACTGAAGAAGGACAAAAAGAAGAAAAAGAAGGCAATGAAAGCTACGTGCGATGACACAAGCTCAAACGAATCGGAGGATGACTCAAGTGAACAAGAAGTTTCCAACATGTGCTTTATGGCACATAATGCTGAGGTGTTTGAATCGGTGTATTCCCAAGAGGGGGATGAATTGGGTATTTAAAAATTCTTCTCAAGTTTCGCTAAGCTAGCAGCAGTAATACACAACCTAGGGTTTGTCTAAGTATATCCTAATATCAAAATTGTTCTACTGAGCAGATATTTAATCAATTTTAAAGAAATCTCAGTGTATTAAACATTCTGAGTAATAAGTATTAACATACAAGTGATGAAATTAAATTGCGGAAAATAAAACTAACAAAATATATGTTATCGGGGTTCGGCCAATACTGCCTACATCCCCGCCTCAGCTCGCAAGCCCGAGAGTTTCACTAATGCTTACTTAACCGGTGGAGCGGCACCGGTTACAAGTAGGTGAAATTACTTGGGTTGACCTCAACCTTTACATACAATCCTTTCGAGCTAAATTATCACCCCTTTAGGCAGCGCCTGGAATATAATAGATTCACAATACAAGTATCGTGTACAAAATATATGCTTCTCCAACAAGCAGATTTGTACTAGTATTAACTAATGCACATCAATTAGATAAGAACTATAAGCTCAGTGCAATAATGTGTAATCACACTTAATTTAATGTCAATAAGAAATTAATTGCAGGAGTGTATTCTCCATCTATCTTTGAAAAAATATATCAAAATATATCAATTACAAGTAGGGTTCCAAATATTTCCAAAAGTGTAATCAAAATATCTCAAAATGATTTTCTTAAAGCTAAGCACAAGAGATAATAGTAGTATAAACTTGTCAAAACAATTTGTGCTTCACGATCACAATACAAGCTTAGGAGTCTTGCAATAATGTCAAGACTCACAAGCTATAAAGTTTCCCCACACAATGGATTTATTAATTAAATCGGGGGGAAGACCTTTGGCTAAACTCTCTATAAAAAATCAATCACACAATCAAGGCAATGAGAGTTTAATTTTAAGTAAGCAATGTAGGATGATTTAGAATACTCTCGCTCAAATAGATTTTGCAAGGGAAAGATCAATGGAAGAGTATTTTGGCTTTGAGTTTAAAGAAGAACTCTCACTAAAAAACATAACCGTTGGGACATAAGGGTAATAATTAAATTTGTTTTTAAACAAGTTTAACCCAAATAACCCTATTTTACCCTTAATAACCCGTGGTAAAAGTAGGCCAACCTGAGAGTTTCGGTCGCCCGAATAAACTCACAAAATAAAAAGTTCATTTTATCAATTTTGGTGCCCCGATGAAGGGTTCGGTCGGTTGGTCTAGACGATTTTCCAACCTGTTCAAGGTTCGATCTCCTGAACCTAAGTTTGGTCTACCGAACTTCAACATTCGGTCGTTGAGGTTAAAATAAATGTGAAGTTTGAGTGCTTGTAGATGGTGAAAAAGTCCTCAATAAAAGTTTGGTTGACTGAGAACACTCAATTCATTTCAATTCAGTCGCTCAACCTTTAGTCAACATTTTTACTTTCCACACTTTCGGTTGACCAAAGTGTTTTTAACGCACAAGTTCGGTCGCCCGAAGTCCTTTCCAATTTAGAACTTAAGTAATACTTTTACCCTTGATTGCATAGATAATAGTGGGGAATTTCCTAAGTGTTTGTTCAAGGACTTAGGGTCTCACTAAGGTTGTTTTGAGCTTGTAGTTCCTACCATGCATGACATGCATTAATTATTACAGTACATAATATTACAGACCCAAAATATAAAACAAAAATGCATTTACAATAAAAATCTTCTTCTTCTTTCTTTTGATCTTTGGATTCTCCATGGAGTATGCCAAATGATGTGAGCTTTAAGTTCTTTCAGGCTTCCAATTCCTTGCCTTATGTGTGTGTTTGAATTAAAGACCTATTCAAATACTGAGCACACACATAGGTAACTTGCCTTTTTTCATTACCAAAACGAGGGATCGGACTCAAAAAGTCAACAATCTCCCCCGTTTTGATGATGAAAAATGCATCAGAGCAAAATGGGGATTAGCCTAAAAAGGCTCCCCCAAGAATATGCATAATTTAATATAAAGACAGTGTTGGCCTAACAAGGCTTTTCAATATTTTTTAGATGATAGCAAACAAAATATGATTTAATATGTGTTTGTTAGAATGATGATGTTCCACGAAAAACGAAGTTTAAAAGAAAAAGCAATGGAAAGCTCAAGGATTCACAAAGCCACATGTACATGTAGAGTGATCCAAAGGAAAGCTCAAAGCAACACCACATGAGCAAAATATGTGGACACTTAAAGCTGACTTGGAGCTCAAGTCAAAAGGAACTTAAAGCAAAATACAATAAAAGACTTGAAGTGTAGAGTACTAGGCTTTAAGGACTTTGTTGTAAGTGCTTCTTGTTTGAATATCTTATGAAATATTTTTGAAGCTTTTTAGGGATTATTCATTGACTTATAGACTTTATTTAAAGCCTTGGAAAATGTTTTACAAGTTAACAAAACAAGAGAGCAAAAATGTTCTTTGAAAATAAAATGAAAAATTTGAAAAGTGACTGCCCAGACGGCTAAGGAGCACCCTTAGAAGACTGAAGAAATACTTTAGAAGACTGAAGAATAAGTTCAGTCTATTGAAGAATTTTCTAGAGAAATCCTGAAGAAGCAGTACACCCTCAGAAGACTGAACCCTCAATTCAGTCGTTTAAGCTGGGACTTCAGAAGTCTAAAACTACAGTTCAGTCATCCGACCCTATGTACAATTCAAATTTCTCAGTGTATTAAAGAACATCGGAAGACTGAACCTGATACTTCAGTCGTCTGAACACTGTTAACGGCTAAATTTTTTAAATGTTTTTAAATCCAAATAATGGTTTCTTATGCCCCAAATTTTCTAAAAACTTGGAAGACAATCCAAGTAATCTTGGGCAACACGAAATCAGTTTTAGAAACCTATAAATACATGGCTTTGCAAATCAAATCATACCAAGAATTGAAAAATCTGCTCAAAACCATCTTGCAATCAAAGCTCTCTCTTACTCAAATCCTTGCTCAACTGAATTACTGAATCTCTGTATTGCTGATCACCATTCTCTGAGTTCCCATTGCTGATTTCTCATCTGGAGAAGGAACTTGGTGAAATTCTTACTTCAGCTTCAATTGTATTTCAATTTGATATTTGAATATTGAAGTATCCAGTGTTTGAAATTGTACTAATCTGCTCTTTTTGAGAGTATTCTTGTACGCAAAAATTATTTCTTATTTCTTGTAGTTCTTGGTCAATTCCAAGTTGTTGGATCGTTGACCGAGTGTGGGGTATCACTTGGGGAGGCATTGCTCTAACCTGGTGAAGGAGTGGCTAAGCGTGGGGAATCACTTGTAATGGTTTGCTCCACCTGAAAATGAATGGAATAGTTGAATCTTTTGCTGGTATTGGACAAAGGCGAGAACATAGGTTGGGGATAAGCTGAACCTCGTAAAAATCCTAGTGTCTCTCTTTCCCTACTCTTTATTTTTAGTATCTCTATACTTTGTTGTGTGTGAATGCAAAGTGCAGGTAGCTAAAGTTAAGAACTGAGATTAACAAGAAGAGTTCTAATAAAAGAAAGTACGTTTTGATTAAACATTTGTGGAAACCTAAAGAGGAAGTACGTTGTTTAATTATTTGCAAAAATATTTGTTAAGAGAGTGCAAACAATTTCATTCAATACAGGGCTACAATTAAAAGGTGAAAGTGCTAAAGAGCTGCATGCCTTATATTGGTTTGGTATCTTTGATTGTTCATTTTAAGTTGTTGATTGGTTTTTTGGTGAATTAAGTTTTTCATTACTTGTCTTGTGTTTTGGTTTGTGGATTGATTAAATAAGTAAGACTTTGAGGTGTAAATCAACAAGAGGTTAAGAATTCATAAAAAGTATTAAAAGAAATTTTAATAACCCAATTCATCCCCCCTAATGGGATTACACCTCAACTTTCAGATAGTACAGTACAAGCATATCAATAAAGAAGACATTACAAATGATTGTGCATTTAGTTTCAACATTGAAGCATAGTCACACATTCATATTGCTCAACAATTCCCCCCCTTTTGGCATCTTCAAATGGGTTAGGCTAAGTTTAAAGATTTTGAGTGTAAAGAGATCCTTAGCTAGAGAACTCCTTTTTTATTAACAAAACACTCCCCCTTTTGTCATTAAAGCACAAAAAATATTCCCTTTTTGATATAAGATTTATACATAGAAATATCAAAGCATTTGGCCATATAAAAGAAATTGTTGTATTAAAAAAAAATTCTATAGATAAGCACACAACAATAGTTAAAACTAGTCATTAAAATATTAAGCACACAAGTTAAACATGGTTAGTGATGAGTACCTAAAATATATGATTTTAGAACCTCATTTACCTATGCTTATCCTCATTTTATTATATATTTACCCAGAGTTATTAATTTTAGGAGCTATGCAAGGTTTGTTTGTATTTTCATGAAAAACAAGTTAAAACCATGGGGTTATGCATTACAAGAAGCAAAGGAGAATTTGGAGGATTCAAAACTCAAATTCAGACATCCCGCCAATCTCTAGAGGCTTCAGAGCAAAAATGGACAAGATGATGACGCTCGACCATGCGGCATGACCAACAAACTACAGGGGCTACTTAGTCTTCTATTACAAACTCCAATGTTCAGACTAAGATGGGAATGCTGCAAGGTTCGACCAAGCACTCGACCAAGTGACCTGCTAGGGTGACCACGTCGAGATGCTGAGACAGAATTGCAATTCAAAATTATCGAGAGTCTCGATGAAGCGTTCGACCAAGAGACCTTCAAAGGCGACTATGTCGAGATACAAAGATTTCCTAAAGATTGAGATACTACAAGTCTTAACCATCAACTTGACCATCAAGACACTAAGGTGCGATGAACTTGGAGACATTAAAGATTCAAATCCCTAACTTCCCCTAAGTCTAGACTAGAGCACGCACAAGAATGACAGAGGAGCAATTTCGTCGACAGCAACGATCTTCTGTGCGAGATTTGCTGCAAACATTCCTAAATTGTAAAACAAACCTTGTAAAACCTAGAGCCTATAAATATTCGCTACGAACACAAGCTCTGGGTTCCTCTTTGGCCTCTTTTAGGTTAGTGACAAACTTAAGATTTCATTGAGAGCCAAGTTAGATTAGGAGTAGTATAGTTTTCAATTCATGTTTCGGTGTGTGCATGAAGTGTTCTAACTCACTTGAAAAATTAGTAGCTCGGAAGCTATCCTAAGTATAGGAGTTCTGTCGTGTAATATTCAGCCTAAAGGTCAGATTGTCTTCTCAGGGAATGCAGTTTAATCTCAAATTTTATGTATGTCCAATTGAAAATAAAAAGTTACTGAACTCAGTTCAAATTCGAGGTTTTCAGGATTGTTTAAGATTTCTTCTGAAAAATTAAACGAACATGCAAATTAAATCCTAATCCTGGCATGCACTGAATTTAATAATGAGAAATGGAAATCCTACGTCTAATCAGACAGACATTGAAACACATGTTGAACTTCGGGATAAAAACTAAAAACAATGACTTAATGCACAAACTTAAACATGCAATTAAGAACTAAATCGAACATAAACTCAACCAAGAAGAACCAACTTTTTGAAACCAAGAACTTGAATTAAAATTATAGAGTTTAACAACTAGGCAATAAGCTAAACATGCTAAAAAATTCAACTCTAATTGTAATGACCTGCTATTTAACTTGGGTTTATATATATATACTATAACATTTATAATGTTCTGATACCAAACTGTCAACCTAAGTAGCAAGAAGCTGAATTCATATAACCATATCCAAAATATACAATACCAGAGTGCTAAAATATTCCCAAAATATACATGTGCAGCTGTTCCCCAAAATACCCTCAACTGGGTTAGGGCTATACAAAAATACTCCAAAACATACTCACTCTTTATTGACAGGGCAGTACTGAGGTCCCTCTATCTTCGAGCCTGGTCTGCTCGCCTACCGGGATCACCTGAAAAATGTTAAAGTAATAGGATGAGCCAACGCTCGGTAAGACGAAATATGTTATTGCTAGTGTGTGACAAATGAGTTACAATACTATGAAAATATGTTTCTATATAATCATGTATAACTAAATTTGTAATTATAATACAAGTAATATAAACCACCATCCTTTCCATGTTGCTTAACATATCTATACTTTAGGTTTCTACTCAAAATACTTCTAATGTACATAAGTATATTCTCTGTCTCTATAAATCTGTTTATACATAATAATAACTAAAAACTTCCTTGCGGATAACTATGTGTCATGATTTAACCCCTCATGATAGGGTTGTGCGGCCCGTAGGTGGGATCTATCCTAGCTGCCCAACCAAGATAAACCACTATACTCCATCGATCTGATCAACCCTCCTCAACCCATATCTGATGGAGAGCCTGTCCACTCGTGGGCTCTATACGATCGACCTTTATACCACGTATTATCAGAATAGGTGGTTGCACTCTATGCTATATATAACTATGGTACCGTGCTCTATAAACTGTATGGTCCAACAGGGTCTGATACTATATAATACATCTCTATAAACAACTATTTATTTTACCATGATTTTGTAATAACTGTATCAACCATGACGCTGTAGAAAACTGTATCTATATTAACTGTGTTTCTGTAATTAACTATAAATTTTATGTCATGGTACTGTAAAACTGTATAATCATGGTATTTCTATAATTGTTGTAAAATACATTCATTGTCTATACATTCTGAAAACATAACACTAAAAAATATTGTGGAACATGTTTTTGTACTATATCTATATTCTCAAGTCACACAGTAATTTTAAAACATATTAAACATACTTGATAAACTTTTTAAATTTCTGCTGTGAATAATAATCTGGTAGTAACGTATAATTCATACTGAAAGCATACTAGGATTGCCTAGCATAGCATATTTCCCTTACATATTTTTTGCTAAATCCCCCTACTGTAGCGGGTCCTACACCCGCAGGGTTCTCCACTCAACACCCTAAAAACCATAAATCCAAAACAAAATATCATTATTTCAACGTCTGCTACATTTCCTACAACTGCTACTAAACCAAATTTTGCTTAAAAGACCTTACCCTGAATTTGGGATGAAATCCAACTTTGTCCCACCGACGATCCGCTCTAGCAAACTTGGAGAGAACTTCCACAGGAGCGTCGTGGTGGCCTCAGATCGTCAATCTGGAGGCTAATGGGGCCGAAATCGAAGAAAAATGCGAGAGGAACCGTAAAGAGAGAAGAAAGAGAGTCTTTGCTGAAATTTCTGCTTAAAAACTGAGTTTAAGCACTACTTATACTGCGGGATTCGTCGACGAGCCACGTCACCTCGTCGACGAGTCCTGTAGAAAGTTCATCGACGAACTTGCACCCTCATCGACGAATTTCATACTTCCAAAAATCCTTCTCAGTATCTTCTCATCGATGATACAGGACCTAGTCGACGAGATCTTGAAGAATCCTCGTCAACGAAACCCCTATGTTTGTCGATAAGACCTAGAAAATTCCTTGGGTTATTTCCTCCAAAGTGCAATGTCGTCAACGAACGCTTTGCGTTCGTCGACAAAGTCACCTACCTCCTTCTATTACTGATTCCATTTCCTTCTCTCTTTATTATGTAAATACCATTATTTTTTAGGTCGTTACACTAATTAAAATGAGGTTAAAGTAAACAGATATCAACAAAATTTAAATCTTGACAAAGAATTTTTTTCTTTTTGTATTTTTTTTCTTCAAGAAGCCAAATCGAACTTTAAGCAATAAAGAAAAATAACTCAATAAAAACTTTAATCTAATACTAGTATTAATTAAGAGAAGAAGAATTTAAATAACTCAATAATAACACCCCAACAAGCTTCAAAACTAAAATTTTAAATAAAAGTTCACACAAAAAAATACAAGTATTTAATCAATTAAAAGCAAGAACAAATAAAACTAAAATAAAAAAGAAGAAAGGAAGGAAGAGAGAGAGAAGGAAAGAGAGAAGGAGAGAGAGAGAGAGAGAGAGAGAGAGAGAGAGAGAGAGAGAGAGAGAGAGAGAGAGAGAGTTTATCTTGTGGGTGAAGCCTGCTACAGCTGGCCGACTGCATGGCCGGGTCACATAAAAATTTGAGTTCAGTTTTCTGAGGTACTTCTGCTAGGTTCTATGTTTCACCATAAATTCTTTAGATGGCAGGACTTAATCTTCGGTCTTCTGAAGAAACTCTTCTGACGGCTAAGGTTAACTTTGGTCGTCTGAAGTGCAATCCTCAGATGACTGAACATTGAGTTCGGTCTTCTGAAGTGCAATCTTCAGATGACTGAACGTGGAGTTCAGTCTTCTGAACTTACAAATTTCTGGATTTTTTCTTCTTAATTTGAAAATCTTATTTTTTCCCTTTCTTGGCTTTTTTTATAAAACATTTTATGGGATTTTGAAAGTATATCTAAGTCCATGAATGTCCCCAAATGATGTTCATGAAATGCATAAGTCCTAAGGTCATTCTAGTTTATGATTTGAGCCTCAAATTAAATCATATGAAAATGTAAATACATGAGTTCTTAGTACTCATTCCTATGATGCTCTTGAACTTGGTGCTTGCATTTTCATTCTTGTACTCTTTAAGTTCCATGGATCTTGCCAAGTTTTGTATACTTTATTCTTTATGGCTTCCATGACTTGTTATCCTTCTGTGCATGCTTAATATAGTTCTTGTTCACAATCTCAAGGCACAGATTAAATACCAAGTGATTTGTCGTTATCAAAATAGGATTGGACTCATAGAGTCAACATTATGGATAATCTCAAATATGCACAAGAGTGTAGAAACATGGTTTTCTTTGAAACATAATATAAAATATCTCAATGCAAGCTTAGGGTTCCAAAGATGCCTATCAAAGTATTCAAACGACCTCAAAAATATTTTCTCAAATGCATCTAGCACAAGAGTTGTTTGAAAACTAGCTTTGTAAAATATTTTTGCACACAAAAGAATAAACCCACATGAGTATTGTAATGATAATGCAAACTCACTTAGCTATACAATTTTTCCCAACCATAGATTTATCAAATGAAATCGGGGGAAAAATCTTTACTTTACTTTCACTTGGAAAATCAAACAACAATAAATATGCTGAGAGTACCTAGCAATAACCAACAATAAATGAACACTCACAAAGTAAGATTTCTCAAAGGAATGAAAGTATTTGAGTGTTATGGGGTTGGAATGAACAAATAGGGTTTAGAAAATTTGAGAGAATTTTTGGGTAATCCTATTTGCTAATCTTGCCTTAATTTTGCAAATAAAGAGATATATATAGGCATTGGCAAAATTATCACCGTTGGGGACACCAAGGGTATTCTTAAAATTGTTTTAAAACATTTTATAAAAATTAACCCTATTTAATTAAATTTAACCTAGTAAAAAATAATTTAACCCACGAGATTTGGATGCCTAGTGTGAGGTTCAGGTTCCCGAATAGACTCAGTCAGAAATTCAAATTTTAAAGGTTTGGGTGCCCAAAATCAGGGTCGGTTGGTTGAACCAAAGTTAGAAACATTTGTCACGCAGTTTGGGTGCTTAGTGCTAACTTTGGTTAACCGAACTAACAAGTTTGGTTGCCTGAGGCCTGATTTGAACTATGAGGTTCGGCAGCCCGAGTTAGTGAAAATAACCCTGACAGAGGTTCAATCGCCCGAGGGCGATACGTTCATTCTTGGTTCGGTAGCCCGAACCCAAGTCAAACTGCTAACTTTCCAACACTTCGGGCGCCCGAGGAGTTTTGAACTCCTGAGGTTTGGTTGCCCAACCTCTCACATATTTGCCTATTATGTTTAATTTAATTTCAATTTGATCCCCTAATTAAGCAAGTGATTATGGGAACTTTCTTACGTGCAAGTCCTAGGACCTAGGGTCTTTCTAAGGCCTTTTTATGGTCTGTGTAGGTACCTAAAGTCCAACTAGGGTCTTTGAGCTTGTAGTTCCTACATGCATGATATGCATTAAATATTACAGACCTTTTTCCTATGTACTATTACAAACCCAAATTGAATGATAATATAAATTACAACATCAACTAATCTTTAGGGTCTTCAAGCTTCAAGCTTTCATGTGCCACCAGTGTAGTTGATAATATAAACCTACACATGAACTAGATAGCCATTAAATACTTGAGTATTTGTCACTATCAAAATCGAGATATGACCCATGGGATTAACAATTAAATATTTAATTAACAATATACGTCCTAATGCACGAATTAAAACGCTTAATTACGCAGTTTAAGTGCGTAATCACACCCCCCCCCCCCAACAAACGTTTTGCTAATCTCTAGCGAATAACGTGAATGATTTCAAGGGCGGTATCCACAAAGACTAACTCCAGCAAAGATGAAACTAGTGCCCATGCAACACAATCATACCGTTTCACGTACAAGAATATAACTGAATTTTACACAAGTTTGCTTATATTCAATGCACACATCTCCGAAGTACATCACTCATGCAAGTTTCATCATTATATAGCATTTAAGAATAGTATACTCATATGAAGTTAACGAGAGGTACAATTCAAAGTTAATGCGGTCATATAAATTCAAGCATAAACAGAAGAAATCTCGAGGAATATGTGATGTGTGTAACTCATTACACCTAGGATACCAATGGATACCTACAGAACAGTGGTTTTGACTTAGCCTAACTGGTATACCTTCAAAAACACTTAAAAAAATGTTCACTCGTCATATGTGAGGAGGAGTGTCACGATCAAATATCCCACATATTACAAGGAACAAACACTAAATGTATGAGTGGACTTATTTGAAAAGTATCGAGCCTTTTTGTGAGGTGTCAAGTCCTTCACCTTAGTATCTTCTCACCCACTCACCATATCCAACTAAGACCACCCTAGATCAACTTATTCACAAACTTGAGGTGAATACATTTGAGGCATTAAACGGTTGAAGAATCTTCATATGTGGAGAATGTGTCATGTACCTGACTTTTTGTGGTATTTTTGTGGAGTAGGTATTAACCTTTCATTTCATGTGCATTTCTATTTTTCTTATTCTTTTTTCTGCTTGTTCTTCAATTTTTGTCTTTTCTTGGTCAATTAGGACAATCATTACACTTCTTTTGTTGTCTGCATACCATCAATGGGAATTAAGCTCGAGCAGTGGTCTATGAACGAAGTCTATTTATAGGGGTCGCTCAACCTTCACATTTTGAGTAGGCTACAAGACTTATGTTTCTATCTCCCCACTAGGTGTCACCTCTAGGCTAGAAAATCAAAATTAGATACTAGTGTACAAAGAATCTTCCAGAAGAAAAGAGAACTGAGTTTAGTGAAGTATGATTTGATGTTAACACTCAAAAGGATGATAAATAGCTCAAGGATATCTCACAAGGTTTCATAGTCACCACGGGTGTTCTCTCGGCGCTCATAATCAACCATAAGTGCAATGAATCACGTGAATGTGTCTATTGAGCCTTGTGAGATGCCATTTAAATACAAGAGTTTATATAGTCAAATTAACACGAGTGTACTACCAATCAATTCTTCATGGAGTTACAAAATCATATAAAGAGAAACTACACATAAATGACTTGAGTGTGTAATTTTTAAGTTATACGCAAGTATGTGAAGGGTATATGTCATTGTTAATCATGGCATAATCGTTTATCCTCAATGCTCTTAATTTCTTTCTTATTTTTTTCAAATTAATATATAAAACCCAGCAAGTATACGTGCGTAGTGTCATAGGCAAATTGTCACCCCCTAACTAAAGTGGAACATTGTCCTCAATGTGAAAGCATAGGGGAGATAGAAAAGATGTGCATGAGAGAAGTAGGGCATACCTGGGTAGAGAACTAATGGAAAAGAAAAACTGAACTACAGGAAAATGCACTTAAAAATTAACTAAAAATAAAATAAGGTAAAACAAAATGAAAAGAAAAAAAAAACATCGTAGCTGTCTGGTAGAGGCTCTGAAGGAATTTCGTCTGGTGGGTGCAGGTCTATAAATTGAACTAGAAGGTCTCCAAATTTGAGCCACCATAATGAATCAGTCTTCCTACCTGCATAAGAATTAGCCTCAAATGAATTCATACTGTTCAAAATACCAGACACTATGTGTGTAGATTGACTTTCTTGTTTTAACAAGAAATGATCTTTATTCAGCATATTTTCTAGTAAATTTACTTCTTTGCGAATTGGTTATTGAGGAAAATTTTTTGGAATAGTTACCTTTAGTTCTTTAGAAGCATTAGCATTAAAAGTTTTACCTGGTTCTTTAGAAATTAAACATTCACCATTTTGCTCACCCTCTTTATGAGGTGTACCAATCATCTTACCACTACGGGGATTTGCTTCAACATTAGACTCCTTGACATTTATTCCAGTCAGAAGTGATGGTTCCATGACTGCCAAGCTCTAAGGATAAGGTACCACAAGTTGGTACTCCTTATTAGTATCAGCCTACTCATTAATTGACTGTTTCACTTCTAGGCTCGCTTCCTCTGATTTTTCTTTAACTTCATCTGTCTCAGCCATAACTTCAGGTGCCAAGACAACTGGTTGTCTGTCGATGAGCATCTTGGATTGGGAAACTTCTTTCTCGCTTCTTAAGGTAATGGAGACCTCTGTTGTCTCAAGAGAAACATTATGTATTTTTATTTGTTGCTGCTGGTATTCTTAAGGATTAGGCTAAGGTTCCACTGGAAATTCCTCTTTTCTTAAGTTATCCAACAACATGCTTATTGCTATAACGGTGTCCCGCAATTCATTTATGTCCTGAGTATACTAATTGATTTGAATTTGCATGAACTTATAGAAGGCATCCTCAAAAGACATCCCCGGTGGAGCAAGTGCTACATTAGATTGAAATTCTGACGGCACACAGCTCTAAGGAATCTGTTGTGGCTTTTACTGAGGTGGAAGAGTGTTTGGATAATATGTTGGCTCATATTTATCTCCATCACTGATTGTGCTAATAGGCTATACTATCATGGGTGCCTAATTGTATCGTGCATTCCATTGTGGGACACTTTTTGCTAGGTAATCAAAAAATGATAGTGCCTGATCCGGTTCCTTGCTGAGGAGTTCTCTATTGCACATTGTCTAGGCAAAGTGCTTGCAATCAGAAGTAACAGCTGTATAGAAACAATTATCTCCATGCTTTAAACTTGTAATGTGGACAAGTGCTTAGCAGATCTTTGAATCTCTCCCAGCAACCCCAAAAAGTCTTGTCACCCTGCTGCACAAAATGAAAGATCTGTTCTTGCAAAAATTGAGTTCTCTGTGAGGGACAAAACCTATACAAAAATTCACACTCCATATCAGCCCAATAAGAGATAGAGTGAGGTCTCAAAGAGTTAAACCACATCTGCGCCCTATCCTTCAAAGAGGCAAGAAATAAACGCAGTCTAGTAGATTCATCAGTTCTAACACGAGAGAAAAAAGAATATTGCAAGTCAACTTGAACTCCGTCAGGTGCCGATAAGGGCACTCAGATTCTGTCCTGTAAAAGTAAGGTAGCAACAACTTCCTCCCGCACTGCATTATGAAATTAAGTTCGTCATTAGGTAAAGTACTGTAAGATGGTGCAATGGTGTACTGAAGTTACAAAAAATCCATAAGCGTGCGTGGTGTAGGTGTAGCCATAATTTTTTCAAAGCTCAATTTTTTTTTTCTTTTTCTTTTTCTTTTCTTTCTTTTTTCTTTTCCATGAGACTAATTAAAATGACACAAAAAACACTAATTTGAGATTAAGTCCGACATTCCCCGGCAATTACGCCAAAAAATTGACTCACTCAAAAAATGAGCAGCTTTGAAGCTATCCCAAGTATAGGAGTTCTATCGTGTAATATTCAGCCCAAAGGCCAGATTGTATCCTCAGGGATTGCTATTTAATCTCAAATTTTACGTATTTCCAATCGAAAATAAAAAGTTACTGAACTCAGTTCAGATTCAGGGTTTTTAGGATTGTTTGAGATTTCTTCTGACAAACTAAATGAACATGCAAATAAATCCTAATCGTAGCATGCACTAAATTAAATAATGAGAAATGGAAATCCTACATCTAATCAGGAAGACATTGAAACACATGTTGAACTTCCGGATAAAAACTAAAAATGATGAATTAACGCTCAAACTTATACATGCAATTAAGAACAAAATCGAACATAAACTCAACCAAGAAGAACCAACTTTTTGCGATCAAGAACTTGAATCAAAATTACGAGTTTAACAATTAGGCAATAAGCTAAACACGCTAAAAATTCCAACTCTAATTAAACCGAAGTTAACGTAAATGGACATCAACAAAATTTAAATCTTGAGAAAGAATTTTTTTTCTTTAATTTTTCTTTTTTCAAGAAGGCAAATCAAACTTTAAGCAATAAAGAAAAATAACTCAAGAAAAACTTTAATCTAATACTGGTATTAATTAAGAGAAGAAGAATTTAAATAACTTAATAATAACGCCCTAACAAGCTTCAAAACTAAAAATTTAAATAAAATTCCACACAAAAAGAAATGCAAGTATTCAATCAATTAAAAGCAACAACAAATAAAACTAAAAGAAAAGAGAAGAAAGAAGAAAGGAAGGAAGAGAGAGAGAGAGAGAGAGAGAGAGAGAGAGAGAGAGAGAGAGTGTGTGTGTGTGTGTGTGTTTATCCCGTGGGTGAATCCTACTGCAGCTGGTCATGGCTTGTTAAGGTTGACAGTAGCAGCAGCAACTTGGAAGAGCAGGGTGGAGGCCGCAGGTCTTCAGATCAAGGGGGACTCTCAAGGTGGCTGGTTGCACTGCCAACAGATGGAGGAGCTTCTAGAGGAATTTGGGTGGCTGAAGTTGCAGGAGCACATGAGACAGTAGGTGCTTTGGAGGTCTTAGCTGAGCAGCAGCAACAGCCAGCTACAACAGTAGTTGTCAGACAGATAATAAGAGGAAGCAGCAAGGTGGTTCAAGTAGAATGGATAGCAGTAGTGGGGAGCTGGGAGGATGAAGTAGCAAAGCGAGTACGGGGAGTAAGGGAGAAAAAGAGGAAGGAAGAAGGGGAAGGAAGGAGAAGGAAGAAGAAGGAAGAAGAAGAAAGGTTGCCTGTTGGGAAGAGAGGATAGAAAAGGGAGAGGAGAAAGGAAGAGAAGAAGGATTGTCGGCTATGGTAGAGAGGATTCGAGAGTTGTAGGAAAAGGAAGGAGAAAAGGAAGAGAAGGGAAAAAGAGATGGGGGCCTGTGGAGTTAGAGAGGGCCAAGAGAGTTAGAGAGAAAGGGAGAAAGAGATGGGGGAATGAGAGAGTGAGAAGAGAAGGGAAGGAGGGAGCTGCCGAGACTGAAGAAAAAAAAAATGCTCCATAGAAAGAAAGCAAGAAGCCCTACACCTAGCCTCGAGAAATCTGACCCAGCTACATGGCCAGGTCACATCAAAATTTTATATGTATTTTTTTTCTTTTTCTTTTCCTACTTTCTTCTTCTTTTTATTTCTTTGCGAATGAGGCCAATCTTGACCCTCCCGAAGGCTATTTCTCTAAAAGCCCAAAACACATAAGTTGTAGATAATCTTCTCATCTTTCTCAAAACTTTTGAATCTTCTCGATTGGAACTTGGATGGAAAAGTAATGCATGAATTACGAATTGATATTGGTTTTAGCTCATGATAATTTTTCTACGATAAAGAAATGCCAAAAATTCATAAATTTCTCAATAAAATCCAAATATTATAAATAGGACACCGTATTAAAATATTGAGAGTAATTAGGTATTTAATTTAAAATATATGCCTTAGTGCACGAATTAAAACACCTAATTAACAATTTAAGCACCTAATCATGTTCGATGAGCTTTGACAACTGGCGGCGTTCATGTGCTATCCGTGTATATTACATGATCACTCTCTTATACCTTCTAGCATTAGTGACAAACTTTTAGAATACAAAATGGATGATCTTTTTACCTACTTTCTCCTTTACTACTTTTGATTTACTATTTTCCATTTACTTGTTGATTGTTTGATGAAGGATTGTCAATAAAGATAAACACTACTATGTATCCATTAGAGGGATTTAGTTGGCTATGGAACCACAGAGGTATTCATTATTGTTGAGACAGGGTATACTCCAGTTTGTGACCATGCTCCGGACGGTTGGTGCACCCTTGCTACCTTGTGCCGTTGATCAACCCTCTCCCACTTTGGCCTGCTTGGGTTAGTACTTCTATGGAAGTCTGAAGTAGCATAGTTAGAGGCATGGCATCTAGTGTCTGATTCAGACCCCATCATCGCTTTTTAGGAGGAGGGTAACATAGAAATTTACTTGCTTTCTAGTAGTCTAGATTTACTTGCTTTCATTTAATCGCTTTCAAGTAGTTGGTTAGATTTTAACCATTCAAAAATACCATCTTTTACATCTTTTTCATGACAAGGCTATAATAAACTAAATTGGAAATAGTCTAATAATTGCGCTACAACTTTTCGTGGATCAATACCTGACTTACCCACTTTCTACTAAACTTGGGATAGTTAGGTTTATAAATAGTATTTTTGGTAGTTAAAGACCCAAGCCTTTGCGAGCCTACCAGTTAGACCAGAAATATCCACAAAACTTTGCAGTTCAAAACACATCATGGGACCCGTAAAAGATTTGAGTTTAAAATGTATGGCACATGATGGCAAATGGTTGGTTTGAGCACAATTTCAATCTAACTAGTTCACATGCATTTTTATATGTAATCACTAAACCAGTTAGGCCATTTTAATATAAATAAATAAATATATATATATATATATATATATATATATATATACACACACACACACAATAAGGCAAGAAATAAATAGATTTAGTTTTTTTTTTTTAAATTCTTACCATAAAGCATTTAAAAAAATATTTCCCCCTTTGATGTTTTTAGAAAGTACTGGGGCTGATGCATTCCTGAAAAAAGAAACTTTAAAATAAGGCAAAAGCAAGCTTCAATATAATGGTTTAGCAATTAAGCACATTCCTAATATAACCAGAATAAAAAACCATAGGGATCTCAAATATATCAAAACATTAAAACAGGATCATATGACAAAGTAAATGATTGTGGCTGATCAACGTGTTTCAAATTTTGATTTTCAATCAAATCAATACATTTTAAAGCATATGCCAAAAAAAAAAAACAAAAACTTCAAAACACAAATCTAAGCAAAAGGAATATTGAGAAGTATGCTTTGACATAAATTTTAATTTTGTATGCTCATGCTTTGACATAAATTTTAATTTTGTATGCTCCCCCTATTGTTTGGAATCCTAGCTTAGATGTTTTAAAGCGCTTATACTTATTAAATTTTCTATGCCAAGCAGTATAAGCGCGCTTTCCAAAAGCACATCTATACTGAGTATGGATTGATGCTATCTTTATCATCTACCCAGTATAGTCTCCTTATAGACTATAGATGCATCAGAAAATGTATATTAAGGCATACTATAGAGTTCATGACCCAAGAACATTCCATATTAAATCATAAAACTTTAAGTGCAGGATATAATGTTCAAGGACTTCAGAAGAGCCTTAATATTCAAAAGTTGAAGTGACGCATGCGAGTCTTTTACGCTGTTTCTATAGGGATGGTACTTAGCTTCTCTACACGTTTAAATATCATGTAAGGATGAAATTCAATATTCAATTGATTTTCACTCATCCTTTCAAAAATATTTTAACATTAATTTTATCATAATCATCATTAGCACAAGGTTTCTTATTAGGAGAAGTCTATCAAAATTTCGACAACATGTCATCTATAAATTGGAAATTTTCCCACAAAACCTGTATGACTCACTCGAAAAAAGAGCAGCTCGGAAGCTATCCCAAGTATAGGAGTTCTGTCCTGTAATATTTATCCCAAAGGCCTGATCATCTCCTCAGGGAATGCAATTTAATCTCAAGTTTTACGTTTTTCCAATTGAAAAATAAAAGGTTACTGAACTCAGTTCAGATTCAGGGTTTTCAGGATTGTTTGAGATTTATTTTGACAAATTAAATGACCACACAAATTAAAATCCTAATCATATCATGCACTGAATTAAATAGCAAGAACAGAAACCCGACGTCAAATCAGGCAGACATCAAAACATGCGTTAAACTTCAGAATAGAAAAGACGGTAACTTTAACGCGTAATTCAAACACGCAATAATGAAAGTCACACAAGTGCAAACGCAAATGATAAAAACCGAATCTTTAACAAAATTAAAAACGTAAACCAAAATTAAAATTAAAAGGCAACTAAGAACTCGAACAAAAATTAAACCTTTAATGACTTGAACAATAACTAGACACAATAAAAATACGATAAATTATGTAGCAAATCAAAAACAGAGATTATATGGCCAGATTAACATAAGTCTACTACCAATCAATTCTTCATGGAGTTACAAAGTCATATAAAAAGAAACTACGCATAAATGACTCAAGTGTGTAATTCTTAGGTTATATGCAAGTATGTGAAGAGTATAAGTCAGTGTTAATCATGGCATATTCATCAATCTTTAATGCTCTTTATTTTTCTTTTTTTGTTTTTTTTTTTTTGTTTTTTGTTTTCAAATTAATATATAAAACCCAGCAAGTATACGTGCACAATGTCACATGCAAATGCTCACCCCCCCCCAACTAAAGTGGAACATTATCCTCGATGTGAAAACATAGGGGAAATAGAAAAACTATGCACAGGAGAAATAGGGCGTACCTGGGTGGAGAAGTAATGGAAAATGAAAATTGAACTAAAAGAAAATGTACTTGAAAATTAACTAAAAATAAAATAAGGTAAAACAAAATAAAAAGAATGGAAAGAAAAACATCATAGTTGTCTAGCGGAGGCTTAGGAGGAATTTTGCCTCGTGGGTGCAAGTCTATAAGTTGAACTGGTGGGTCTCCAAATTTGAGCAGCCACAAAGAATCATTTTTCATACCTACACGAAAGTCAGCCTCAAATGAATTAATACTCATCAAAATACCAGACAATACGCGTGCAGATCGACTTTCTTATTTTAACAAGAAAGGGCCTTTATTCAGCATATTTTCTAGGAAATTTACTTCTTTACAAACTGGTGTTTGAGGAAAGTTGTTGGAACAGTTACTTTTAGTTCTTCAGAAGCATTAGCATTAAAAGTTTCACCTGGTTCCTTGAAAGTTAAATATTCACCATTCTGCTCACCCGCTTTATCGAGTGTACCAATCATCTTACCACTGTAGGGATCCACTTTAGCATTAGGCTCCTTGACATTTAATTCAGTCGGGAGTGACGGTTCCACAGCCATCAATCTCTGAGGGTAAGGTACCACAAGTTGGTACTCCTTGTTAGTATCAGCCTCCTCATTAACGGACTACTCCATTTCTAGGCCCGCTTCCTCTGGTTTTTCTTTGAATTCATCTGTTTTTGCCATAACTTATGGTGCCAGGACAATTAGTTGTCTAGTGATGAGCGTCTTAGGCTAGGAAACTTCTTTCTAGCTTCTCAAAGTGATGGTGGCCTCCACTGTCTCAAGAGAAACATTATGTATTTGTTGTTGTTGCTGCTGGTATTCTTGAGAACTAAGCTAAAGTTCCACGGACAATGCCTTTTTTTCTAAGATATCCAATTGTGTACTTATCACATTAATGGCGTCCCATAATTCATTCTACTGATTGACTTGTATCTGCATGAACTGCTAGAGCATATTTGCCATCTGTGTCATGCTATCATTAGGAAATCCTAACGGTGCACAGCTTTAAAGGATTTGTTGTGGCTAATATTGAGGCAGAAGAGTGTCTAGGTAGTATGTTGGCTCATATGTATCTCCATAACTGATTGTTCTGATAGGGTGTACTATCATGGGTGCTTGATTGTATATTGTATTCCACTGTGGGACACTTTCAGTTAGGTAATCAAAGAATGATAGTACCTGATCCGGATCCTCACTGAAGGGTTCTCCATTGCACATGGTCTAGATAAAGAGCTTGCAATCAGGGGTAAGAGCAGTATAAAAATAATTAACTAACCTCTATGATTGAAACCCGTGATGTGGACAAGTACTATGTAAATCCTTGAATCTCTCCCAGCAAGCTCGAAAAGTCTCGTCACCCTTCTGCATAAACTGAATAATATGTTCCTGCAAAAATTAATTCTCTCTGAGGGGCAAAACATATGCAGAAATTCACGCTCCATATTAGCCCAATTAGTGATAGAGCAAGGTCTTAAGGAATTAAACCACATTTGTGCCCCATCCTTCAAAGAAGCAAGAAATAAACGTAGTCTAGTAGATTCATCAGTTCTAGCATGAGAGAAAAAAAATATTGCAAGTTAACTCGAACTCTATCAGGTGCTGATAAGGGCACTCAGATTCTGTCTCGTAGAATTGGGGTAGCAATGACATCCTCCCGTGTTGCATCATGAAATCAAGTTCTTCAGTAGGTAAAAAAGTGGAAGATGGTGCAATGGTGTATTGTAGTTGTAAAAAGTCCATAAGCGTCCGCGGTGCAAGTGCATCCATATTTATTTGTTTATTTTTTTTTTAAACTTAGTTTTTTCTTCTTCTTCTTCTTTTTGTCTTTTTTTTTTTTTTTTTCATGAGACAAATTAAAATGATAGGAAAAATGCTAATTTGAGACTAAGAACGACATTCCCCGACAACGGTGCCAAAAACATGACTCACTCGAAAAATGAGCAGCTCGGAAGCTATCACAAGTGTAAGAGTTCTGTCATGTAATTTTCAGCCCAAAGACTTGATCATCTCCTCAAGGAATGTGGTTTAATCTCAAGTTTTACGTTTTTCCATTCAAAAAATAAAAGGTTACCGAACTCAGTTCAGATTCGAGGTTTTCAAGATTGTATGAGATTTCTTTTGACAAATTAAACAACCACACAAATTAAAATCCTAATCCTATCATCCACAGAATTAAATAGTAAGAACAGAAACCCTACGTCTAATCAGACAGACATTTAAACAAACGTTAAGCTTCAGAATAGAAAAGATGGTAACTTTAACACGTAATTGAAACATGCAATAATGAAACTCACACAAGCACAAAAGCAAACGATAAAAATCGAATCTTTAACAAAAG
The DNA here is from genome assembly GCF_029873635.1 of Malania oleifera. Lineage (NCBI taxonomy): Eukaryota > Viridiplantae > Streptophyta > Magnoliopsida > Santalales > Ximeniaceae > Malania > Malania oleifera. The sequence goes on from NC_080428.1 coordinate 7,712,148, forward strand.
TAAAAACGTATACCAAAATCAAAATTAAAAGGCAACCAAGAACTCGAACAAAAATTAAACCTTTAACGACTTGAACAATAACTAGACACAATAAAAATACAAACTTTAATAAAACCGACCCTAACTAAATCGAGCTTCAACAAAAATTAAACCTTGAAAAAAAATGACTAATTTATTTCTAATGGCCTAACTGGGTTTCACAATCATATTTTGATGATAACAAACAAAAGATAATCTAACTTGGAATGGTTGATTAATAAAGTTTCAGGTTTGACAATAAGAATCATTATGGACCATCATGCTATATTCATCAATAAGTAATCCAAGAGAAGCTCTAAGCAACAACAGATTGATCAATGCATGAGGAATCTAAACCCAAATCAAGCTAGAGTCCAAGGGATTTTAAAGTGACCACATCATGGAAGATTTTAAGATTAGAGTATAAGGTTTTAGGACAAGCAATGTAAGTACTTCAAAGTTGAATAGCAATTGAAATATCATTTGAAGCTCTTTTAGGGGAAATACATGGACTTAGAGACCTATTTTAAAACACCATAAAATTTTTTATAAAAGAGTAAAGAAAGAAAGCAAAACAGATTTTTTAAACTTAAAAAAAAAAAAAAGAAATGGAAAGTTCAGAAGACCAAAGTCATTGCTTAGAAGGCTAAAGTGTCAGCTTCAGAAGATTGAAGTTTAAGCTCAGACGTTTGAAGAATTACTTCAAAAGACGGAATATTAAGTTCAGTCGTCTGAAAATTTATTGGTGAAACACTGAAACAGATAGAAGAATATCAGAAGACTGAACCCTGACTTCAGTTGTCTGAACCCGTAGTTTATAAATCTGAACCCCAATTTCAAACATCTGACCTTGTGTCTAGTTCAATATTTTTAAAGCATTAAAGAACTTCAATCTTCAGACCCCGATACTTTAGAAGACCAAACACTATTAATGGGCAAATTTTTCAAATGTTTTAAATTTTTAATATTAGTTGCTTGTGCCCCAAAATTTCTAAAAACTTGGGAAGTACTCCAAGTAAACTTGGGCAACGCAAAAATACTTTTGTAAGTGACTCGTTCTGAGTTGTGCTTCCAAGTGCAGAAGTGTCAAGTTGTATCAAGGATGAGTCCAGGATCGTATTCCACAGGGACCACTGAGTACCAAAGTATTTGCAAAAGTTTAGTGAAATCCTGTTGTTGTAAAATGCAAGTTGAAAATATTTTTGGTCTTTTATGATTTTAAAAACAGTAAACAAAGAGAGAGAAGCTTGAGTATACTATCAAAATGAAACTGAAATTCTATCAATTCTCCAAAAATGTAAACCTACTAACACAATCAAATTAAACAGATTAACTGAAACAATTTACCAAATACTCAGATTACTGGTCAATGTCTGTTTGCTTCCATCGTTTACTAAATCCCTAGGCCTTACTCCTCTTCTTGTTAATCCAATCAAGGCATTAATAAGATGAAATTTTATTACTAAGCTCGAGTAAATTTGCCACATCCAAACGGAAGAAAATATAAACTCTCATGAAGCATCAACCGAATGTCGTGTAAATTAGTTGATGAAAATCCTAGATTAAATCAAGGTTTTGATGTGCTTAACGTCAACAACAAAACAAGAAGCAAGAGCTAATGATTTATCAACGATCCCTTCAATTTTCGGTTTTAACTAAATAAAAGTTTAACAATGATATCATAGGATAACTAATAAACCATGGAACGCAAACGACATCGACCCACAACCCGAGTTACCGAACTTAGCCACTCATGCTTGTAATCCACAATTTTTGAGTCAAATAAATTCCATGGTAGCTCATTGCATCAATAAAACGAAAGATAACAAATTAAAACAACCCTAACACTTGAACGATAATGAAACACAAGAAAAATATGAACTTTGATAAAACTAACCCTAACTAAATTGAGCTTCAACAAACAGAAAAATTAAATCTTGAAAAAAAAAAAAAACTCAAAACAAAAACACTTTTTTTCATTTTTCTTTTTTTTTTATTTTTTTTAAGAATAAAACTGGGCTTTACCAAACTAATTAAATAATTCAAATATTAATTAAATCAATGGAAAAATTCAACTAAGAGCGATTAAATAAACAATTAAAGTTCAACAATAATAAAACTCCCTAACTAATATTCAAAATCCAAAATTTCACTAGTTAATTTAATAATAAATAATGATAGAGAGAGAGAGAGAGAGAGAGAGTAGGGGCCTGTTGTGGGCGGGTATTTGCTTCAGGATGTGCTGGCCTGCTGTGGAGTGTCTCGGTGGTGATTTTCTGCTGCAGAGGCTCGTGCAGAGGTGGTTATGGTGGTGGTTCTCGGTGGTACAGAGGATTAAGGAGAAGGGAGGCCTACTGGTGCTTCACGGGAAGCTGTTGCAGGGGAGCTGTGTTGCTAGATGGTGTACAGCGGGAGTGGCTCCGTTTTGGAAGAGCTCTCGGCCTACTACTGTGAAGGAGCTAGAGGTCGAGGCTGTTGTCTTGAAGATGGCTGGAAGCCGGTTGTGTGGTGGCTCTCGGGTGTGCTGGTGTGCCACGAAGCTAGAGCAGCAGGTAAGGAACATGGAGAGGGAGAGACTGTAAGAGATTAAGGAAAATAGGGGAAGAAGGAAAGGGAAACAGAGAAAAGCAAAGCAGCAATTGAAAGAAAAAAATACAAAACCAAAGAAGAAGAAGAAGAAGAAGAAGAAGAAGAGAGGAGAGGAAGGAGAGGAGAGCCCTCACGGGGTTGCCTGTGCAAGGAGAGGAAGAGAATAAGATTTAAAGGAAGAGCTAGGTGCCCTAGGATCCGGCGTGGACAACCCAACCCGGCCAAGCATTGCCGGGTCACATCAATGACCCAATTATTATATTTTTTTTTATTTTCTTTTATTCTCTGTTCGTCACAAATATGACTCTTCTAGGGCCCGTATCTCACAAAACTCAAAACACAAAAGTTGTAGATAATCCTTTCCTCTTTCTCCAAAAATTTGAATCGTCTTGATCGGAGTTTGGACGGAAAATTTATGTACGAAATACGAACAGGTGTCGATTTTGGTTCCCGGGAATTTTCTTGCGACAAAAAATTACCAAAACTTTATAAATAGTGCAATAAAGTTCAAGAATGATGATTTTGGCACTTTATTAAAATATTGGATAATTTTAGACATTTAATTAAAAATATAAACTGTAAAGCCCAGGTTAAGATGCCCAATTACACAGTTTTGACGCGTAATCACACCCCCCAACTAATGTTTTGCTAGTCTCTAGCAAATGACGTGAATGAATCTCAGGGCGGTGCCTACAACTTCAAACTCCAGTGATCATGAAATCAATGCACATGCGACATAATTATACCACTTCACATACAAGAATATAACCGAATTTCACACATGCTCGTTCATATTCGATGCACATTCTCCAAAGCACATCACTCATGCAAGTTTCATCATCTATATGTCATTTAAATGCAGTATACTCACATGAAGTTAATTAGTGGAACATTCAGAGTTAATGCACTCGTAAAAGTGTGAGTATGAACAGGTAGACTCTCAAGGTGTGTGTGTTGTGTGTGACTCAGTACACCTAGGACGCCAGTGGACACTTACAGAATGGTCACTTTGACTCGGCCTAACCGGTATACCCTCAAAAACACTCAAAAAGAAAGAAATGGGTTCGCTCATTATATGTGAGGAGAAGTGTTGCGATCAAACATCCCACATAATAAAAGGAACAACGGTAAATGTACGGAGTGGACTAGTCTGGAAAGGATCTAGCCTATTTATGAGGTGTCGGGTCCTTCACCCTAACATCTTCTCACCTACTCGCCACATCCAACCGAGACCACCCTAGATCAACTTATTCACAAACTTGTCATGAACACATCTGAGGCATTAACTGGTTGAAGAATCTTCGTACGTAGAGAACATGTGTTGTGTCCTTGACTTTTTGTGATATTTCTGTGGAGCAGACATTAGCATTTCATTTCACGCGCATATCTATTTCTTATCATTTCTTCTGCTCATTCTTTATTTTTCTGCCTTTTCTTGAAAATTAACACAATCATAACACTACTTTTGTAATCTTCAAACAATCAATGGGATTTGAGCTTGAATAGGGGTCCATGAATTAAGTCTATCTCTAGGGGTGGCTCAGCCTTCACATCTTGAGTAGGCTACAAGACCTAGGTTTCTATCTCCCCACTAGAAGTCACCTCTAGGCTAGCAAATCAAAGACAGAGACTAGTGTACAAGGAATCATCCAGAAAAAAAAAAAAAAATTGAGTTCCATGAACTCTGATTTGATATTAATGCTCAAAAGGACGATACATAGCTCAAGGATATCTCACAAGGTGTCATAGTCGCCACGGGTATTCTCTCAATGCTCACAAGAAACCCTAAGTGCAATGAATCACGTGAGTGTGTATTCAACCTCGTGAGATGTCATGTAAATACAGAAAATTATATAACCAAACTAACATGAATGTACTACCAATCAATTATTCATGGAGTCATAAAACCATATAAAGATAAACTATGCATAAATGACTCAAGTGTGTAGTTCTTAGGTTATATGCAGGTATGTGAAGCGTACGAGTCAGTGTTAAAAATGGGATAATGCAATGTAAATCTTCAATGCTCCTCTTTCTTTCTCTCTTTCTTTTTGATATTTTTTTTAAATATAAAACCCAGTACGTATACGTGCATAGTGTCACATGCAAATGCTCACCCCCCCAACAAAAATGGAACATTGTCCTCAATGTGAAAGTATAGGGGAAATAGAAAAACTGTGCACAGGAAAAGTGGGGCGTACCTAGATGAAGAAATAATGGAAAAGGAAAACTGAACTAAAGGAAATTGTACCTATCAATAAACTAAAAATAAGACAGAATGAAACAAAATAAAATCAAAGGAAAGAAAAACGTCACAGTGTGTCTGGAGGAGGCTCGGGAGGAATTTCGTCTGGTGGGTGTAAATATATAAATTGAACTAGCGAATCTCCAAATTCGAGTCGCCATAATGCATCAGCTTTGTTATCTGCACAGAAGTTATCTATGAATAAATCAATACTTTCCACAATATCAGACAACACATTTTCAAATTGTCTTTCTTGTTTTAACAAGAAAGGATCCTTATCCAATATAGTTTCTAGGAAATATACTTCTTTAAGAACCGGCCTTTGAGGAAAAGTTTTCGGAACAATAACCTTTGGATCTTCAGAAGCATCAACATTAAAATTTGTACCTGATTCCTTGAAGGTTAAAGTCTCACCATTCTGCTCAACTTCTTCATCTAGTGCACCAGTCACCTTACCATAGCTGAGATTTGCTTCGGCATTGCAATCATTGACATTTGCTTCAATATAGGATGACGGTTCCATGATTGCAATCTGTACTTGAGTATCTAGCTGGGCTTGAAATTGGGATTCATCTATCTCCAAAGCATTCGATAATGTGTTCAGCCTAGTCAATTCGGTGCTTATCTCGTTGATGGCTTGAGAAGTTTTAGAATTGATCACATTTTGGCTTGCCATGAACTGTTGCAAGCTAATGGTTAGCTGCTGTATGGAATCTTCCATTTCCCTTCTTTGCAGCGGAGGAGGCTGATTTGCTAAGTAAGAGGGTCCCAAGTCTTGGCCAGATGCTGCATAAGGAATGCATTGACTTTGTTCCTAGGTAGATGGCTCCACTTGGTCATTCATCCAACTAAAATTTGAATGACTTTTACAACCTGCATTGTAAGTATCAGAATAAGGTTCATAAGAAATCTCAGAAACCATATACACCGGGTTAGACTGATCAAGCAAAACTTCTTTAAGAGCATGAATAGTTGGACATGCATCAGTCGCATGCCTTGGATCCTCATAAATGCTGCATTTTTTAGAAGATGATGGTAAAACATGCATTTCATTTACCTCCTTAAGCTCAATGGAATCTAACCTTTTGGACAACAATGCAAGCCTAGCATTCAAACCATCAACTTCTTCCAATTGATACTTACCACCCCTACTAATACATTTTTGCTTTTCAGATCTATCATACACATCAGAGACAACCCAAGATTGGGCGTTTTCAGCCAAATAATCAAAATAGTCAAAAGCTTCTTCAGGCTCTTTATTAGAAAACTCACCATTGCAAATTGTTTCTACAAATTGCTTCATCTTGGTTGCAATCCCTCATAGTAAAAACTGATGACCCTCCAATTTTCATACCCATGGTGAGGACATGCATTTAAAAGGTCTTTGAAACGTTCCCAACACTGATAAAATGTTTCCACATCCTTTTGGTAAAAATTCATGATTTTTCTTTTCAAAGCATTAGTTCTTTGCATGGGAAAAAATTTCTTTAAAAACTCAGTTTGCATTTCTTGCCAAGTCCCAATGGATCTTGGCCTTAAGGAATAAAACCAGGTTTTTGCCTTATCTTTTAAAGAAAAGGGAAACAATTTCAGTCTTATTACCTCTTCAGTGCATGTTCTATCCATGAATGTGGCACAAACTTCTTCAAACTCTTTAATATGCAAATATGGGTTTGCAGATTCAATGCCATGAAAATGAGATAATAATGGAATCATCCCAGGTTTAAAATTAAAAGCATTTGCATTCAAAGGTAGAATAATGTAGGATTGGGTACTGGTCCTAACAGGTTGCAAATATTCTCTGAGTGTCCTATTAGGGTTCTCCATATCATGAGGTTCATTCTCAGCCATGATGCTACATGTATCAAATAGTGATTCAAGTGATTCAAGAGAAACAGGTTCACTCGATGATGAGATGGATGAGTTTGTCCTGACTAGTCTAAATGTGCTATCTCTAGCCCAACTAGTAATACAAACACAGTATAAATGCAATAAAAGCAAACAGGTCAAAGGAGAGGAAGTAGATATCACCCAGGCTGTGAAGACGTTCACAGCTCTAAAACACCTCTCTGAAATCTGAGAAACACTTTGATGACACCAATTAGTCCCCGGCAACGGCGCCAAAAACTTGACTCGTTTTGAGTTGTGCTTCCAAGTGCAAAAGTGTCAAGTTGTATCAAAGATGAGTCTAGGATCGTATTCCACAGGGACCACTGAGTATCAAAGTATTTGTAAAAGTTTAGTGAAATCCTGTTGCTGTAAAATGCAAGTTGAAAATATTTTTGGTCTTTTATGATTTTAAAAACAGTAAACAAAGAGAGAGAAGCTTGAGTAAACTATCAAAATGAAACTGAAATTCTATCAATTCTTCAAAAATGTAAACCTACTAACGCAATCAAATTAAACAGATTAACTGAAACAATTTACCAAATACTCGAATTACGGGTCAATGTCTGTTTGCTTCCATCGTTTACTAAATCCCTAGGCCTTACTCCTCTTCTTGTTAATCCAATCAAGGCATTAATAAGATGAAATTTTATTACTAAGCTCAGGTAAATTTGCCACATCCAAACGGAAGAAAATATAAACTCTCATGAAGCATCAACTGAATGTCGTGTAAATTAGTTGATGAAAATCCTAGATTAAATCAAGGATTTGATGTGCCTAACGTCAACAACAAAACAAGAAGCAAGAGCTAGCGATTTATCAATGATCCCTTCAATTTTTGGTTTTAACTAAATAAAAGTTTAACAATGATATCATAGGATAACTAATAAACCATGGAATGCAAACGACATCGACCCACAACCCGAGTTACCGAACTTAGCCACTCATGCTTGTAATCCACAATTTTTGAGTCAAATAAATTCCATGGTAGCTCATTGCATCAATAAAACGAAAGATAACAAATTAAAACAACCCTAACACTTGAACGATAATGAAACACAAGAAAAATACGAACTTTGATAAAACTAACCCTAACTAAATTGAGCTTCAACAAACAGAAAAATTAAATCTTGAAAAAAAAAACTCAAAACAAAAACACTTTTTTTCATTTTTCTTTTTTTTTTATTTTTTTTTAAGAATAAAACCGGGCTTTACCAAACTAATTAAATAATTCAAATATTAATTAAATCGATGGAAAAATTCAACTAAGAGTGATTAAATAAACAATTAAAGTTCAACAATAATAAAACTCCCGAACTAATATTCAAAATCCAAAATTTCACTAGTTAATTTAATAATAAATAATGATAGAGAGAGAGAGAAAGAGAGAGAGAGAGAGAGCAGGGGCCTGTTGTGGGCGGGTATTTGCTTCAGGATGTGCTGGCCTGCTGTGGAGTGTCTCGGTGGTGATTTTCTACTGCAGAGGCTCGTGCAGAGGTGGCTGTGGTGGTGGTTCTCAGTGGTGCAGAGGATTGAGGAGAAGGGAGGCCTACTGGTGCTTCACGGGAAGCTGTTGCAGGGGAGCTATGCTGCTAGATGGTGTACAGCGGGAGTGGCTCTGTTCTGGAAGAGCTCTCGGCCTACTGCTGTGAAGGGGCTGGAGGTCGGGGCTGCTATCTGAAGATGGCTGGAAGCCGGTTGTGTGGTGGCTCTCGGGTCTGCTACTGTGCCACGAAGCTGGAGCAGCAGGTAAGGAACAGGGAGAGGGAGAGACTGCAAGAGATTAAGGAAAATTGGGGAAGAAGGAAAGGGAAACAGAGAAGGAGCAAAGCAGCAATTGAAAGTAAAAAATACAAAACCAAAGAAGAAGAAGAAGAAGAAGAAGAAGAAGAAGAAGAAGAAGAAGAAGAAGAAGAAGAAGAAGAAGAGAGAAGAGGAGAGGAGAGGAGAGGAGAGCCCTCACGGGGCTACCTGCGCAAGGAGAGGAAGAGAAGAAGATTTAAAGGAAGAGCTAGGTGCCCTAGGATCCGGCGTGGACAACCCGACCCGGCCATGCATGGCCGGGTCACATCAATGACCCAATTATTATATTTTTTTTTTCATTTTCTTTTGTTCTCTATTCGTCGCAAATCTGACTCTTCTAGGGCCTGTATCTCACAAAACTCAAAACAAAAAAGTTGTAGATAATCCTTTCCTCTTTCTTCAAAAATTTGAATCGTCTAAATCAGAACTTGGACGGAAAAGTTATGCATAAAATATGAATAGGTGTTGGTTTTGGTTCCCGGGAATTTTCCTACGACAAAAAATTACCAAAACTTTATAAATGGTGCAATAAAGTTCAAGAATGATGATTTTGGTACTTTATTAAAATATTGGACAATTTTGGACATTTAATTAAAAATATAAACTGTAAAGCCCGGGTTAAGATGCTCAATTACGCAGTTTTGACGCGTAATTAGTAAGCTTATAAATACATGATTTTGCAAATCAAAACACACCAAGAATTGAAAAATCTACTCTAAGCTCTCTTGTATTCAAAGTCACTACTTGCTAAACCACTCACAATCTGAAAGTGCTAACATTCTGAAAGTATTGATCATCAATCCCTGAGTTCTACATACTGATTTCTCATCTGGAGAAATGGGGACTTGATGAATTCTAATATTGAGCATCAAATTGTGTTTCATCTTTGATATTTAAATTCTGAAGTATATAAATTTGAATTGTACTAATCAGATCTATGTGTGAGTACTCTTTGTACACATCTACTTGTTGTTTCTCTTATAGTTATTGGACGATTCCAGGCTTGTTGGATCGTTAACCGAACGAGATAAAATCGTTTGGAGAGGCGGGCTCTAGCCTACGTGAAGGAGTGGTTGTAAGGGTGTTGTTTCGCTCGGTAAAGGAACTAAGCTAGTGGAATCCTTTGGTGGTTTGCCAAAGGCGAGCACGTAGGCTGTGGATAAGCCGAACCTCGTAAAATCTTTGTGTTTCTCTCTCTTCCTTATTCTTTACTTTCTATACCATATATTTTGTGTATGCTAAGTGCTGGTTGCAGGGCTTAAAATCCAAATTCAAAGAAGACTAGTGATTTTAGAAAGTACGTTTTAATTAACCATTTGCAGAAACCCACAAGGGAGTACATTGGTTAATTTACGAAAATCTTGATTAAGAAAAGCACAATAAAATTCCATTCGAAGCAGGGTTTGCAAACAATTACAGAGCTGCTACCAAAAAGAAAGAAATTCTTGAATGATTGATTGATTTTCATACTTTGGTTGGTTGGATTATGTTTTTTATTTTTCAGTACTTTGTGGTGTGATTTGGTTGTGATCATAAGCTGTTTGATTTACTTTCTTGTTGTTGCATTAAAAAAAGTAAGAAGTTAAAAACAAAAAAAAAAAAAAAAGGTTAAATTTTTAATTAATCCAATTCACCCCCCCCCCTCTTGGGAAAGCTATTCCAATTTCAATTGGTATCAGAGCCTAATTATAGTAAATATTAACAAGAAGCTATAAAAAGATGTAATGACACATATAGGAGTAGCTCCTTTTGGAGAGGGTCAATTCTCAACCCATCCACCAATCTTTTGTGGACATAACCATACTTTTTGGAAAAAAAAAAAATGCAAATCTATCTTCAACATATGGATTGGGAAGTTGTTATGGATGGAGATCTAATTCTTACAAAAATAGTGGATGGAAAACAAATTCCTAAAGAGAAAAAAGACTTGACCGATGTAGACTACAAAATGCCACAAATAAATTCAAGTGCCATAGATGCCTTGTATTGTGCTTTAGACGCTAATGAAATCAATAGACTCACGACCTGCAAAACGGAAAAAGAAATTTGGGACAAGTTAGAAGTAATGTATGAAGGAATGGTAGATGTTAGAGACATTAGGATTGACATGCTAACTAGTGAGTATGAAGCATTCAAAATGAATTCATATGAAACAATCACTAGTATGTATACTAGATTTACTCACATAATAAATTTTCCAAGTGCCTTAGGAAAGACCTACACTACATATGAAATGATTCGGAAAATACTAAAAGGCCTTCCCTCCATATGGGAACCAAAGGTCGCTGCAATAACTGAAGGTAGGAACCTTAATACAACCTCACTAGATGAACTTATAGGTTCACGACTCACCTATGAAATGGAACTAAAAGAAAGAAACCTTGAACCTAAGCATAAGAAATCCATTTCCTTAAAAGCATCTAGTAAAAGCTCAAGTGAAGATGAAAGTGAATCAAGTGACCAAAACCAGGAAGAATTAGCATTCATCACTAAAAGACTTGGCAAGTTCTATAGGGGAAACAAAAGGTTCCCTAGAAAGTTTAGTAAAAAGAAATCTGAAAAAGGGAAAACAAGTAGGAATGAAAACAAAAGTAAGAATGACCCTCTTATATGTTATCATTGCAAGAAACTAGGACACATCAAGCCAGACTGTCCTTTACTCAAGAAGGAAAAAAAGAAGAAGAAGGAAGCCATGAAAGCTACATGGGATGATTCAAGCTCAAGCAAAACGAAGAACAAGTCAAGCGGACAGGAGATATCTAATATGTGCTTCATGGAAAATGATGAAGAGGTAAATTCTTACTACTCCTCAACGGAATCTAGTAATGAATCTTGTGATGAATCTTGCGATAGTATGCCCTCCTATAAAGAACTACAAGCTGAGTTATTTGCCTTACATAAAAGGTTTGTCAAAGTCTCCAAAAGAAACATAACTTTGAAAGAACAAAATAAAACACTAATAAAACAACTTGAATCTTCCAAATCCATTGAAAAGGAGAACGAATCTAGTATTGAAAAGTTGGAAGAGAAAATAAAAGATATGACTCAAGAAATAGGAAAAATACAAGTAGATTATTTAAATAGGAAGGACTTAGAAATAAATGAACTTAAAAAGACAATAGAGGATAAAGAGAAAATCATTTATAACTTTACCAAAGGTAAAGAAAATTTTGAAAAAATGATTAGACAACAAGGATTACAATGAAATAAAGAAGGAATCGGATATAATGGAAAAACAAATAAGAGAAGTAAAAAGTTATTCATGGGGTATTTTGTTAAAGAAGCAAAGTACTATGCTAGTACTTCCTCAATCAATATACATGAACATACCACTTGCTACATGTGCAGGAATAAAGGACATGTGATGTTTAATTGCCCACTCAAAAGAAAATATATTAGAGTTCAAGGTGAATGGAAAGTAAACAATGGAACTAAAAATAATTTAAAGAAAGTTAATAAAATTTAGGTTCCAAAAACTAACACCATGAATCCTTCATTGTACAACACCATCAAGTGAAAAGTGGTACTTGGACAGGGGGTGTTTAAGACACATGACCGGTGATAGAACCAAGTTCACCACACTAAAACAAATAGATGGGGGATACGTGACCTTCGGTGACAATTTCAAAGGTAAAATTGATGGCATTGGTAAAATAGGTAAAGAACCCTCTCTTACAATTGATGATGTGTTGTTGGTAGAAGGTTTAAAACATAATCTTTTGAGTATCAGTCAATTAAGTGACAAAGGTTTTTAAATAACTTTTAAGAAAGACAAATGTATTATTCAAAATCCTAAGAATGATGAAACCTTATTCACAGCTTATTGGGTAAATAATGTATATTGTATAAATCCTTCTAACCTAGTTAATTAAAATGTGACTTGTTTGGCTGCCATGAATAAAACTAGTTGGCTTTGGCATAGGAAACTAGGACATGCAAGCATGGACCTATTATTTAAACTATCCAAGAAAAATTTATTAAAAGGATTACCAAATACAACATTTATAAAAGACAAGATTTATGATGCATGCCAAAAAGGAAAACAAGTCAAAACAAGTTTCAAAAAGAAAAAGTACATATCAACTAATTAATAGACCCTTAGAACTCTTGCACCTAGACTTATTTGGTCCTACTAAAACCCAAAGCTTAGGTGGCAAACAATATGCCTTTGTGATTGTAGATGATTATTCAAGATACACTTGGGTATTGTTCTTAGCAAATAAAGATGAAGCTTGTAACATATTAATCACTCTATGCAAGAAACTACAAAATGGAAAAGGCTATAATGTAACTAACTTTAGGAGTCATCAAGGTAGAGAGTTCAAAAAAAAAGATGTTGATAAATTTTGCGATGATCATGGTATAATCCATAACTTTTCAGCACCTAGGACACTACAAAAAAATGGAGTTGTTGAAAGAAAAAATAGAACCCTCCAAGAAATGGCAAGAACCATGATAAATGAAAATAATTTACCTAAATACTTTTGGGCGGAAGCCGTAAATACAACTTGTTATATTATAAATAGGGTATCTATTAGATCAAGTTTAGATAAAACACCTTATGAACTATGGAAAGGTAGAAGACCCAACATAGCTAACTTCCATGTACTTAGATGCAAATTCTTTATTCTCAATAATAAAGATGATTTAGGAAAATTCGATGCAAAATATGATGAAGGTATCTTCTTAGGATATTCCACAAATAGTAAATCCTATAGGGTTTATAATAAAAGAACACTTAATATCATTGAATCCATAAATATAACTTTTGATGAATCAAATCACTATGTCAAAGAAATTAAGAATGATGAAAGAGAAGATATCTCACAAAAATATGAAAATCTTGAAATAAAAGAAGAAAACAATAATAAAACTTCAAATGAAAAGTCCACAGAAAACCAAGAACTACCAAAAGAGTGGAAATATATTAAAATTCATCCAAAAAATCAAATTCTTGGAGAACCATCAAAAGGAGTAACCACTAGAGCATCATTGAAAAATATATGCAACCACTATTCATTTTATCTCAAAATGAACCCAAGAACATTGAAGAAGCCTTAAATGATGACTCTTGGATTATGGCTATGTAAGAAGAACTAAATCAGTTTGAAAGAAGTCAAGTATGACAACTAGTGCCCGAACCTAAAGATCATTCTATCATAGGAACTAAATGAGTGTTTAGAAACAAGAAAGATGAAAATGGGGTAGTAGTTAGAAACAAAACTAGGCTAGTAGCACAAGGATATAACCAAGAAGAAGGTATTGACTATGATGAAACCTTTGCCCCAGTAGCTAGAATGGAACCAGTTAGAATGCTTCTAGCCTATGCAGCCCATAAGGAATTTAAGCTATATCAAATGGATGTAAAAAGTGTTTTCTTAAATGGGTATATAAATGAAGAAGTTTATGTAAAACAACTGCCAGGTTTTGAAGACACAAAACATCCCAATTATGTATTTAAATTAACCAAAGCCTTGTATGGTTTAAAACAAGCTTTTAGAGCTTGGTTTGAAAAACTAAGCAAATTTCTACTTAATAATGATTTTTCAAGAGGAAAAGCTGATAGCACCTTATTTATAAAAAATAAAAACAAACACATGCTAATAGTACAAATATGTGTGGATGACATCATTTTTGGAGTTACAAATGAAGAATTATGAAAAGAATTTGCAAATTGCATGCAGAAGGAATTCGAAATGAGTATGATGGGAGAGTTGAATTATTTCCTAGGGTTACAAATCAAACAAGTCAAAAGTGGAACTTTTATAAATCAAACAAAATACATTAAAGATATGTTGAAAAATTTTGACTTGGAATGAAGTAAACCCATAGGAACTCCTATGAGCACCTCAACTAGCCTTGATAAAGATGAAAAGGGAAAATCAGTAGACACAAAACATTATCGAGGAATGATAGGAAGCCTATTGTATTTGATAGCTAGTAGACCCGATATCATGTATAGTGTATGCATGTGCGCTAGATTTCAATCAGCACCTAAGGAGTCTCATCAAGTCGTGGTTAAAAGAATACTAAGGTACTTGGTAGGCACTCTTGATTTAGGATTGTGGTATCCCAAGGAAACTAATTTTAAAATGATTAGCTATTCGAATGCAAATTACGCTAGATGTAAAATAGATAGAAAAAGTACTAGGACACTCACTAGTATCTTGGTTTTCAAAGAAGCAAAATTTCGTAGCTTTATCCACAGCCGAAGCCGAATACATAGTTGCTGAGAGTTGTTGTGCACAAACACTTTATATGAAAGAACAACTAAAAGATTTCAATCTTGAATACCAAACAATACCAATTAAGTGTGACAACCCAAGTGCAATAAATATTTCTAAAAATCCTATTTCACACTCAAGAACTAAGAACATTGATCTAAGACATCACTTTCTAAGAGATCATGTTCTAAAAGAAGATATAATACTTGAATTTATCAATAAAAGTGATCAATGGGTAGATATATTTACAAAACCTCTCAGCGAAGAAAGATTTATAACTGTAAGGAGAGAATTTAAATTAATACCTAGCAGAGAATTGTTTTAGAAAGAAATTATAAAATTTTTCTAAACTTCGGTCATGTGAACCTAAATCCTCAGACGACTCAACACTATAGACTGCAGGTTTAGAAGGCTGAACCTGGAACTTCAGACGTCTGGGAGGCTACTGACTTTTCAAATTCAAGATCTGGAAATCTTCAGACGACTGAAGATAATCTTTAGTCTTCTGAAGTCATGGAGTTTAAATATAACAACTCCTTTCAAAACCCTAATTTCATATATCTAAAGTCTATTCCATCACTCCTCCAAACTCACCTCTATCTCTATCTCTCTCCACTCTTGACCAAAAATCCTTCAATCTGAAGCTCCATTCACTCTTCAAAAGTCAATCTCACGTAGTCTAGGGTTTTCCAAATCAAGTTTTTTTCGCCTACTCCAATCATGCCTCGAACCAAACAAACGGCAAATCACGGATCTTCTTTAGGAGGGGATGAACAAAATACTGAAAAATGGCTTGTTGCACCACAAGCCAAACTTCATTATCGTGCCTCTCTTGGCACCATTGATCCTATTCTGGGTAAGGTGTTAGATATCTCCTTCTTCATTGCTGAATTTCCTGAAATTCTTCCGTTATTTAAAAATATAGGATGGTATGATTTCATTGTTCAGCAACCCAAAGGCATCTTTCCTCATCTTGTCAAAATATTCTACGCAAACTTGACTTATGAAAATGGCATTTTTTTCATCTGAAGTTAAGGGGAAGAAAATTCTCTTAAATTCTGAAATACTATCTCCTATCTTCAAAATCACTCCAGGAGAATTTGAATGTCCTACTCCCACTCAATCTTGGATTTTGGAACAAGGTTTTACTCTCAAAACCTTTCTCCCATTAATTATGGACAATGAACCCATATACTTTGTTCATCCTCCGTTATATAAGCAACTCAATTTAAAAGCTCAAATTCTACATATGATTATTTCCTATAATATTCTCCCCAAACAAGGTTCGTTCGATCATCTTTCGTACATGGAATGTTTTGTTTTTTGGTGTCTTCTTAAAGGTAAAAAACTAGATTTGGCCAGCTTAATTATAAAATGGATGTGGGCCAAACTAGATTCCACCAGAGTTGTTCTCCCCTATGGTGGTGTTCTCACCCTTCTTTTTGCTCATCTTCATATCTCAAAATCTTCTGAATTTTTTGTTAAAAGAACCTGATATGATCTTTTCAATCTTACCACCTTAAAACAAATAGGGTATGACAAAGGCAATGAGCGTTGGTACTTTAAAACTGGTCGACCTCAGCATGCTCCAGCAGCCTCAACAATAGCTCTTCCTCCTCATACATATAATCAGGGATCTTCAAACAATGCACCATCATGGTTTTTTTTCCTTTCAGCAAGATTTCTCCACTTTCTCATCTGAAGTTTGATATGGGGTTCAGATTATCAAGGAGAAACTCACCTTACTTGATCAACGCATAACTCGGATTGAGGAACATCAAGTAAAATCCTCTAGGGGTGGTGATCCTATGGACATCAACGCAGCTCCTCGCAATGAAGCTGATAGCTCTGAAGCTGAAATTGAGGAAGAAGAAGAAGGATCTAAGGAAGAAGAAGAACAACAAGAAGAAGAAGGATCTGAGGAAGAAGGAGGACAAGAAGAAGAAGGAGGTCAAGAAGAAAGTCATGAAGAACAACAACAACAACAACAGGAAGATGAAGAAACTAGAGTAGATGACTAGTTGATGACGTAGTTATAAGTTGTTTGCATTGTACGATACTGTTTGAATGTTTTTTTTTTTTAGTTGTTTGTTTTTGACACTTTTTGAATGTAAATTCCCTCTATGTGTACATCCTTGCTATTATCATATGACTCTCCTTCCTATTCCTTGCTTCTTTTTGAATGATGACAAAGGGGGAGAAAATATTGTTAGCAAAGATAATACAAAATGAGAGCTAAAATCTAAAAGGTAATATGCTAAAGTGAAATATGGCACATAACTTGTAAAGATGCAAGTAAAAATAAATAAGTTATACAAATATGCAAGTAAGAAATCATATTGAATAAAGTGTGACATACTTGTTAAATATTACCATATGTTGGATGACATGCTATTTGTTTACTTAAATTTTTATCATTATTCATATCAACTGTTAAAAGAATGCTTATTATGAGAGGGAGTTTTTTTCAAAGGAACTCTTATCTTTGCTCCTTGTTTGTCATCATCAAAAAGGAGGAGATTGTTGGCCTAACTGGGTTTCACAATCAAGTTTTGATGATAACAAACAAAAGATAATCTAACTTGGAATGATTGAGTAATAATGTTTCAGGTTTGACAATAAGAATCATTATGGACCATCAAGTTATATTCATCAACAAGTAATCCAAGAGAAGCTCAAAGCAATACTAGATTGATCAATGCATAAGGAATCTAAAACAACTCAAGCTAAAGTCCAAGGGATTTTAAAGTGACCATGTCATGGAAGATTTTAAGCTTAGAGTATAAGATTTTAGGATGAACAATGTAAGTACTTCAAAGTTGAATATCTATTGATAATATCATTTGAAGCTCTTTTAGGGGAAATACGTAAACTTAGAGACCTATTTTAAAACACCAGAAAATATTTTATAAAAGAGCAAAGAAAGAGAGCACAACAGATTCTTTTAACTTAAATAAAATAAAATAAAATCTCAAGAAATGGAAAGTTCGGAAGACCAAAGTTACTGCTCAGAAGGCTAAAGTTTAAGCTCAGTCATCTGAAGAATTACTTCAGAAGACCAAAGATTAAGTTCAGTCATCTGAAAATTTATTGGTGAAACATAGAAACAGGCAGAAGCATATCACAATACTGAACCTTGACTTCAGTCGTCTGAACACGTAACTTCAGAAGTCTGAACCCCAACTTCAATCATCTAATCGTGTGTCCAATTCAATATTTTCAAATCATTAAGGAATTTCAGTCGTATAACCCCGATATTTAGAAGACCGAACACTATTAAGGGGTAATTAGTTGCTTGTGCCCCAAAATTTCTAAAAACCTGGGAAATACTCCAAGTAAACTTGGGCAACACGAAAATACTTTTGAAAGCCTATAAATACATGGTTTTGCAAATCAAAATACAAAAAAAATTGAAAAATCTACTCTAAGATCTCTTGCATTCAAAGTCACTACTTTCTAAACCACTTGCAATCTGAAAGTGCTGACATTCTGAAGGTATTGATCATCAATCCCTGAGTTCTACATACTGATTTCTCATCTAAAGAAAAGGGGACTTGGTGAATTCTAATATTGAGCTTCGAATTGTATTTCATCTTTGATATTTAAATTTTGAAGTATATAGATTTGAATTGTACTAATCAACTCTATGTGTGAGCACTCTTTGTGCACATCTACTTGTTGTTTCTCTTATAGTTATTGGACGATTCCAGGCTTGTTGGATCGTTGACCTAACAAGGGAAAATCGTTTGGAGAGGCGGGCTCTAGCCTACCTGAAGGAGTGGTTGTAAAGGTGTTGTTTCGCCTGGTAAAGAAACTAAGCTAGTGGAATCCTTTGGTAGTTTGCCAAAGGCGAGGTCATAGGCTGTGGATAAGTCGAACCTCATAAAATATCAGTGTTTCTCTCTCTTCCTTATTATTTACTTTCGGCACCATATATTTTATGTATGCTAAGTGTTGGTTGCAAGGCTTAAAATCCAAATTCATAAAAGACTCTTGATTTTAGAAAGTATGTTTTAATTAACCGTTTGCGGAAACCCACAACGGAGTACGTTGGTTCATTTACGGAAATATTGATTAAGGGAAGCACAATAAAATTCCATTCAAAATAGGGTTTGCAGACAGTTACATGGCTACTACCAAAAAGTAAGAAATTCTTAAATGCTTGATTGATTTTCATACTTTGGTTGGTTAGATTGTGTTTTTAATTTTTTAGTACTTTGTAGTGTGATTTGGTTATGATTATAAGCTGATCGATTTACTTTCATGTTGTTGCATTAAAAAAAGTAAGAAGTTAAAAAAAAGGTTAAATTTTTAACTAATCCAATTCACCCCCCTCTTGGGAAAGCTATTCTAATTTCAATTTCTTAAAAACAAAAACACCTTTTTTTATTTTTGAATTTTATTCTTTTTTTTTTTTTTATAGTTTAGAACCAAACCAAACCAAACCTAACCTTACTAGACCAATTAAATAAATCAAAGCATTAATTAAATCTATCATGAAATTAATTGAGAAAATAAATAAATAAACCGCAACAATAATAAAATACTTTAAGTAATATTCAAAATTTAAATCTTTTAATAAACCTCAATAATAATAAAAATAACAATAGTTAACTAACAATAAAAAAAAAAAGAGGGAGAGAGAGAGAGAGAGAGATAAAGTTGTGGCTGGCTAGTGGCTCTCGGTTGGTGTTGGTGAGGCTGCAGTAGGAGTGGAGCTTCTGGTGATCATGGCTGAGTCTGGGCTTCAGCAGCAGAGGAGGTTAAGCTTCCGATGTGGTCGCTAGCAGGTGGCTCTCGGCTGGCCGTGGTTGGTGCAGAGATTAGCTATAGCAACAAGTGACCATGAGGAGAACCAGCAGCAGCAATGGAGTGGCTGTGTGGTGTTGCTCTCGGTTGTGCAGTAGTGGGATAGTCAACTGGAAGAGAGGGGACTCGGAAAAACTTGCAAGAGAGAGCATAGCTGGTGGTTGCAAAGGCTGGAGGTCTTGGCAAGACGGGAGCAGCTGAGGGAGAGAGCTGGAGAGAAGGGACTTAGAAAAAGAGAGGGCCGAGAGATAAGGAGAGATGTTGTGATAGTTGAAGAAGAGAGAGGGAGAGAAGGGAAGCTGCTCGAGTTGACTATGCAGACAAAAAAAAAAAAAAAACAAAAGTAAGGAAGAGGGAGGAAAGGGAGGAGAGCCTCAGAGGCTTACCAAAACAAAAGGAAAAGAAGGAGTTAAATAGGGAGGGGGTGGGCTGCCCTATGACCTAGTGCATAGATTACCCGACCCTGCTGCATGGTCGAGTCACATCAAAGGTATTATATTTTTTTTCTTTTTCTTCTTCTTTCTTCTTTTTATTCCTTTACAAACAAATCCTATCTTGACCCCTTTGGAGCCCATATCTCTCGAAACTCAAAACACAAAAGTTGTAGGTAATCTTTTCATATTTCTCCAAAATTTTGAATCATCTCGATCAAAGTTTAGATAGAAAAGTTATTCATGAATTACAAACTGATGTCAAGCTTAGCTCCGGATAATTTTTCTACGATAAAAAAATGCCGAAAATTCATAAATTGCTCAATAAAATTCAGAGATTATAAATAGGTCACTTTGTTAAAATATTAAGAGTAATTAGGCATTTAATTAAAATATAAGTCCTAATGTCCGGATTAAAATGCCTAATTGCACTATTTAAGCACGTAATCGTTGTACCTAATAAGTTCAAACAAGCAATATATAATTCAGTTTAAGCATGCAAGAACCTATAATCCACTACCAGCATGCAATTCACATCCCCTACATCTGTCACGCAGGAGACATTCTAAACTAAGCATGCAATCAAGTAGCAAATCAACAGTTCATAAAATATAATTTATCCATCGAGGAATATAAATAGTAAAGAGCAATAGATAGGTTTGCGTTCAATACAATGTTGTTATTCATTAAGGCATATGGACATAAATGATATAAGATGATGAGAGCATTTTAATTTATATGACCATGAGAAATATATGCCCTGCCTGAGTTATGCACTAAAACATTTACGCCTTTTGCTTTTTCAAGTTTTTTAGCCAAAAGTTAATAAGATTTACAACGGTTTAATCTTGGAGTTGATTGCTTTAGGCTTATTGGATCAAAAAGTCACAATGAATCTACATTTAGGTGATATGCCTTTGTTTGCCTCTTTTCTCATGATCTTCAAAAACGTGAGAAGCACAAGTTCGAATAGCTCTGGACTTTTAAAGATTGTGCATAGGTTTCCCTTAAAATTTACTCATTTATCTAGATTGAAACCAAGGCAATCATTTTAGTCATTTAACTTGATTCACAAAAATGAAGTTCTAAATGATTTTATATAAAGTTTGAGAGCTAGTGAAGGGAATTTGAATGAATACTCTTAAATATTAAATCTCTTTTAAGTTTGGAAAAGCATTCATGAAGAAGCAGGACATCATTTAAAATGTTTTTATGCTAGTAAATATACCCAACCCATCTTACCAAAGAGCATTTTGGAGTATAAGAATTTCCTGAACAATGCTCTTTAAACAATGGAAAGTATCCTTTAGACATGATTATAATTATGAGCAAGGATACGAGCCAAGGAAGGGAGAAATCCTACCGAATATGATCGTGGTTTGGTAAGGATTTCCTATGGAGGAGATGATGCAACAAAAGAGAGGATTTTTATATTTAAGGTTCAAAGGGAATATTTTGATTTAATAATAAAACTTGAATCCCTTAAAGGATGCCTTTAATTTGATTCAGGAAAGATGTTTTCAAATTAAGCACTCGGTAGAATAGGAATTTGTGAAGGATAGTGCTTATATATGAAATGATGACTAAGTTTTTTTATCAAGGCCTTTATGTTTAAAGAATGTCTTATGATAAGCTCTCTATATATATTAGTCATTCATGATCAATAGTACTTTAAGCCTAGAGTGATGACTAAACTTTGATCTAGGCTTTTAGGTTTAAAGAAAAGCTTAGGGATAAATGATATACAATGGATTTCCTAAGTCCCAAACATGTGTAGTGGACATAATATGCTTAACTTAAGATGTTCATAATTAAATATGCGTTAAGTGTTGGCCTAATAAGGCTTACAATTCTTATTTTGATGATAACAAATCAAATGATATGTTTAATATGTTTCAAGTAAAAGTTTTCAGGAAAATAACAGAGCTCAAGTGCATAAGAAAGTTCATGGATTACAAAGAGTATGAAGAACAAAGTTATATTGCGAAAAGCGCAAAGGAAAGATTGCAACTACAAAGATGATAGAAGAACAAGTTTGAAGACTAAACGAATTATACTTTTAAGGATATTCTAAAATGTAAGTACGTCAAAGTAAATATCAAGTATAAAGTGATTTGAAGCTCATAGAAAGTCAAAAATATGTTTTTATACATATACCCTAAAGAATAATTTTCAAATCAATAAAAAGAAAGGGTTTAAGAAAAAGAATTTTTTTTTGAAATAATGAAGGGTCAGGCGACAGCTAAATTAAATAGAAAGTTTTTAAAAAGTCAATAGCTAGACAGGCGACTACCTAAACTAACAGGTGCCTGTGTGAACAAACTAGGTGACTGCGGTTTCAGTAGGTGACTGCCTGCATTCTGTGTTGAGAGTTGCTTTGTGACAGGCAACTGCCAAATCGTGGTAGGCGACTGCCACTTGAACGTTGGCAATAAATTTTTTAACGAAAAGATTTTTTGAACCACATTTTTGAATATATTTATTTCAAAATATTTGGAAATAAATTTTAGAAATCTTTGGGAGTAATGGATTATTTCTAAAGCCTTTATAAATAGTCTTAATCTAAAAATTTTAAATCAAAGAAAAAAAAATAAAGAGAGAACATTGATGAGATATTCAAAAGAGTTTTGAAATTGTGCAATCTTCTAAAGTTTCCAAATCTAGTGATTTTTCGACAAATTTTCTGATTCAGAAATATTCAAAGGCTTTTAGATCAAAGTAAGTTTTCAGAGGTTTTAGATCGATCTATCTTCAAGTATTCAAAATTTTGTTTTCAAAGGATCTAAAATTCTTTCAAGGATAAATCTCTGATCTAAAATTGATTTACATTTTGAAGCTAAGTTTTCAACCAATCAGAATCTTTCTTTTTCTTTGGAAAATTATTTGGTAATTCATACTAAGTATTGAGCTTGAAATTTCTTATATTTGAATTACTTTGGGGTATAAAGTGAGCTGATCATTGTACTAATTTACTCCATTGTGAGAGTTCTCTTTTGTATACAAATTTCCTTAATTATCTTTTCTAAGCGATTCAGAGTTTTTGAATCGTTGAGCCGATTGAGCCGAATAAGGGGTTATTATTTGGAGAGGCGTGCTCTAGCCTAATCGAAGGAGTGTGCTGTGAATTGGTATTGTTCCACCAGGTAACGGAATTGATATAGTGGAATCCTTTGGTATTTTTGCCAAAGGCGAGGACGTAGACTATGTTGAAGTCAAACCTCGTAAAGATTCTTGTCTCTTTCTCTCAGTTTTTTTTTTTTTTTTACATACTTTACTTGCTATTGTTATAAGATTTTTAAGTGCAGGTTGCAGGATCTGAATCGAGAAGGTTACAGAGGTACTTGATAAATAGAAAGTATGTTTTGATTAATTGTTTGCGGAAACCCAAACGAGGAGTACGTTGATTAATCTGTGGAAATCTTAATCAAGTATAGTGTATTATAAACGGCTATAGGGAAAGCAACAAAAGCCTAAATAATTTTTGATTGATTGATTCCATTGATTGAATTATAATTTTAAATTTCAGTTTTCTTAAGTGTGGTTACTGCTATTATATATTATGTTTTCTGGGTTATTAAAATCAGAAAGTTTTAAAAATCATTAAAATTTAAAAAAGAATCCAATTCACCCCCCCCCCTCTTGGGAAGCTATTCTTCATTTCAATTGGTATCAGAGCCTAGTTATAGAAATTCATAACAAGAAACTATAAAAAGATCTAATGACAAATATTGGAGTAGCACCTTTTGGTGAAGGACAATCCTCAACCCGTCCACCAATCTTTTGTGGACACAATTACACTTTTTGAAAAAAGAGAATGGAAATATATCTCCAACACATGGATTGGAAAGCTTGGGAAGTTGTAATGGATGGAAACC
Source organism: Malania oleifera (assembly GCF_029873635.1). NCBI lineage: Eukaryota > Viridiplantae > Streptophyta > Magnoliopsida > Santalales > Ximeniaceae > Malania > Malania oleifera. The sequence goes on from NC_080428.1 coordinate 7,736,029, forward strand.
TTATTCCCTCTAAGTTAGTTGATGGAAAACATATTCCAAAAGAAAAGAAAGACATGACCAACTTAGATTATAAAATGCTTCAAATAAATGCAAGTGCTATAAACGCGTTATATTGTGCACTAGATGCAAATGAGTTTAATCAAGTCATGGCCTGCAAAACAGCTAAGGAGATTTTTGATAAAATAGATGTAACTTATAAAGGAACTGTTGATGTTAGAGACAATAGGATAGACATGCTGACAAGTGAATACGAAGCTTTCAAAATGAATTCTAAAGAAACAATATCAAGCATGTATACCTGATTTACCCACATAATAAACTCTCTAAGTGCCTTAGGAAAAACCTATACTACTTATGAAAAGATCAGGAAAATTCTAAGAGGTCTACCTCCTATTTGGGAACCAAAGGCCACAGCTATCAGGAAAGGTAGAAATCTTAAGACTACTTCTTTGGATGAACTTATAGGCTCACTTCTTACATATGAAATGGCACTGAAAGAAAGGAATCCTGAACCAAAGCATAAAAAATCCATAGCTCTAAAAGCATCTAGCCATAGTTGTAGTGAAGAAGAAAGTGAAAAAAGTGACCTAGATCAAGATGAATTGGCATTCATTACTAAATGACTAGGAAAATTCTATAGAAGAAATAAAAGGTTTCCTAGAAAATTCTATAAAAAGAAAACTGAAAAAGGAGATACAAGTTGGAAAGAAAATAAAGGTAAAAATGAACCAATCTGTTATCATTGCAAAAAAGCCAGGGCATATTAAACCAGAGTGTCCATTATTCAAGAAAGACAAGAAGAAAAAGAAGGAAGCAATGAAAGCTACTTGGGATGATTCAAGCTCCAACGAAACTGAAACTGAATTAAGGGAGCAAGAGATGGCAAATATCTGCTTCATGGCAAACGATGAAGAGGTAAATTCTTATCACTCTTCGACAGAATCTCAAAATATGTCGTGTGATGAGTCATGTGATAGTTTGCTTTCTTATAAGGAATTACAAACTGAATTATTTTCACTACATAAAAGATTTATAAAAGTGTCTAAAAGAAATATAACTTTTAAATATCAGAATCAAAAACTAGTAAAGCAACTAGAATCATTCAAAGTTATAGAAGAAGAAAGAAATAATTATATTAAGAAGCTAGAAGAAGAAATAAAAAAAGAGTTAGATAAAACTCATATAGATGGTTTGAATAAGAAAGATTTAGAAATAAATGAACTCAAAAAGATAGTTAAGGATAAGGAAAAGATTATCTATAACTTCACAAAAGGTAAAGAGAACTTTGAAAAAATGATTGGATAACAAAGGCTTCATGGAAACAAAGAAGGAATAGACTACAATGGTAAAACAAATAAAAAGAATAACAAGCTATACATGGGATACTTTAATAAGGAAACTAGGTTTTATGCTAGCACTTCATCAAATAACAAACATGAACACACCACTTGCTATATGTGCAAGACTAAAGGTCATATAATGTTTAATAGTCCATTAAAGAGAAAATATGTTAAAATCCAAAGAGAATGGAAGACAAATAGTGGAACTAATAGTAAAACAATAAAAGTCAAAAGAATTTGGTTTCCAAAAACTAACACTTAGTGTCCCTCATTATAGGTTTGCCTTAGGACAACAACGACAACGGACAAATGGTACTTGGATAGCGGATGCTCAGGACATATGACCGGTGACAAGAACAAGTTTACTACCTTAAAACAAAAAGATGGGGGATACGTCACCTTTGGCGACAACGCCAAAGGAAAAATTGTTGGTATAGGTAAAATTGGTAAAGAACCTTCACACACTATAGATAATGTGCTATTAGTAGAAGGACTAAAACATAATCTTTTAAGTATTAGTCAATTAAGTGATAAAGGGTTCGAAGTAATGTTCATGAAAGAAAAATGTGTCATCAAGAATCCCAAAAATAAAGAAACATTGTTTATGGCTCATAGAATAAATAATGTTTACTGTATAAATCTTGAGAATATAACAAATCAAAACATAACTTATTTAACAGCCATAAATGAAGCAAGTTGGTTATGGCATAGGAAACTAGGACATGCTAGCATGGACCTACTATCTAAATTATCTAAGAAATATCTTGTAAAAGGATTACCAAATATTAAGTATGTAAAAGACAAGATATGTGATGCTTGTCAAAAGGGAAAACAAGTAAAAACTAGTTTTAAAAAGAAAAAATTCATATCCATGAAAAGACCCCTAGAACTCCTACACTTAGACTTATTTGGTCCAATTAGAACCTTAAGCTTAGGTGGAAAATAATATGCTTTTGTAATAGTAGATGATTTTTCAAGATTTACTTGGGTAATATTTTTAGCAAACAAAGATGAAGCTTGCAATCAGTTAATAACCTTATGCAAGAAACTACAAAATGAGAAAGGTTATAATGTAACAAGCTTTAGAAGTGACCAAGGAAGAGAGTTTAAGAATAAGGAAGTTGATAAATATTGTAATGAACATGGAATAACTCACAATTTTTCAGCACCTAGAACTCCACAGCAAAATGGAGTTGTTGAAAGGAAAAATAGAACTTTGCAAGAAATGGTAAGAACAATGCTCAATGAAGATAGTTTACCTAAATATTTTTGGGTAGAAACTATAAATACAGCATCTTATGTTGTAAACAGGGTATCAATAAGATCAAAAATAGATAAAACACCATATGAACTTTGGAAAGATAGAAAACCAAATATATCCTACTTTCATGTATTCGGTTGCAAATGTTTTATATTAAATACTAAAGATGACCTAGGAAAAGTTGATGCAAAGTCAGATGAAGATATTTTCTTAGGTTATTCTACAAATAGTAAAGCTTACAGGATTTATAATAAAAGAACTTCTACAATTATGGAATCAATTCATATAACTTTTGATGAATCAAATCATTATACAATTAAAGATATGAATGATGAGAAAGAAGTCACTTCACAAAAGAAAGATATTCTTGAAATAAAAGAAGAAAAGAACAATGATGCATTAAATGAAAATCTTTCAAAAAAATTGAAACTTCCTAAAGAGTGGAAATATAACAAAAATCACCCAAAAGAACAAATTCTTGGTGAAACATCAAAAGGAATAACTACTAGAGCCACACTAAAAAATATTTGCAATCATTATGCTTTCTTATCTCAATAAGAACCAAAAAATATTGAAGATGCCTTAAATGATGACTCGTGGATTATAGCTATGCAAGAGGAATTAAATCAATTCGAAAGAAGTCAAGAATGGGAACTAATACCGAAACCTAAAAATAAATTAATTATAGGAACTAAATTGGTGTTTAGAAATAAGAAGGATGAAAACAGAGTTGTTGTGAGAAATAAAGTTAGGTTAGTGGCACAAGGATATAATCAAGAAGAGGGAATTGATTACAATGAAACTTTTGCACCTGTGGCAAGAATGGAAGCCATTAGGATGCTTATAGCCTATGCAGCCCATAAGGATTTTAAGTTTATTCAAATGGATGTGAAGAGTGCATTTTTGAATGGATATATAAACGAAGAAGTATATGTCAAACAACCACCAGGGTTTGAGAATTCTAAAAATCCAAACCATGTATTCAAATTGACAAAAGCTCTTTATGGTTTGAAACAAGCTCCAAGAGCTTGGTATGAGAGATAAAGTAAATTCTTACTTACAAATGAATTTACAAGAGGAAAAGTTGATAGTACCTTATTCATTAAAACTAAAAACAAAGATTTTTTTATTAGTTCAAATATATGTGGATGATATTATATTTGGAGCTACAAATAAAGATCTATGTAAAGAATTTGCCACATGTATGCAATAAGAGTTTGAGATGAGTATGATGGGAGAATTAAATTACTTGCTTGGATTACAAATCAAACAAGCAAAAAATGGAATCTTTATAAATCAAACTAAATACATTAAAGACATGTTAAAAAAGTTTGATATGGAAGAAAGTGAACCCATAGGAACTCCTATGAGCAGTTCAACTAGTCTTGACAAAGATGAAAAAGGGAAATAAGTTGATACTAAGCATTATCCAGGAATGATAGGAAGCCTGCTCTATTTAACAGCTAGTAGGCCAGATATTATGTTTAGTGTATGTATGTGAGCAAGATTTCAGTCAGCCCCAAAGGAATCACATCAAACAACAGTCAAAAGAATTCTTAGGTATCTCCTAGGTACACTTGAACTAGGTTTATGGTATCCAAAGGAATTCGGATTTGAAATGATTAGTTATTCAGATGCAGACTTTGCTGGATGTAAAATAGATAGAAAAGCACAAGTGGAACGTGTCATTTTCTAGGACATTCTCTAGTTTCATGGTCTTCAAAGAAACAAAATTCTGTAGCATTATCCACAGCACAAGCAGAATACATTGCTACAGGAAGTTGTTGTGCTCAAACATTATATATGAAATAACAGTTAAAAGATTTTCAAATACAATATCAAACTATCCCTATCAAATGTGATAACACAAGTGCTATTAATATTTCAAAAAATCTAGTATCTCACTCAAGAACAAAACATATCGATATAAGACATCATTTCTTGAGAGATCATGTACAAAATGAAGATATAGTACTAGAATTTGTAAATACACATGATCAATTAGCAGATATTTTTAAAAAACCTTTGTCAAAAGAAAGATTCATATTTATAAGAAGAGAATTGGGCATGCTTCACAGTCGTGAAGTAATCTAGAAACTATTTTGGTTGGCAGATGACTGCCACCACAGTACTAGGCGACTGCCTGGTTACTATCTTTCAAAATTCCACAAAGATAGGCGCCTGCCACATTGAAGCAGGCGACTGCCTCGCGGCGGGTAGGGTTAAAACCCTATTTTAAGTCATTTTAAAACCCACCAGTCACCTGACCATTCATTTTTCTCTTAGAAACCCTTTGTCTTCATCACTTTCCATACAAAAATCTTGCTCAAAACATCTTGAAACCTAGTATCAAATCCTTCCTCCACACAAAAACCGAGCTTAAGCTTAGAGTCTCCTTGATTTTTTTTTTCTTCCAAACATGCCTAGATCAAAATCCGTTGGTGTTAAAGGATCTTCCTCCTCCACAAGAATCAATAACGATGAAGTGGAGAAATGGTTAGTCACTCCACACGCCAAGCAACTTTACCGAAATCAAATTGCTTTAGCTGAACCGCTATTAGGTAAAGTTCTCGACGTAACATTTTTCAATACTGATTTTCCCAAAATCATGGAACTTTTCAAGAACATCGGGTGGGATAACTTTATCACCTACCAAGCTAAAGGCTATTATCCAAATGTTGTGCGTATTTTTTATGCAAACATGTAGCGATGCAATAATGGAATCAAAACAAATTTGCTTGGGAAAGACATCCATATAAATCCCATATCTTTGGGAAAGATTCTTCGAATTAAGCGAGGGGATTTTGAGATTCATATTATTGAGAAACAATGAATTATGGCTCAAGGTTTTACACCACAAGAGTTTTCGCCATTGGTTATGACTGACACTCCAGTAAACTTTGGTCATCCTCCACTTTACAAGCAACTTAGTTTGAAAGCCCTCATTTTGCACAAAATCATTACAAACAATATTTTACCACGATCTGGTTCTCACGATCACATTTCATTTTTGGACTGTTTTGTAATGTGGTGCATTTTGAAAGGGAAGAAGATGGATCTTTCAAGTTTAATCATACAGTGGATTATCATAAAAGTCGATGCTCCTCGTATTGTTCTACCCTATGCTGGAATGTTGAACATGGTTTTTGCTCATTTTAATGTTTTAACACCATCATTCAATTTCATTAGCAAGACGCACTATGATATCTTTTCTGATACCGTTCTCAAACGGATGGGGTATAAGATTTCTCCACAAGGGTGGTTTTATAAAGGCCATAGGAATCTCTCATCTGCTCCACCACCTCCTTCATCTTCTTTTTCAACACCTTCAGTTCAACTTGCTCTAGACACTCCTTCATGGTTTGTTCCATTTTTTAATCATTACATGACATTTAGTGATGGTATGAAATCTGGCCTTAGTAATTTACAAGAGAAGGTCACAGCCATAGAAACTCATTGTTCACAAATTAATAAGCTAGTTGAAAAGATTGAGCAACAGTTGACTAGTTCCTCTAAAGGAAAATCTCCAATGAGTATCAGTTCTCTTACACCCAGTGAGGATGAATCTGCAGAACAAGAAAAAGGAGAAGATGAATCTGGAGAACAAGAAGAAGGAGAAGATGATAGTGAACAAGAGGAAGGAAATCATAACTCTGAAGAACAAGAAGAAGAAGACGATGAAAGTGAAAATATGGAAGCCTCAGACTGATGTGCCTTTACCTATTACTTTTATGTGTTTATATGCGTTCTTTTCTATGTTTTTATGTGTTTTTATCGGCTAAGTTATCTCTGGTGTTCTTAAACTAGTATTTTGACTTGCAGCATTACTCTGTTTTGTATTTTCTCCTTTTTGATTGATGTCCAAAGGGGGAGAATGTTTGAGAGGAAGTTGTAAGTGCAAAAATATGATACAATATGAGAGTATGGTTTGTGAATATGATACAATATGAGAGTATGTACGGTATGTAAGGTTTGTGAAATTTTATACCTTTAAAAATACCATGCTTATTGATAGGGGGAGCCATGAATACTAAAAACTTATTATTTTTGCGCTCGATTTATCATCATAAAAAAGGGGGAAATTGTTGGCCTAATAAGGCTTACAATTCTTATTTTGATGATAACAAATCAAATGATATGTTTAATATGTTTCAAGTAAAAGTTTTCAGGAAAATAACAGAGCTCAAGTGCATAAGAAAGTTCATGGATTACAAAGAGTATGAAGAACAAAGTTATATTGCGAAAAGCGCAAAGGAAAGATTGCAACTACAAAGATGATAGAAGAACAAGTTTGAAGACTAAACGAATTATACTTTTAAGGATATTCTAAAATGTAAGTACTTCAAAGTAAATATCAAGTATAAAGTGATTTGAAGCTCATAGAAAGTCAAAAATATGTTTTTATACATATACCCTAAAGAATAATTTTCAAATCAATAAAAAGAAAGGGTTTAAGAAAAAGAAAATTTTTTGAAATAATAAAGGGCCAGGCGACTGCTAAATTAAATAGAAGGTTTTTAAAAAGTCGGTAACTAGACAGGCGACTGCCTAAACTGATAGGCACCTGAGTGAACAAACCAGGCGACTGCTTTGGTTCTGGTAGGTGACTGCCTGCATTCTGTGTTGAGAGTTGCTCTATGACAGGTGACTGCCAAGTCATGGCAGGTAACTGCTACTCGAACGCTGGCAATAAATTTTTTAACGAGAAGAATTTTTGAACCACGTTTTTTAATATATTTATTTCAAAATATTTGGAAATAAATTTTAGAAATCTTTGGGAGTAATAAATGATTTCTAAAGCCTCTATAAATAGTCTTAATCTCAAAATTTTAAATCAGAGAAAAAAAAATATAGAGAGAACATTGATGAGATATTCAAAATAGTTTTGAAATTGGCCAATCTTCTAAAGTTTCCAGATCTAGTGATTTTTTGAAAAATTTTCTAATTTAGAAATATTCAAAGGCTTTTAGATCAAAGTAAGTTTTCAGAGGTTTTAGATCGATCTATCTTCAAGTATTCAAAATTTTGTTTTCAAAGGATCTAAAATTCTTTCAAGGATAAATCTCTGATCTAAAATTGATTTACATTTTGAAGCTAAGGTTTCCAACAATCAGAATCTTTCTTTTTCTTTGGAAAATTATTTGGTAATTCATACTAAGTATTGAACTTGAAATTTCTTATATTTGAATTACTTTGAGGTATAAAGTGAGCTGATCGTTGTACTAATTTACTCTATTGTGAGAGTTCTCTTTTGTACACAAATTTCCTTATCATCTTTTCTAAGCGATTCAGAGTTGTTGAATCATTAAGCTGAATAAGGGGTTATTATTTGGAGAGGTGGGCTCTAGCCTAATCGAAAGAGTGTGTTGTAAATTGGTATTGTTCCACCATGTAACGGAACTGATATAGTGGAATCCTTTGGTATTTTTTCCAAAGACAAGGACGTAGGTTGTGTTGAAGCCGAACCTCGTAAAATTTCTTGTCTCTTTCTCTCTATTTTTATTTTACATACTTTACTTGCTATTGTTATAAGATTTTTAAGTGCAGGTTGCAGGATCTGAATCGAGAAGGTTACAGAGGTACTTGATAAATAGAAAGTACGTTTTGATTAATTGTTTGCAGAAACCCAAACGGGGAGTACGTTAATTAATCTGCGGACATCTTAATCAAGTAAAGTGTATCATAAAAGGCTACAGGGAAAGCAATAAAAGCCTAAATAATTTTTGATTGATTGATTCCATTGATTGAATTATAATTTTAAATTTCAGTTTTCTTAAGTGTGGTTACTGTTATTATATATTATGTTTTTTGGGTTATTAAAATCAGAAAGTTTTAAAAATCATTAAAATTTAAAAAAGAATCCAATTCACCCCCCTCTTGGGAAGCTATTCCTCATTTCATTAAGCATTTAAAATAAATTACCAGGCAAACATTCCTTGTCCATGTGGAAGTTGATTTTACTTTGACAAAATTTGACCAATAATTTCATATTTTACCCAATCATTAAGATGTAAATGCATCAGGGTCAAATTGGATAAATTTCTTGAAATTTCATATTGGTATGATTTCGCTAAAGTTCTTAGTATACAAATACTGAAGGCATATACTAAGATATGAAATTATAAGCACGCACCACTCGAGCCTATAGCCGTCACAACCCTTAACCTAGGAACTAAGGAAGAATTAAATAGTTAAGTAATATTAATTTAAATCCATTTTTCCTTAGGTCCTATGGGGTTTGCCTTCATGATAATCCATTTCATTTTCTTATCTAAGCCCCTGGCACTTTTGGATGGGCAAGTAGATAGAATGCGCCATTTGATTTTACGACAAAAGCAAGTTTAAAATTTTCGTGACAGGTCATGCTTACTAATCTTGTGTTTGTGAAATGAGGCGTGAACATTTATATGGGATTTATTAAATGATTTTAAACCATTTTTGAAAATATTTTTCTTTTTAAGTCGTAAGGGTTTATCATCTCCCATTTCTCCCTCATGGCAGATTATTTTCAATATTTTCTTCATCTTTTTCTTCTCTAAGATGACATGATAATCTTTTAATTCCTCTAATTGTTTAGTCAACCTTTTGTTTTGATTTTTCAAAATAGTTTGATGATAAGACATTTTAACTAGACACTTATGAATTTTAAATGAATCCTTTTCTAGTTGTTTATTCAATGACATGCCTTCATCATAAAACTCGTTGCATGATTCAATACAATATTTAATACAATAGTTTTCACATGAATCATTGCATGCAGCATCAGCAATATTATCACAAAGTTCGACAGATGATTCAACACATGATATTTTTCAATAATCAACACAAAAATAATCAACTGCATCATAAACTAAAATAGGAGGTGAATCATATACCTCTTCATTGATTTGCATTATTGATGCATGATTTACCTCCTCTGGACCATTTGAATTTAAATCCTTTAGAGTGATGGTCACTTTTCCTTTTTCCTCTCCATATTTCCTGTCCAACTCTTCCTATATATCCTTTGTATAGGAACATGCTATAATCTCAAGTAAAATATTATAATATAAAGCGCAATATAGTAAATCCATGGCATGTGAATTTGCATCTATTAAACTAATTATATTTTCTATTGGCATACAAATTCCTTTATCAATCACCTGTCAAGCCCTCCATTCCATAGATTTTATAAAAATGCATATTCAAATTTTCCAGTGTGTGTAGTTAAGACCACAAGAAAATGGAAGACTAGTAGGTGACTTTCGCTCTCTGAATGGGGATACACCAATGTGAGTCATCTCGATTTTTAGAAAAAATGTTTGAGTTAATGCCACGAGGCTCTGATACCAATTGTTGGAATTGGTGTATTCCCAATAGGGGGGAGGGGGTGAATTGGGTATTAAAAATTTTGCTCTAGGTTTAGCTAAGCTAGCAGCAGTAATACACAACCTAGGATCTGTCTAAGTATATCCTAATATCACAAATGTTCTATTGAGCAGATATTTTATAAATTTATAACATTCTCAATGTATCAAACACTTAGAGCAATAAGTATTAACAAATAGGTATAGAAATTAAATTGCAGAAAATAAAACTGATACTAGATTAAAAACGAAGGTATAGTCCCAAGAGGTAGGGTGAATTGGGTTATTAAATTTTCCTTCAAATCTTTTAATGAATTCTTAAGCTCTTGATGATTTATGAACAACACAGCACAAGCTTAATTCTTTATTCAATCTACAATTACAAAAATATGAATGAACAAGCAATCCTCAAAACCAATCAACCAAACCAATTGATTCACCAAGCACAAGTGATCAGAAACTTAAACATCCACATAACCAATCAACATCTAAGTAATCAAAAACTAAATACTCAGGCAAATATAATTTTCAGCACTTTGGTAATTTCAACTTTTGTTAATAGCCCTATGTGTATGGTTGTTTTAAGCCCTATAGTGAATGTAATTTGATTCAATGCAAACGATAATTCAAATCCCCAACAACTCAGAATTTAAATAAACTCTCAATTAATTTGTCTTTGGGTGCTAACCAACCAACGTACCCCCTTTGAGATTTCCGCAAAGTATTAATCAACCAATGTACTCCCTTTCAATTTCTGCAATCCCAAAACCAAATTAAACTTTAGTTTATTTAATTTCCAAATTACGTAGTATATATGATTAAAAAATTAAATCATCCACAGAATTTATATGCTTGCTAGAATTTAAAAAGAGTAAGGGAAAGAGAGAGACACCATGTTTTTTACGACGTTTGACTTATCCCTAACCTACGTCCTCGCCTTTGCCAATACCAAAAAATGATTCCACTATACCAGTTCCTTTCCGGGTGGAACAAAATGGTTACACACTCCTTGAGTAGACTAGAGAAACGCCTCTCAAAGCCATACCCCACGCTTGGGCACTCCTTCAATAGGCTAGAGTAGTCGCCTCTCCAAGCGATACCCCACGCTTGGTCAATGATCCAACAACCTGGAATTGTCCAAGAACTACAAGAAATATGAAATAAATGCTGCGTACAAGAACACTCTCAAACAGAGCAGATTAGTACAAATTCAGCACTATGTACTTCAAAATTTAAATATCAAGATGAAATAGAATTGAAGCTCAAGATAAGATATCACTGGAGTTTCTTTCTTAGGATTTTAAAAACTTAGTAGCAAGTTAGAAACGTGATCAACAACAATTTAGTAGAATTCTCCCAGCAAGAGTGTGAGCAAGAGTGAGCTTTAGAGAAGATTGAAAGTAGGATGCTTGATTGCCGATTTTTTTCTTGGTGATTTGATTCCTTGGGTTAAAGGAGTATTTATAGACTTTTTAGGGTGATTTTCCTTGTTTACCAAGTTACTTGGAGTGACCATCAAGTTTTTATAACGTTTAGATTTGAAAAACTAATTTTTAGAATTTTCTCGTTAAAGTTAAAAATTTAAATTCCTATAGGGTCACTCGGCTGAGTCACTCGACTGGGTCAATTTTTATATAGGTCCATCGGCTAGACAGTCAACTGACACCATTCTGTTTGTCCAGAAATTAGTTCTTTTAAATGTCAATTGGCTAAGTGAACATCGTTCAAAATGGTCAGTCGGCTGGACAGTCCATGTGTCAGTCAGCCAACTAAACTCGGGTCAATTTTGTCAGTCCGCTGGACATTTTAGTTTAAAGGTTTTAAAGGTTATGGAAGGTCATTCAGCTAAGGAACCATAGTGCAATCTGGTGAGTCAACTGAGTAGTCCATTTTTCCAAAACATTCATTTTTTAAGATTTTAAACCATTGCTATTTGAAAAGCTCAATTGTGACTTTTCAAAATCATTTTTCAGAGTTTTCAAAAATTGGTCTCTAAGTCTATACAACATCCTAAAGAGCTTCAAATTATTTCATAAGATATTTAAACATGAAGTATTTACATAAAGACTTCATAAGACTTTGACATTCTAAACACTTAAGTCTTCACGCTTGCTTTGGCTCTATCTTGCCTTCAAAGTTTAATATACTTTGAGCTTTCTCTTTAATATCCATGCTCTCATATTCTTCAATCTTTAATAAATCCTTTCGGAATCCATGCCTTAAACTTCATATGATCATCCTTCTTTGAAATATAAGTTTTCATGAATCCTTCTAAACACTTGACCTTACTTTCTCATAGTTGAGTTCTGAAATGTCATCACTTGACCAAATATGGTAAGTTTCTCTATTTTGTTATCATCAAACAAGATTTTAAACCTTGTAGAGCCAACAATCTCCTCCTTTTTGATGATGACAAACAAGGAGCAAAAATTTGAGTGAGCTTTAAAGAGACTCCCCCTTAGAATAATCATCATCTTAACAATATTTGTAATATCAAGGTCAATTTCAACATAAATTTCAGTATTATGCTTATATATCAAAATTACATCATTCAATATCAATATCAACATTCAAGTTCAAATTCTTCTCCCTATTTGATATATATATCATGTTCAATTTTTAATATCATGCTCATACTTAATTTTTGCCCAAAACTTCTCCCCCTTTTGACATCAATCAAAAAGAGTAAGATAAACAAGAAAAATGTATAATTACTAGGGCTATGAGGAACCATAAGCAAAAAGTATAGATCTTAGTGAAAGTTCATATTAGCTCAAAATTCATCATGCTCAAAATTTTCTCTAAAACTTCTTTAATAGTCATGCATATTTCATATTTGTAATTCATACTACATATGTATTGTAACAACTTTAAATTCACAAACAAGCATATGTTGCACACAATTCATATTAGCTAAATATACTTCAAAAGCCATATTTGTCACTCATAATTCATGATACTAATTGAAACTTTCATTAATTCATGATACCAATTTAAAATAGAGAAACAAATTAATACAAACAATTAGTCATATCACTCCCCCTGAATTTAATACATTCAGATTTGATACTAATTATACTTTTAAGTTTATCATCCCATGCTAAATATATCATGTATGTGCTCATGGATACTAATATTATATACCAATATCATATCATTATCATCATAACATGCTCATGGATATATGTTAACTTTGGTGTATTCCCAAGAGGGAGGGTGAATTGGAAATTTAAAAATTTATCTCCTAGGTTAATCTATCCAGCAGCAGCATATACATAACCTAGGGTCTGTCTATGCAATTTCCAAATGCGGAGATAAATATGATGTGAAAATTAAATCACACACATCATTCACACTATAACATACACGTGCAGTAAATATAAAGTGCAGAAATATAAACAGACACACGATATATTATTACGGTTTGGCTAAATGTGCCTACGTCCTCGCCTCTAGCTTGCGAGCCTGAGGATTCCACTAATAGCTCACTTAACAAGTGGAGCGGCACTGATTACAACCAGGTGAATTAGCACAGGGCTGACCTCAAACTTTACAAACTCTCCTTGTGGGGCGGAGAAGGGTCTAAGTCAAATTCACAGGGCTGACCCCAACCTGATCCTTCTAGGCTAGATCAAACCCCTTCAGGCCACGCCTGGAAATACAACAGTATTTTTCACAATAAACTGGCACAGTGATTATGCTTTCATGTAAAGCAGATATGTACCCCGATATGCGCAATATACTTAATCAATGCACCTCAATGATGTATGAACTAAAATCTCGGTGCTTTACGTGTGCAATCAACACTCAAAATAATGATTTTATCTAATCAAGCACAAAAGTGTATATCAAACAAGCTATTCTTTGAAAACCAGATAAACTATATCTCAGTCTCATATTAGGGTTTCAAAGATGTTAGCAATAATATTCAAACAAACTCAAAAATATTTTCTTCAATGTAGCAAGCACAAGAGTTGTTTCAAATCTAAATTTGTAAAATGACTTTTGCACACAAATATATAAGCTTAGGTTACTTGCAAGGACAATGCAAGAACCACAACCTTTCAAGTCTTCCCACACAAGATTTATCAAGTTAAATTGGTGGAAGAACTTGATGCTTCTACTCTCAATAAAATCAAACAAACAATATAATCCAATGAGAGTATGGGTAGGCAAGATTGGACACAAGAACTTTAGAAATACTCACAACACTTGAAAGATCTAAGAAAATGAAGTGTATGGATGTTTTTAAGTAGTATAGACTAAAATAGGGTTTTCGATTTTGGGAGAGTTTTGTCCTTTGCTAATCCTTGCTAATTATGACAAATGAATGGGTATATATAGGCAAGGAGGATTTTTTGACTATTGGGGACACAATGGGTATAATTAAAATTGTTTCAAAAGCCATTAAAAAAATTAACCCAGTTTACCCCTTTTAAAAATTCGGTAAAAAATATCTTAACCCATGAGGTTCGGTCGCCCGGCTAGAGGTTCAGCTGCCCAAACAGACTTAGTCAAAAATCCAGTTTGTAGTGGTTAGGGCCCCCGAAGAGTGAGTCGGTTGACCGAACAAAAGTCAATAGCATTTGTTCGATAGTTCTGGTACCTGACTCACAGTTCGGTTAACTGAACTAACTAGTTCTATCGGCCGAGCCCAATTTTAAAGTGTCGTTTGGTCGCCTGAGTAGTTGAAAAGTGCCCTAACCAGTCCAGTCACCCGAACCATCTCAACATTTTCCATTCAGTTCATTTTAGCCTCGATTTGATTCCCTTGATATGAAGAGTGATATTGGGGACTTTGTGCACTAAGTGTTGGGACCTAGGGTCTTTCTAAGGCCTTTTTAAGTATGCCAAAAAAACCTGGCATCGGTCGTTCCCTAAGGTCTCTACGGTCTTTGAGCTTTAGTTCCTACATGCATGTCATGCATAGATTATCAAAACTGGGTGTGACCTATAAGGTCAACAATATAACTATGTTGTCATGCTCAAATACCAATTGATATATTCATGGAAACCAATCTACTTCATAGACACTAATGCTAATGTCACATTATGCACTGCTAATGGTTACTACATTATTTAGATGCCAATTTTTCAATTTATCCATGTGATCCATCATTAGCATATAAGGTCAAGAATTAATTTCAGATTTATATGTCAAATCATATCAAAATCCATGCTTCTAAATCATGCTCAATAACTTTATGCTCAAATTTTCAATATATAATGAGCCATAAATCATAAATAAATGTTAAATCATTTTCATGTCATTGGCACTATCAAGATATCAGCACGTAAGCATGCAGCATAGCATATAAGTAGGGAGCATATCATTATTATTTGCATTGTACTACAATTTTGCTTAAGTGTTTCTTATTCTTAAATATCTTTTCTTAATTCAAAAACTCATGCAATACGCTCAAATTTTCTTACTTTTGATTTCATATAAATTCCTAAAATTCATATTGCTTTCCACATCTTTAATACTTTCTAAGTTAAGGCTTCTATGAATCATGCTATGATTTTGGCCAACAATGTTATATTTGTTTTTATTTGTTTTAATAAGCTCTTGATCTCTTCTTTGAGATTTTCTCTTGATTTGAACAAGGCTTTTTATTTAGGTACCCATACTTTCTTGGGTCCCGATGGTTTAATAAGGGATGTTTCTTTTACTTTCCATATTTGTTTAGTTTTTAGATCCTTTTTCTTTAATGGATATTCAAATTTTGTATATCCCTTACTTTGACATAGGAAGCATATGGTGTGAGTGTAAGCATTTGAATATGTGCTAGCATAATCTTTAGATACTTTTGTAAAATATTCTATGTAAAGATTCTTTTTCCTTGTATTCTCTACCCCATTAAATCCTATGCCTTCTTTATTTAAGGACACTTTTTGAGCCCCAATCATTTTGTCAAGATTTTCTTTTCCTTTTGTGAAGTTATAGATGATTTTGGCTTGATCCTCAATTTCTATCTTAAGATCATAAATTTCTGGATTTGTATATTTTTGCCCTTTTCTTGATTTTTGGATATTTTTCTAGTTCTATTCTCTAATTCAGAAATATATTGATCTTTCTCATTTTCCATAGAGTACTGGGATCTTAAGTCTTCTAATTCCTTCATCAACTTTTTATTCTTGCTCTCTAATCTCTTGATTTTCAAACCTTTTTTTCTTTTTTAGCAATATTTTTAGATTCTAACTCTTTTATCACAACTTCATTTTTATTTTCCAATGAAGTATATTGTTTAGTTATTTTGATTAGGATCTTATGAACTTTAAATAATTCATTTTGTAAATCTTCATAAGATGACATGCTTATATCATTGGATTCATTAGATGAATCACTACTATACTCTTTAACCGATTTTAATGAAGAACTTTGTTCTTCATCATCGTCCCATGCCATATAGTAAGCAACCTCTTGGTCACTTTATTCACTTTCTGAACTACTTGTACTCATATTGTCCCATGTAGTGGCTTTCATTGCCTTTTTCTTTTTCTTTTTGGAATCCTTCTTAAGTTTTGGACAATCCGGTTTTAGGTGTTGAACTTTCTTACAATTATAGCATGTATGTAGTTCTTTCTTTGTTTCTTTCTTCTTAGTTTCTTCCTCATCTTAACTTGAGTTTTGGATTTTTATTTTGAATTTATTTTTCTTTCTTAGTATTCTTGCAAGTTTCTTAGATATGAAGGCTAGTTCATCTTCATTCATTTCATCTTCATCTTCACTATTAGAGTTTTCTTATGAAGCTTTGGAACCAATAGATTCTTGTGCTTTGGTTTTTTCACTTCTTTTGTTTATTTCCATCTCATATGTGAGGAGAGAACCTATTAATTCATCTAGGGAGGTGTTTTTCAAATTTCTTCATTCTGTTTACAGTGACCTTAGGTTCCCAAATTTATGGAAGTCCTCTAAGAATTTTTCGGATCATTTCCTAAGGCATTAAGGGATTTTATTATATGAGTGGACCTTGTATACATATTTGTTATAGCTTCATCCCAGTTCATCGTGAAAGCCTCAAACTCGATTATGAGCATGCCTATTCTACTATCTCTAACATCAATGGTTCCTTCATAGGTAACTTCTAGCTTGTAACATATTTCCTTAGCTGATTTGCAAGTCATGACCCCATTAAATTCATTTATATTAAGGGCACAAAATAAAGCATTCATAGCACTTGAATTTACTTGCAACATCTTATGGTCATTGTCGGTCCATTCTTTTTCTTCGTTGGGTATTTCCTTGTCATCTACACGCTTGGTAGGAATTAAGTCACCATGTGTGACAACCTTCCATGTTTTTAAATCCATAGTTTGAAGGTAGATTCTCATCCTTTGTTTCCAAAATGTATAATTTAAACCACAAAAGATGGGTGGCCTAGTTAAGGATTGACCCTCTCCAAAAGGAGCTACTCCTATTTGTGTCATCTAAATCTTTATATAACTACTTGTTAGGATTTGTTATAACCGTGCTCTGGTACCAATTGAAAACCAAGGTTTAGTCCCAAGAGAGGGGGTGAATTGGGTTATTAAATTTTCTTTCAGTTCTTTTAATGAATTCTTAAGCTCTTGATGATTTATGAACAACACAACACAAGCTTAATTCTTTATTTAATCCACAACCACAAAAATTTGAATGAACAAGAAAACCTCAAAACCAATCAACCAAACCAATTGATTCACCAAGAACAAGTGATCAAAAATTTAAACATCCACATAACCAATCAACATCTAAGTAATCAAAAACTAAATACTCAAGCAAATATAATTTTCAACACTTTGGTATTTTTAGCTTTTGTTAATAGCCCTATGTCTATGATTTTTTTAAGCCCTATAGTGAATGTAATTTGATTTAATGCAAACCACAATTCAAATATCAAACAACTAAGAATTTAAATAAACTCTCAGTTAATTTGTCTTTGGGTGTTAACCAATCAACGTACTGTAACACCCCGAACCCTTAGACCCGATCCGGTGCATCATACCTTATTAATTCCTGATATTCCATAAATAAATCATACATATGCAATGGAGAACATAGCTATGATCCTCAATCATAAAAATAAATACCATAGTTTACTAATTCTATCCATATTCCACAATAGTCATCCATCACCTGTACTCCCATATATACATATATCTCTAAAAATATTCAATATTCACAGCACTAGTATGTTTCACAACCATCCATAAAGTCTAGAAAACTTAAAACATAAAACATAAAATATAGCTTATATACATCCCAAAATTATATCAAAGTGTTTATACCCTTTCTCTTTCTATAAACCAAAAATGCTATCAGCATCGAGCTCCCAAAGCTCGATTTTGTGGAGGTCCTGAAAAGATAAATTTGTATTCAAGTGAGACACATCTCAGTAAGGGAAGAGACAATATATATTAAAAACGGCGTGTGGTCAACATGAGATTCATAAATAACATATTAATATTGTTAGACGTCCTAGCCCGGGAGTATATAGTTTAGAGGGGGGGGTGAATGGACTCTTTTGTGGAATTAGAAATTTTTTCTACAAAATAAAACACTTGACAAGATGCAAGCAATTATATCACAATATATGAAATTTAAATCATACACAAGACAAATAATAAAGAGTATAGGGAGAGAAAATCAACACCGGTATTTTTACGTGGTTCGGCACCAAGCCTACATCCATGCCTTGAGACCAACTCAAGGATTCCACTATACGATCTCCTTCACCGGCAGAGAAGCCTTACAATTTGGGAACAAATTCCTACCTGCTCACCAAGAGCCTCTTCGGTTCACAAAGAACCTTCACCAAATGGTGCACAAAGAACTTTACAAGAAGATGATAGATATATAATATGATGCTCCTCAAATGAGCAAATATTAAATACAAATCAAATCTCACATTATCTCTCAAGTAATGAATCAAACACAATTAAAGGGCAAGAGAGAATGAGCACTTGTGAATGAAGAACAACAATGCAAAGTGCTAGGTGCTTAGGTTTTGGTGTAAAAAATTATTTTTCACTAAGAATGATCAAAAAGCCTTCAAAACCATGTTAATACAATTCTAATAGCTTGTATTTATAGCCCAAGAGCCTTAGGAGCCATTAACTAGCCGTTGGGGGGAAGAAAAGATATTTTATTTGGCAAACTAGTCGTTTTTCGCCTGTTAGCGTCATTCTACCCGTTGGACTCATCGACGAATCCCCTATGTTTATCGATGAGATCCCTGAATTAGAAAAAGTCATAAAAATGAAAGTTGTGGCATTTTGTCTTATCCTTCCAAAGACACCAAGATCGTCCCATTTAGACTTTTCTAGAAAAAGTTATGCCCTAAATACTGAAGGTGTTCATGACTCAAGACTGCACTATGGTAGTGACGATTGCTTTGTTTTTCCTTGTCAAAAAGTGTTTTAATGGCTCAAAACATTCTTGAACAAAAGTATATGAAATATATTAAGTCTAGTGAAGATTAAAACTTGTCCAAATGAGTTTCCTTTTGAATATAAGATATCTTAATCAATAAAACAAGTTTGAAAACCCATTTTGACATCTTATATGCTTAGTATGTCCTTTTATAAATAAACTTGACTTTATTTTAACCTTTAGGACATAAAACTTGTTTTAACACAATTAGGACTAAGTATAAAAATGTTCTTAAAACTAGGATGTTAAAAACATGTCCCTTCGAAAACATATTTGAGCTTTAGGATTCATTTGACAAACTCTTGTTTTAATTTGGAAACTATGAATTGTGAGTTTGTTACTTTTGTGCAGATCCTATATACTCATGTGCCCTAGTATGCTTATGAAATGGCTCAACTCTTACTCAGAAATCATGCAAGACACATACTGTAAGAGTTACAATACACACTCACTCACACAACCCTTATTACAATTAATTTATACACAATAAAAACTTCATGATATGCTTTGGTGCTTCCGAGTCAGCGTCCTTTCGATATTTCCTATTTGATGTCTACTCGGTCCGATATTTGCTTCTGATTTGGTACTTCCATGTATCCGACGCTTTGTACCTGTACTAAATAA
Organism: Malania oleifera; assembly: GCF_029873635.1. Classification (NCBI taxonomy): domain Eukaryota; kingdom Viridiplantae; phylum Streptophyta; class Magnoliopsida; order Santalales; family Ximeniaceae; genus Malania; species Malania oleifera. The sequence goes on from NC_080428.1 coordinate 7,756,015, forward strand.
GATCTGTAAAGATAGGAAAACACTAGGAACAACATATAGGTTAATATCATCAAAACACATTAAATAATGATGGTGTAACCACTAAGGCTAACATTCTCCCCCGTTTTGATAATGTCTAACCTATTACTACTTTACTTAATCTTTGCATTGTATTTATACTAATCATAGCTTGATATGCAAAGATAAGCTTACCTAGAACCACTAATGGGTTGTTATCATCAAAACAGTGCGGTTAAGCTCACATAGCCTCTAAGGCTAACATTCTCCCCCTTTTTGATGATGGCAAACCATTGGTGTTCTCTGATAGGGTGAAATTTAAAGCTCCCCCTTAATTGCATATTCTAGAATGGTACTAAAATATGCTCCCCCTTACTTTACGCATACAAGGTGTAAAAATATTTAACTATATTTTTCATATCTATTAGATCTTTAAACATGCATACCATAAAATAGAAAGTTCATGTAGATTAAAATAAGTAAGCAATTAAAACTTTTATATTATCTTTGAATTACCACATGCATAACCCACATGCATTCTACATGCATTTCACTTCTTCTCCACACATAACACCATACAACATTCTCTTAACAAAGAGGACACCAAAATATCTTCTCCCCCTTTGATCATCATCAAAAAAAGAGAGGTACAATTTATTTTATCTAAAAATGATTTCTCCCCCTTAATCTAAGATTCCATGGTTGTGAGGTGAGTGTGTGCTAAACACATAAACTAAAATTTTGGGTACTAAACCATAATATTACAAAAGCCTAGATTGGCTTCCTTCCAAACTCATGAATGATGATTCAGAAGTTAAACCATTTGTTTTAGAACAATCATTCAATGATCATTCAAGAATGGGCATTTTCAAAATAAGCACAAAATATTCATGCTTATAATTTAAGCATGGTAAATGTATCCAAACAACTTGGTAAAGAGCATGTGTATAATTTAGAACATTCTAGGAAAATTCAAAGGATTATTGAAAATTTTGCATGTTTTTCAATATAGCATACAATGTTTAGGATTCAACATGCACCACTGCCTATTCAATTATTCAGCATGCATTATAAAAAATTCATAAAGTTCAACCGACATGCAATGGATTTCAAGCCATGATCATTTAACATGCAAAGACTTATAATTATCAATGAATCTTCATGCAAATGATCTTTTTATCATGCATCATTTATAAATATTCATTAATGACAATGTGCATGAACCAGTTTAAGTGACCACTTAAGGTTAAAACACTAAGTTCAACTTGGTCACCTTACTGATACTGCATAAGACTTTCCAAAGTAGTTAGAATTTAAAAATAAGTCTTATGACATCATAATTTCAATTGACTAGCTAGCATGTATGTCTAAAATAGATCAATGAATTCAACATGCCAAACCCTAATCAACTACCAGCATGCAATGCACAAATCTGCATCGGCCAAGGAGATGACGTTCAAATCAAGCATGCAGTTCAATATATTCAATCAATATAAACTATTAATCAAATAATATAACATTTAGAAAGTAATGGATAGTAAGCGCTCAGTTCACATGAAACATCCAATATATATATATATAAAAAAGATATTTCCAAAATAAGCACAACACACTGAAGTATTTATTGGATGAACTTTAAATTTGCTTCTTCCCCTCAATTATACAGCCCAAGCACAAAAATTTTATGATCTTTTGAATATATTAATCATTTAAGCTTCAAGATGAGTTTACGGTTATATGTGCAAAGTCTATAATTAATTCGCAAAAGCTCAATTTTTTATGATGGACAAAATATGCTATATTTTAAGATATTCATACAAAAACATATGTATATAGCATTTAAAAAATTATTTAACTAGTTAAGATCCTTTGTCCATTTAGGGGGTTGACTTAAGTATGCAATAACCAATACTATCATATAATAACCAATCATAATGATATATATATTAAGCGAAATAGATTGGATGTTTGACTAAAGGTCTCATATTGGCTTGATTTTCCTAAGGTTCTTAGTATAATAATAATGTATACTAAAATTTAAAAATTTAAGCACAAAACACTATTTAAGCATTTAAAACATTATTACCCCTTATAACCTAACAAGAATCTTATGAGTTAAAAAAAAAAAAATTACTTTTAAGATATCTCATAAGATAGCAAGCAAATATAACCCATGATTTGTTAATGAATTTAACACAAGATGTAAATCATGAATCATGGCATGAGATAAAGTAGAAGGAGGAAAACAAACCTTTCCAATTAACTTGGCTTTATTTGACAATGCCCTTAGAAAATAGGAGACATGTTCTCATAATTTGCCACTAATGGGAAGGTATTCCTCAAAGATATGATATCACAAGTAAATGCTTCATTTTATAATGCCACTTGTTGTTATGATTATTTTTACTAAAACTCAATTCATGAATGCTATGTTTAGATATTCTATTATGTATTCAAGCAAGAGCATATATCATTAAAACGAATTATGCGACTAAGAAATACATCTCTTTTCCATAAGAGATGGATTTACCTATCATAGAATGTCTTTGAACTTAAATTCAAAACCTTAGTGACTTATTGACTCACTCGAAAAATGAGCAGCTCGGAAGCTATCCCAAGTATAGGAGTTCTGTCGTGTAATAGTAAGCCCAAGGGCTAGATCGTCTCCTCAGGGAATGCGTTTTAATCTCAAAATTTCACGTTTTTCCAATCGAAAATAAAAGGTTACTGAACTCAGTGCAGATTCAATATTTTCAAGATGGTTCAATTTCAATTTTGATGAATTAAATGACACGTAATTTAAAGTCCTAAAACTAACATGCAGTGAATTAAAGAACAAAAACGAGAAATCCTAGTCTACTCAAAGAAACACCGAGCAAAAATGGTAACTTAAACATGGAATTAAAACATGTAGGAAAGGAAACTCAACCAAACACAAACACACGCAATAAAAACCAAATCTTTAACATGAACCAAAAATTACGAACCAACATCACAATTTAAGATACGCAAACGGTAACGGAACACAATAAAAATGAAAACTTTGGTAAGACTAACCCTAGACTAATCAAACTTTAATCAAGAATTAAAAGGTAATACTTTAATTTCTAAGAGAAAGACAAATAAATAAATAAATAAATGAACACTATAGTAAAAATAAAGAACCTAATTACATTACCATAAAAACTCTCACTTTAATAAAATCCCAAAGGTAGTCAAGTACAAAAGAAACTTTAGCAATTTAAACTATTGTTCAAGTAAATAGTAATAGGACTAAAGAAAATAAAAAAACTAAAAGAAAGGAAAAGAGAAAGAAATAAATTAAAGAAAAAGATAAAAGAGAGAGAGAGAGAGAGAGAGAGAGAGAGAGAGAGAGAGAGAGAGAGAGAGAGAGAGAGAGAGAGAGTGCTGGAACAGCAGCAGTGAGGCCTGGGCTGCTGGTGGTAGGCATGGAACTATTGATCGGATGCTTCTGCTGTAGGGTCTACTGGCAGAGAGGAGGAGCTCTGGAGTTGCTGGTGCTCGGGCTCTACTTTGCTGTAACCTGGTGTGGCGGTGGCTACTGGTGGTGAGCAAATGGAGGCGCTGGCTTGGATGGTTCGTGGCTTGGCACACTAGTTGCTGCTTGGGTTCAACTGGTGTGTGGATTGCTGCGGAGAAGCTTGGCTGTGTGGCTGAGTTGCAGGACTGAAGGAGGAAGCAGAGGGCTAGCAGAACAGAGGCTGAAAGAGAAGAGCAAGGAGAGGAAGAAAAAGGAGATGAGAGAATAGATAATGAAAAGGGAGAAAAGAGGGAAGGAACAGAGGATAGAGAAGAGAGGAGTTTATGGAAGGAGAAGAGAAGGAGAGTGAAAGAGAGTAAAGGAAAAGGGAAGAAGAGTGGTGCGGGGCACACCCAGAACAGGGGAAAAAAGAAAGAATAAATAGAGGAGGAGGCTTGCCCTAAAATCCATGTGAGAGACTTGACCCGGTTTGACCCGACCCAATTGGACCTGACTCGGCAACTTGACCCAACCTGAATTGTTATATTTTTTTTCATTTTTTTTATTCTCTGTTCATCTCAAATTTGACTCTTCTGGAGCCTGTTTCTCATAAAACTCAAAACACAAAAGTTGTATATAATCCTTTTCTCTTTCTCTAAAAATTTGAATCGTCTCGATCAGAGCTCAGACAGAAAAGTTATACATGAAATACGAATAAGTGTTGGTTTTGGTTTTCAAGATTTTTCCTGCAACAAAAAATTACCAAAACTTCATAAATAATGCAATAAAGTTCAAGAATGATGATTTTGGCACCTTATTAAAATATTGGATAATTTTGGACATTTAATTAAAAATATAAACCGTAAAACTCGGGCTAAGATGCCCAATTACGCAGTTTTGACGCGTAATCACTTATATGAGAAAAACAAGGTATTTCCAATTAATAAACTTGGAGCACATTCTATTTATCCCATAAATAATAGCCAGCATTTTCAAAAAGGAACCAATTGATAATGACATATACAATTAAAGCATCACATTGGTTTTATAATTTGAACTCATCAATATTGACATGTTTTTCAAAAGTTCCCAACAAAGTAAATTAAACAATTCAAAATTTGGGATTTTTCATTTTGAGCTCATTAAATACTTTTACCTAGGTGGGGTTTAAATCTACCTAAACCTAATTCCTAATCCTAGGTCCTAAGGAAACAATTCAAAGAGCTTATGTGTTTCCTTTTGGTACCCATTCCTCCTTGGGTCCCAATGGATTTTTCTTCACAACCTATTCCATTTTTCTTTCTTTACCTCTCTAACTCCTCTAAATAGGCAAAAATATCTAAAATCACCATTTCTTTCCCAATATAAACAAATCTTGTTTTCATGTGAGGGTCTTGACTTATTTGCATTATTTTTGCTTGTTGATGCATAACCTTGTGATTTATAAGAGGATTTTGAATTCTTTTTAAAAACATTCTTTTTCTTAACTTCCAAAGATCTATTTATGTTTTCTTTTCCTCTTATGATTTTACCATGATTTTCAACTTTGTTTTTCAAGAGAGTATTTTCTTTCAAAATATTTTCAATTTTACTTTTCAAAATTCCTACTTCCCCTTGAAGAATTTCATGGTCTTTTTAAACTTTTTCCATAAGCTCCTCATTTTCCCTTTTTAAAGAGCAATTTTCTTCTTTCAAGATAGAACAAAGACAAGGTTCCTTGTCTTTGGATTTTGACAATTTTCCTTCCAAATTTTCAGTCTTTTCTTTCAAAGTTTCATGCTCTTTTTGAGAATTTAAAACAAACTCTTCATTTATCCTTTTAAGGGATTTATTTTCTTCTTTCAAAGAAAATTCCATTTGTTTTGACAAAGCAAGTTCTTTCTCAATATTTTTGTTCTTCCTTTTTACTAAAAGTAATTCATCAAACAGTTTAACACAACTATTCACAATTTCATCATATGAAGGTGCATAATCCTCCTCATCCAAACTTATTTCATCTTCTTGTTCGTTAGTCATGAAGCAAGGATGTGATTCTTTCTCATTTTCATCATCGGTGGCTAATCCATTGATTTGATCCCAAGTAGGTCCATTTATGGCATTATGATCCCCATTTAGAAAATTTTCTTCATTTTGATTTAGGTGGCAATTTATCATGTCATGCCTAGAGTTAGTACAATCACAACATTCAATGCATGACTTTTCTTTTTCTTTTTGTTGTGTTCTTTTACTTAAAAGTTTCTTAATTTCTCTTTTGAAGAATGCAATATCATTATCTTCAAATATTTCTTGTTGATTAATACAAGATGATTCTAATACAAAACCATTTTCTATTTTAGGCTTTTCTAGATTTCTAACTTCTTCAATTGTCATAGATGACTTAGGTAAAGATTGAAGAATTTTTTGAATATAATTTTCTAATGAATAAATTCTATCAATGCTTTCAAGTTGTTTATGAGGCGTGTGAACCGAGTGAGCATGGAAGAAATTTCTTCACCATCATTTAATTTCAATATTTCATATTCTCTAACTAGCATGCATATTTTTGATTGTTCATTTTGTGATGTATTTCCATAGATGTTTTCAAGTACATCCCACATTTCTTTTGCGGTTTAACATTCACAAATAAGACTATGTACATCATCATTTAAACCACAAACAATAATATGCTTTGCTTTAAAATTTAGTTCAACTAACCTTTTTTCGCTTGGTGATTGTTCCAATAAAGTCTTTGGAATATCCTCATTTTTCTTTGTGATTGGGAAGTCTCCTTTGGAGATGATCTCCCACAAATCCAAGTCATATGCTTGAATGAATACGGACATTTGATTTTTCCACGCGTGGTAGTTTGAACCGTTGAACATCGGTGATTGATAAATGGATAGTCCATATGAAGTGGTTCTCACCAAATACTCCATTTGAACTTTAACGCCCTGGATTTTACTCTGAAAAGACAAGCGCCTTGCTCTGATACCACTTGTTAGATGTCCTAGCCCAGAAGTATATAGTCCAGAGGGGGGGTGAATGGACTCCTTTGTGGAATTACAAATTTTTTCTACAAAATAAAACACTTGACAAGATGCAAGCAATCATATCACAATATATGAAATTTAAATCATACACAAGACAAATAATAAAGAGTATAGGAAGAGAAAATCATCACCGGTATTTTTACGTGATTCGGAACCAAGCCTACATCCATGCCTTGAGACCAACTCAAGGATTCCACTATACGATCTCCTTCACTGGCCAAGAAGCCTCACAACTTGAGAACAAATTCCTACCTGCTCACCAAGAGCCTCTTCAGTTCACAAAGAACCTTCACCAAATGGTGCACAAAGAACTTTACAAGAAGATGATAAAAATATAATATGATGCTCCTCAAATGAGCAAATATTAAATACAAAGTAAACCTCACACTATCTCTCAAGTAATGAATCAAATACAATTAAAGAGCAAGAGAGAAGGAGCACTTGTGAATGAAGAACAACAATGCAAAGTGCTAGGTGCTTAGGTTTTGGTGTAAAAAAATATTTTTCACTAGGAATGATCAAAAGCCTTCAAAACCATGTGAATACAAGTCTAATAGCTTGTATTTATAGCCCAAGAGCCTTAGGAGCCGTTAACTAGCCATTGGGGGGAAGAAAAGATATTTTATTTGGAAAAGTAGCCGTTTTCCGCGTCATTCTGCCCGTTGGACTCGACGACGAAGCCCCTGTGTTCGTTGATGAGGTCCCTGAATCAGAAAAAGTCGTAAAAATGAAAGTTGTGGCATTTTGTCTTAGCTTTCCAGGGAAACCAAGATCGTCCCATTTAGAATTTTCTAGAAAAGGTTATGCCCAAAATACAATAAGGTATTTTATACAACCCTTATTACAATTAATTTATACACAATAAAAACTTCAGGATATGCTTTGGTGCTTCCGAGTTAGCGTCCTTCCGATGTTTCCTATTTGATGTCTACTTGGTCCAATCTTTGCTTCTAATTTGGTACTTCCACGTATCCGACACTTTGTACCTATACTAAATAAGATCTGCAAAGATAGAAAAACACTAGGAACAACATATAGGTTAATATCATCAAAACACATTAAATAATGATTGTGTAGCCACTAAGGCTAACATTCTCCCCCGTTTTGATAATGTCTAACCTATTACTAATTTACTTAATCTTTGCATTTGTATTTATACTAATTATGGCTTAAGATGTAAAGATAAGCTTACCTAGAACCACTAATGGGTTGTTATCATCAAAATAGTGCAGTTAAGCTCACATAGGCTCTAAGGCTAACAAATATCATTTGCAAACCATTAACATAGATTCCTGATAAAAATTTCCTGATCCTATGCAAACACATGCAAAGCATTCACCCATGACGCTACCCAAGGATAAGGGTGAATACCCGCCCATACATGTAGCACCCCTCTGCTCTGATACTTAGGTAACCCAAAGGTCACAATTAAAACATACCAGAGCACTCACCTTACTCAATAAGCCCTCAAGTGTAAGATTAATCTTGTACTCACACAGTTCAACAATAGTTTACCGACAAAGGCCCTAAGGATTGGGAATTATACCCATCCATACAAGTAGGTTCCCTCTGCCCTAGCGCGTTATGCATCTATTGCCACATCTGAAGCTACTAGTGCACTCGCCTTACTCAGCATGCCCTCAGGCGACCTTAGGCGAAGGGTATGCCTCGCCCAATCGTAACATATTCTACGTTCATAGATACTTCTAACATCATGATACATCATTATTTCCATCATTATTCAATCATTCATATTCTTTCATGTTCATAACTTAACATTTCCTTACGTTTCACTTTAAGTGACTCTTTCCAATTTGTATCATTCACATTTCACATTTCATTTCATTACATTGTCATTCCTTATCATTTCATTTCATAACATTTTCATTTCATTCATTTGTACTACAGCTGCTCTTTAGCCATCATTTGTTAGTCCACATAGAAATGCACTAGAATCTAACACAGCTCCTTTTAGTTGTCATCAGTTAGTCCACATAGAATGAGCTAGATCTTCTAACCCGGCTTTCAGTTGTCGTACCTTCACATGGTTGCATTTAACATACACAGGCAACATTGTCCATATCACATTTTATTCTTATTGCTTTACTTACTTAACCTGCATCTCGTACATTTAACTTATATTTGCACAGATTCTCATGCCACACAATTTAACAGTAAAATTCATACATATTCTTATTAAATAGGTCAACCCATATTTTACATTTATATACTCAAAATACACTTCATTTCTTACATAATTCCTTAGAAAATTCCTTTCACTTTCGTTCATTTACTATCACACATACATAACTATATCGACAATCTTAGGCTCAGAAAACATAAATTTCATGGCTGGTATTTTAAACCCACATAAAAACATATATATACATAAATAACACATAATCATTTTTAATTCATGAAAAACCTGATTTAATATATAAATTTCCCACTTACCTGATTTCTTGAACTATGCCAACAGGGATCCCGAAAAATACCTGCGGCGCTCATTCGGACCCTGAATCAAAAATCCTAATTCCATTAAATTATTCCTGATTAAAATATTATTTAAATATTTCCTAGGGCCATAATTTCTAAATAAATAAATATACCCTTAAATTTAGCCAAATTGTCAAATTTCCCAAATCTCACTCTCGCTTTGGAGTAGGGCCTAGCAAACCCCAATTAAAAAATTACCTACGCCAAAATGATGATATCGATGACTAGGACCCAGTGGTGGTGCCTGATCATCGATTTAACAGCAGATTTAGAGTAAAATTGATAAAATGGGAAAGAATTACCTTTCCCCAGAAGCAGTGCCTAAGTCCTTCCCACGACAAATCCGCTCCACTAGAAATGTCGGTGGTGGAGTTAGGAACCTAATGGCACCTTTCGTTTCTCGATCGATCAAATATTCGTCAAGAAATGAAGGAAGAGAGAGAGAACCATTCATGGAGATGACGAAGGAATTCTAGAGAGGGGGGGGGGGCGCAGCTCTCTGCAACACAAGTTTAGAAAAAATTAACCCAGTTTACCCTTGTTAAATTCAGTAAAAATTATTTTAACCCGAGAGATTCGGGTGCCCGATCTGAGGTTCAGGTGCCTAAATAAACTCACTCAAAAAATCAATTTTGAAAGGTTCGGGTGCTCGAAGTCGGGTTTGGTTGGCTGAATAAAAGACGGAAACTTTCTATCCACGATTCGGGTGCCCGGGTCTAAGTTTAGTTGACCGAACTTACGTGTTCGGTCATTCGAGGCCATTTAGAATCCTAATGTTGGTAGCCTGAGTTGGTGAAAAGGTGTCAGGTTAGGGATTCAGTCGCCCGAGGGTAGTACGTTCATTACTGGTTCGGTCACCCAAAACCTGGTCAACCCGCTGACTTCTTAGCAGTTCGGGCGCCCGAGGTGTTTTGAACAACTGGGGTTCGATCACCCGACCTCTCACAAATATGCCAATTATGTTTAATTTCATTTCAAGTTGATCCCCTGATTGAGCAAGTTATTATGGGGAATTTTCGTGCATTTGTTTAGGGACCTAAGGTATTTCTATCTTGCCGGAAAAATCTGGCGTATCCCTAAGGTCTCTCTAAGGTCTTAAGCTTATAATCCTACATGCATGATATGCAAACTATTACAAACCTTGGATGATTATTATTACAAACCCAACGAAATGAAATATAGATTACAATAATTAAAAACATTCTGGGTCTTCATTTTGATCAAGTTGGCATGTGCCATCAATATGATCTTCCTAATATGGTCCTACACATAAACTTGGCAAACGTTAAGTACCAGAGTATTTGTCATAATCAAAGCAGGGTATGACCCATGGGGTCAACACCTGTCCTACATTGAATGCAAGCATTGGTTGTGGCTAAGAATGGCCATCCTAGAAGGACAGGGATTGGATTTGTGGAAGACTCCATATCTAAAATGATAAAATCAAAAGGGTAATGGAATTCTACCACAGTTACCACCATATATTCTACCGCACCATGGGGTTGCTTAAGAGATCGATAAGCTTGACTCACTATTGTCGGGGTGGGTTTCAGCTTCCTAGGGTCAAGCTGCAGATAGGCTAAGAATGAAAGGATGTTAACGCTCGTTCCTAAATCTAGAAGAGCCCTATCAATGGTGTAACTGCCAATTACACATGAAATAGTGGGTAAGCCGGGGTCTTTTAGTTTAGGAATAAGGTGCCTTAGTATCATAAAGCTTATGTGCTCAGACTGCTTGACTATACCATCCATATGTACCCTTGACTCTTGATCCTACATTGATAAGTCCTTGAGGAACTCTATGAATGCAGATGATTGCTTAGTGCCATATAAGAGAGGCTTTTCAATTCCTACTCGTTTAAACATGTTCTAGATGGACTCAGTTAAGGCCTCTTTCCTAAATATAGAAGGTGTGAGAGGGGTTCTAGGATGTGTCACTAAAGGGCCATGAAAAGATCTATAGGGGGCGAAGTGAGGGTTGGTCCTTCCATTTGCAGATGTGGGAATGAAGGGTTTGTGTACCCAACTAGAGGAAGATAGGGTGCACGAATCAACGTTAGGCACTACCCTCTTTTCATCCCCATTCTCTCCCTTGCTTGATTGCTCCTTGCCTCGTTTATCTATCATCCTATCACTTTGGAGGGTGGTTATCGGTTGGGCTTACTCGGGATATGATGAGGGACAAGCGTCCGGTTCACATTCCACCCCATATTATCCCTTAGGATGCATTATGGTTTGACCTGGCAACTTACCCTCGCCTCTTCGACTCAAGGTAGCAACTAGTTGCCCTAAGGTGGCTTCTAGCTTCGCGATGATTAGGGGTGAGAGTGAAGGAGTTGCCGATCTACTTGGCGATCAACCTCAATGTTCTTAAGGGTTCTTAGTACCGTCTCTTGAAATGTGTCATATTTAGGTGGAGGTGGCTGCTGAATGGTTGAAGATTTGGGGACTGAATCAAAATGATTTTGGAAGTTTTGGTATGGGCATGGAAGCAACGCATTAGGGGCTTGTGTAGGTCTTTGGAAAACCCGGAACTTGTGGCCTCCAGGAGAAGTTAGGATGTTGTTTCCACCCGGGGTTGTAAGTATTCGAATAAGGGTTGTTGGATGGCTTATTATACCAATTGTGGGTGGCCTTTACTTCCTCTTGCACAAGCTCAGACTAGGACAACAGGTGGGGGCAATTATAACATGTATGGGAGGGGTCAGAGAAAATTGCACAAATCTCTGCACACACCATTGTTTGCGGTCCTAAGGACAAGCACAGGTATAAATTTTTGGATATGACATGCAAGGTAGGGGCCAGGCTTGTGGCCAACTCATAAACTCGCTTAGATTTAGAGGTTGATGGATTGGGGAGTCTACGTGTAGAGACCCAGGAAAATAAAATAATGAAATAAAATGGAAAAAAATGATTTTTGGCTGAAAAGGAAGAAAAACTGGTGACGATTTTCTGGAGGAGTCAGAAAATCGGTGACAGTTTTGGTTTTTACCGTGGAACGATAACGAGTAAATAGGTAAAATCAGGCCGGTTAAATAGAAAACCGGCTACAATTTTTTGAGGGTTAGAGAAAATCGGTGACAGTTTTCTCTGCATAGAGTTTTATAAGGACGGCTACAAGGCATATTTCTTAAAAGCAAAATTTTCTTCTTCTTCTCTCTTCTAAACCCTACAAAACCCCTTCCATTTTTCCATTAATTTCAGCTTCATTTTAGGCCGGATTGGTGATTAGGAAACACCATGGGGTTCCTAGGAAGATTCTTTGCAACCTATGTGGAGTAGATTTTTGGTTTGAAGTTTCGGGGCACAATCCCAAAACTAGGGTAAGTGATGTATTTCAGGGTTTTTAAGTTAATTTGGAGTATATGAAATATAGGAAGTGTTAAATGGAAATTATTCTCAAAGTGGTGTTGAATAATTTGGGAAAATATGAATTGCAGGTTTTTGGGCTGCGAACGCCGAGGGGGAAAGAAATTGGGTGTTTTAGTGAAATCTTAGTAAGCGAGGTAAGGGGAATAAATTATAACAGTATTTTTCTGAAAATTATGGGTTGAGAAATATGAGAAATGGTATTATGATAGTTTACCTAAAATTTATTTATGATATAAATATCAGATGAAATTTGTGTGGCATATGATTTATACTGTGAATTACTTAAAACTGGGTTAAATGATTTACCCTGAGAATATAAGATTATGAAATGATGAATATGTGATATGAGATTTGAAATGGGGAAAATGATGAATGTGGAATGTATTGAAAAATGTATATCTTCTGAGATATGAAAATGTTTTATGGATAAATGTGAAATACCTGTGTTGAGAGGTATATTTGTATTTATGAGATGATTGAGTATTGAACTGATGAAATACTGTTGAAATGATGAAATGAGCTATGAATATTGAAAATGCGAACATTGCAATGATAATATTGCAATGAGAATAATGATATGTGACTACTAGTCTAAGAATATGAAATTATGAATATGAAAAATGTAGAATATTGCAACGTTAACTCTGCAATATGAAAATGAGAAATGTGAATATGAGAAATATGATTATGAGAAATGTGAATCTGCGAAATGTAAATATTGCAATGAAAAATTCTGCAATATGAATACTGAATGATGAGAATTGAAATGTGAAATTCTAAAATATAACTACTGACATGAGATTGATGAAATGCCAATATCGCATAATGATTACTAGTATGTGGCAGTGATAACCCTGATGGATGGATATGAAAACCCTAATAATGGGTAGTGATATTGAGCATGGTACCGTTGCTAGTGGTGTTAGTGCAACCACATGGGCTCGTGGAGCGTGTAGCATGACAGTGGATTGAGCTGTATAATAAAGTTGTTGTGCTCCCTGAGTCCAAATCAGGGCTTTTGGCCAGCCAGTCATACTACAAACACGGGATATATGATGATATTTTTACCTAACTGGGTCGGCCAATAGTGGTTAGGTCCAGCCTTCGGGCTGCACAACCCTATTCGTGGGGGGAAGCATGACGTGGAAAGATATCCTCAAGGCAGCCATGAGTACAGACATGGATGTATTGGTAACTAGTGAGACTTATGAGATAGATATGGAATTGGAAATGAAAAGGAAATGAAAGTGGAAATGTAATAAGAATGGGAATGAGAAAGAAAATTAGAAACAAATAGCGCGAGTTAATAAATAATTAAAGCGAAGTAGAACACACCGCCTTGGGGCTTACTGAGTAAGGTGAGTGCTCTGATAAGTATCAGTTGTAGATGAACTCGAGTTAATCGGGCTACACTACAAACGATATCAAGGCAGAGGGAAGTTACTTGTATGGGCGGGTAAGCTTCCCTATTCTCAAGAACTTCGCTGGTAAACTTGGGTTACAAATGAATGATTTTGGGAAATAGAAGTAAAAGCTTATGAAAGCTTGTGTTTTATACCTATATGATTATGATTGTGGAAATGGTTTATGTTGGCCTTACAAGGCTTAAAATCTTTTTTTGATGATAAAAAATCAGAGGAACTTAACTTATTTGGTTAAGTGATGATATTTCAGGACTCAAGTATGTGAATACAAGTCAAGTGCTCGCAAGGAGCATTGAAAGCTTATACTCCAAAGAAAGATGATCAAATAAAGCTTAAAAGAATATTAAGGCATGGATTCAAAGATGATCTAATAAATCTTGAAGATCATGCGAGCATGAATGTTAAAGAGAACTTAGTAAAAGCTTAAAGTATATTGAAGCTTGAAGACAAGATGGAGTCAAAGAAAAACAAGCATGAAGACTTAAGCACTTAGAATGTCAAAGTCTTAAGAAGTCTTGATGTAAGTACTTCATGTTTAAATATCTTATGGAAATATGTTGAAAGCTCTTTAGGGGTAATTATGGACTTAGAGACCTTATTTCAAACCCCAGAAAATGTTTTATAAGTAATGAAGGCAAGAGAGAAAAAATAATTTTTCAAAACTAAAATGTAAAACCAGAAAATGGTCTGTCGAGACGATTGAGGTATACTGCCAGAAGACTGAAGAGTCACTTAAGAAGATTGAAGATTTCATTCAGTCTAGTAAATAATTTCTTCAGAAGACTGAAGAATTAGTTCAGTCTACTAAAGAATTTTCTGAAGGAATACAGAACAGACAGTATACCCTCAGAAGACTGAACCCTCAGTTTAGTCATCTGACCCTGTGTCCAAACTAAAATTTTCAGTGTTTTAAGGTACTTTAGAAGACTAAACCTGACACTTTAGTCTACTGAACACTGTTAATGACTAATTTTTTAAAATGTTTTAAAATCCAAATAATGGTTTCTTGTGTCCCAAATTTTCTAAAAACTTGGAAAACACTCCAAGCAATATTGGGCAACACGAAATTACTTTTCTAAGCCTATAATTACATGGTTTTGCAAATCAAATTACACCAAGTATTTGAAAAATTTGTTCATAAGCTAAAAGCCATCTTGGTCTCTAAAAGCTCTCTCTTGCTCTCACTTTTGCACAACTGATTTGCTGAGAATTCTGAAGTGTTGAAGCAACCTTCACTGATCTCTATAATTATAAGTTGCTAATTCTCATCTAGAGAAGATCTCGGTGATAAATTATCATAAGCTTCAATCTTGTTTCAATTTGATATTTGAATATTGAAGTATATAGTGTTTGAAATTGTACTAATATGCTATTGTGAGAGTGTTATTGTATGCAAAGATTATTTCTTGTATCCTTGTAGTGTATTGACAATTCCACATTGTTGGATTGTCAAACCAAGCGTGCGGTATCGCTTGGAGAGGCGTTGTTCTAACATTGAAGGAGTGACTGAGCGTGGGGTATTGCCTGTAATGGTTTGTTCCGCCCAGAAAGAAATGATATAGTGGAATCCTTAGGTGGTATTGGCCTAAGGCGAGGACGTAGGCTAGGGATAAGCTGAACCTTGTAAAAATGTTGTGTCACTCTCTTTAAATTCCATCATATATTAACTGCATGGTTGAATTTAATTTTTGATCATATACACTGCATGGATTGGATATTAAATAAACTAAAGATTAATATTATTTTGGGATTTGCGGAAATAGGAAGTACGTTGGTTGATCAATACAAATTGCAGAAATCGTAAAGGAGTACATTGATTGGGTAACACCCAAGACTCATTAACTAAAAGTTTATTTAAAGTCCAAGTTTTTGGAAGGAGTGTTGGATTTCATATTGAGAAATCAAATCCATCGATACAGGGTTTACATATATTTACAAGGCTGCAAACAAGCAAATATCTTGAGTTCTTACGAAAGTTGAGAATTGCCAAGAAGCTGCATATTATATCTTGATTTGGTATTTTTTGGTTGAATACTTGTTGGATTGCTTAAGTTTTTTTTTTAAAATTTTGATTAGTTTGTGGATTGAACAAATAACTAAGTCTTTGCTGTGTATTTGATAAACTAACAAGAGGTTAAAATTTTCATAAAAAGAACTAAAATTTTAATAAACAAATTCACCCTCCCCCCTCTTGGGACAACTCCTTAACTTCAGTTTATTTTCTCATAAGTTATTATTATTGAAACGAATATATGATATGATATAACGAATCTCATACTACCACACACTATAGATAATTTTATCCGTCTTACTGAGATGTGTCTTACCCAATCATTTAAATATTTCAAGAAACTTGTTAGCTTTACCGTGATCCCAAGAGGGGGGGTGAATTGGTATTTTTAAATTTTACCTTCTAAGTATTCCTCCTAGCAGCAGTATGTTCACAAGCCTAGGGTCAATCTAGTGCAAATGATGTAAATGTGCCAGAGATCAGATGAAGCAGTTTAAACAATCACACAAGTATCACAAAGCAGTAAAAAGAAGATGACACGCGGATATGTTATCGAGGTTCGGCCAACCGCCTACGTCCCCGCCTTGGCTAACCAGCACAAGGATTATCACAATACCTTGCTCGCTTAAACGGGTGGAGCGTCACCTATACGAACCAGGTCAAATTACCACAGGGCTGACCTCAACCTTAACCAGGTCAATTAGCGGGGCTGACCTCAACCTTTACACCAATCCTTACCGGGCTGGATTACCGCCCCCTCAGGCCACGCCTGGAATCTCTCAGATATACAATCAAAGGTACAATACAATTGTGCTTTCAAGTAAAGCAGATATGTACCACAAATGCGCACAACCACAAACACCACAAGTGATTTAAAATGTAAGCTCTGTGTGGTCTAAAATGTCAATCTCTCAACTATGTTTTCTATCAGTGTAACACGTACGTGAGAGTGTCAATAATAATCTGTGCACTTCAAAATATTCAGTCAAGAGTGTTCACACAGAATACCAAGCAAGCCTCAATATTATCAATCAATAGAATGAGTATGTGCTTGTATTGCAAAGTAGATAATCTTTGTTTTCGGTAAATGATATATATTTATAAAACTTGTACAAACAATACCACAAAGATTTATATATCACACACACACGAATATCCTTTCCCAAATATATCAATATGAACACCACAAGATATTCAAATATGTTTGAAAGTATTTTTGCAATCTCCAAACAAAAATGAACTTCCTAAGATATTGCAACTAGAGTGCAATACTTGGGATGTCACAAAGAGTCTTTCTTAGGGCAGGCTTATTGGCAAAGCCTCCTAAGAAAACTTAGGTTATGCTCTCAAAAATTGATTCAAATACACAGCAATATGAAGAGCTAACCAAAAATAAAAGACTCAATACACTTACAAATGATTTGGATAGATGAAGAGTGTAAGCTTGAGTAGGTTTTCAAAGTAATGTAAGTAGTAGGAGGCAAATATGAGTATTTGGCTTGAGAGAAAATTTTTCTTAATTTATTTGCTAATCCGTGCTTAATCCACCAAATGAAGGAGTATATATAGACATACCAAGAATTTTGACCGTTGGGGACTTATTAGGAATTTTCAGAAAAGATTAATGACACTTAAGAAAATTTAACCCTATTTAAAAAATTTAATCGCGGTAAAAAAAATCAGGGCAACCCGAGAGGTCCGGTCGACCAAAAGTAGCTCGGTCGACCGGGACTCAAGTAGCTCGGTCGACCCAGGGCATTTTGAACTAAGGGGTCGGTCGACCGGGTAAGGGCGATTTTTGAAATCTCCGAGTTTCGGTCGATCGAGGCCTTTTTGAACTGCACGGCTCGGTCGACCGAGTTGTTGGGAATTCTCCCGAGGCGCTTCGGTCCACCGAGTTGTTGGAGTACAAAAGTGGTCGGTCGACCGGGGGGTCAAACTGTTGACCCCAAGGAGGTTCGGTCGACCGAGGTCAAATGACCTATAAGTGCTCGATCGACCGGGCCTGGGTCAAACAGTTGACCCGGACCAGTTTCGGTCGACCGGGCCAAATTGAACTGAGTTGGCCGGTCGACCGAAAGTGCACCAAGTGTGCATTTCGGTCCCTTTTTGCAACAATCAAACCCTATTCAAGTGCCTATTACATACAAGTGCAAAGGTGAGTGTCCTAAGGTCACTTTGGGGTCCAATTTTGAAGACACCGAAAAAATCCGGTGTCGGTCGACCTTCGATCGCCCGAAGGTACACTCTAAGGTCTTTCTATGGTTCGGTTTGAGCTTACAAAGTAAATCATTCATGTGATGTGTGTGAGCTTATTACAAACCGAAAAAGCCTAATTACTATTACAGACAAAATTCACTTAGAGATGTTACAATTGGGAATATGAAATTGTCTTCAAGCTTTCGCGTGCCCTTGAATGTATGTTAGTATAAACCTGCACATGAACTGGATATTTATTAAATACAATTGAGTTTGTCATTATCAAAACCAGGGTGTGACCTATAAAGTCAACAAAACTGTGATAAACTTGGTGATAGAGCTCCGAGATAGAGGGGAGCAGATATCCTGGGTAGACAGGGTGAGTATTTTTGCTAGGGAGGTTTGATTCCCCTAGACTTTTTGTATTAAACTTGTATGTGTGGATGGTAGTAGTCTGGTATGTGTATTCGTTGTATATATATAATGACATCCGTTGTTAGGATTGTGTACATGAGTATGATTGTACACTCGATACCCACTTTCGGGTCAAGTTATGTATTATGGTATCAATGGTTGATGTCGCCGATTTATGGTTATATGTGATATTTACATAAAAAAAAATAATATGAAAAATTGGGGCTTCATAGTTTGGTATCAGAACCTAGGTTTGCTAGGTTCTATAGACTTTAGTAAACAGCAGAATACAATATCAGAGTATAGGAATGGATATTGATGAGATATGAGTTAGTTGTTATTAGAGGACGAGATTGGAATTTAGGATTCTATCTTGCAGCCTTGAAGCAGGAGTTTCGTGGTTGTTTCTATGTTTTTCCTGGGGTGATGACTTCTAGAAAACCATAGATACTATCGATGGATCGTGTTTCTAAGTGGTAGGATTGAATCTTAAATAGGGATTAAGGGAGTTAAGAGAAATGTCTGTAGCAGAATATTTTTTTAGTTTGAGTATGCTAGGTGTGATAGTGAGATATGATAATATAGTTCTAAAACGGTTTTACACCCTTTACAGGATGGATCCAGGGAGTAGTGCACAGGCTGGAAAGGATGATGCAGGGCTTTCCAGTATGGCTGGAGGAGATTCTAATGTTGTACTACATAATGTCACCCAGCAGGCGATGTCAAAGATGGCTAGGAGTTTGGGAGGATGAAGCTGCACGATTGAACAGTTCACATGGATGAGACCTCCGTCATTTTCTAGAGCAATTGACGCACATATAGCTGAGAATTGGGTCTAGCACATAGGGGATATAATGGCATTCTTCCATGTATAGATCAGCTAAAATTTTTATTTGTGACATTTAAGCTGACGGGGGAGGCAAAACGTTGGTGGAGATCAACGTGATTATTAAAGGAATAGAGATCGAACCCTGTAGCGATGACATGGAGCCGCTTTAGGGAGATATTTTTTGAGAGGTATTTTTCTACTATTGTTAGGAGTGTGAAGGCAGTGGAGTTTCTGTATCTAATGCAGGTACTGATGACAGTAATATGCGGCCAAATTTATTGAGTTGTCTCAGTTTGCTCTGTATTTGGTACTTGATAAGGAGAGGAAGGTGAGGAAGTTTGATGAGGGTCTGAGGCCGAGTCTATTTGAGTAGGTTATAGGATTTCGGGCTCAAACATTTGCAGAGGTAGTAGACAAAGTTGCAGTGATTGAGGGTGGCCTTCAGAAAGGCACCATAGCATAAAGTCAGAGGAAGTGGTCCGTGCCTTCAGAAATTCAGGTAAGGTCTAACTGAGGGCCTTGGAAGAGGTAGGATAGGAGGGGAGGACGGATACCGATGGTGAAAGATCAGGCTATTCAGGGTAGTCAGACGCTTCCTTCTTGCCCCATATGCTACAAGAGACACTCGAGAGAGCATCGGATTAGGGAGATTATATGTTAATGGTACTATCAGCCAAGGCATATAGCGAGCGACTTCCGTACACCACCAGTTTCTGTGCCTGTTCCTAAACCATACCGAGGAGGTCATCAGGCACCTCAAGGCAGACATCAAAGGAATATTTCCCCAGCACAAGTTTACGCACTGACACCAGGGGATGTAGAGGCAACGGGAGATGTTGTGATAGGCCCAATTTCAATTCTGTCATTTACAGCTACTGCTTTATTTGATTCAGGGTGACTCATTCTTTAATTGCATAGGAATTTGTTAAGTTTTATGGGTTAGAAACACAACAGTTGGGTGTCAGTTTGTTAGTGGCTATGCCGACAGGGGCTGTGGGGATATGTGATAAAGTACTTAGTAATTGTCCGGTATGCATTCATGGGAGGATTTTATTAGCTGATTTGGTGGTCTTTGATATGCATGGGTTCAAGGTTATACTGGGTATATACTGGCTAGCTGCTCACTATGCCAGTATAGATTATCATCAAAGGGAGGTAGCGTTTAGACCTCCAGGGAGACAGGAGTACAGGTTTGTGGGGTCTCATGTGCGTACCCCGCCACAGTTGCTATTCGCCATTCAAGCGAGATGGTTTTTGTTAGAGGGTTGTTAGGGATTTGTGGCTTGTGTAAAGGTGGTATCAGAAGGAGAGTTGAGATTAGAGGATATCTCGATAGTAAGGGATTTTCCTAATGTTTTCCCTGAGGATTTGCCAGGACTACCTTCTGATCATGAGCTAGAGTTTTCTATTAATTTAGTACAGGGGATGGCACCAATTTCGAAAGCGTCGTACAAAATGGCACCAACAAAATTAAAGGAATTGAAGGATCAGTTGCAGGAATTGTTAGACAGAAGATTTATTTGGCTCAACGTGTTGCCCTGGGGAGTGCCGCTATTATTTGTGAAAAAGAAAGATGGGTCGATGAGAATATTCATCGACTATCAACAAATTAACAAGGTGACTATCAAGAATAAATACCCGCTTCCCCACATCGATGATTTTTTTGATCAGCTACAAGGGACACAAATTTTATCAAAGATAGATTTATGGTCTAGGTATCATCAAGTAAAGGTTAGAGCAAAGGATGTTTCAAAGACGACATTTAGGATTCAGTATGACCACTATGAATTCTTGGTTATACCGTTTGCATTGATAAATGCTCTTTAAGTGTTTAGTGCTACTAGGATGTAGCACAGTGTTTGACATGCCAGCAGGTGAAAGCTGAGCATTAGAGACCGGCGGGTCATTGCAGCTGCTGTATATTCCTAAGTGGAAGTGGGAGCAAATAGTGATGGATTTTGTCACTGGGTTACCGCCAGCACTACATGGACAGGACACCATTTGGGTAGTAGTAAATCGACTTACGAAGACTTTCCACTTCCTTCCTATCAATGTTAATTACTTCTTAAACTAATTTTGCAGACTTATATAATCAGGAGATAGTGAGAATGCATGGTGTGCCTATGTCCATAGTTTCCCGTTTTTGGAGGAGTTTGCAAGAGGCCATGGGTTTTCAGTTGTCGTACAGCACAACATTTCATCCTCAGTCAGATGGGCAGATAGAAAGAACAATACAGATATTGGAGGATATGCTACATGAAAGTGTGCTAGACTTTGGAGGCAGTTGGTTACGGTTTATACTATTAGTCAAGTTTGTGTATAACAACAGCTATCAAGCAAGCATTGGGATGACACCATTTGAGGCGTTGTATGGTAGGAGAGGTAGATCCCCATTGTACTAGGATGAGATTGGAGAGAGACAGATATTGGGACCAGAGCTAATACTGTAGACTCAGGATAAATTCAGACTTATCATAGATAAGATCAGAACAGTGCAGAGGTAGCAGAAGAGTTATGCAGATACTCACCGACGAGAGTTAGAGTTTCAAGTTGGAGATCACGTATTTTTTAGGGTGGCACCATTGAAAGGAATTATGAGATTTAGGAGGAAGGGTAAATTGAGCCCTAGGTATATTAGACCATTCTAGATTCTGAAAAGAGTGGGTCAAGTTGCCTATAGGTTGACGTTATAGCCAGTTTTGACTAGAATTAATGATGTATTTCACATTTTTATATTGAGGAAATGCGTCCCAGATCCCTCCCATGTGATTAGATATGAGGCACTGGAGCTTAGTGATGCCTTATCTTATGAAGAAGCGCCCATGCAGATTTTGGATTGGAAAGGACAAGAATTACATATGAAAAGTATACCAATGGTAAAAGTTCTATGGCGCAACCACGCAATAGAAGAAAATTTTTGGGAGTTAAAGGAGTAGATGCGCCAGAGATACCCATAGCTGTTCAGTGGGAACCAAGATTGAGTTAGGTAATTGAATTGGTATAATATAGGTAGTATTTTGGTTTTAATGATTTTGGGAAGAATTTTCTTTTGATGATTGTAATCTCCCGAAACCTCTATGTAAGCACGGTATTCCTTCATCATAAGTGAGGGTAATTAATAAAATGGTGGTGTTAATTTTTTAAGAATGGAAATGTGATAAATGGCAAATTCCGAGGATGAAATTTTATAAGAAGGGGAGAATGTAGAGACTCGGGAAAATAAAATAACAAAATAAAATGGAAAAAGATGATTTTTGGTTGATAAGGAAGAAAATCAGTGATAGTTTTCAGGAGGAGCCAGAAAAGTGGCAGCAATTTTTTAGAGAAATCAGAAAACCAGCGACAGTTTTGGTTTTTACCATAGAATGGTAACAGGTAAATGGTTAAAATTAAGCCGGTTAAATAGAAAATCGGCGATGGTTTTCTGAGGGTCAGAGAAAACCAATGCAGAGAGTTTTGTAAGGAGAGTCGTAAGGCATATTCCTTAAAAACAAAATTTCCTTCTTCTTCTCTCTTCCAAACCCTACGAAACCCCTTCCATTTTTCCGTTGATTTCAGCTTCATTTTAGGCTGGATTGGTGATAAGGAAACACCACGGGGTTTGTGGGAAGATTCTCTGCAATCTATATGTAGCAGATTTTTGGTCTGGGGTTTCGAGGCACCATCCCAAAATCAAGGTAAGTGGTGTATTTCAAGGGTTTTAAGTTAATTTGGAGTATATGAAATGTAGGAAGTGTTAAATGGAAATTATTTTGAGAGTGGTGTTGAATAATTTGGGAAAATATGAATTGTAGGTTTTTGGGTTGCGAACACCGAGGAGCGAAGAAATTGGGTGTTTTAGTGAAATCTTAGTAAGCCAGGTAAGGGGAATAAATTATAGCAATCTTTTTCTGAAAATTATGGGTTAAGAAATTAAGAAATGGTATTATGATATTTTACTTGAAATTTATTTATGATATAAATATCAGAAGAAAATTATGTTGCATATGTGGAATACGTGTGTTGAGAGGTATATTTGTATTTATGAGATGATTGAGTATTGAGTTGATGAAATACTGTTGAATTGATGAAATGAGTTGTGAATATTGAAAATGTGAACATTGCAATGATAATACTGTAATGAGAATAATGATATATGACTACTAGTATAAGAATATGAAATTATGAATATGAGAAATGTAGAATATTGCAATGTTAACTCTGCAATATGAAAATGAGAAATGTGAATATGAGAAATATGATTATGAGAAATGTGAATCTGTGAAATGTAAATATTGCAATGCAAAATTCTGCCATATGAATACTGAATGATGAGAAATGAAATGTGAAATTCTGAAGTATGAATACATACATGTTATTGATAAAATGTCAATACCGCATAATGATTATTGGTATGTGGCAGTGATAACCCTAATGAATGGATATGAAAAACCTAATGATGGGTAGTGATATGGAGCACGGTACCGTTGCTAGTGGTGTTAGTGCAACCACATGGGCTCATGGAGCATGTGGCATGACAGTAGACTGAGCATTATAGTAGAGTTGTTGTGCCCCCTGAGTCTGGATCGAGGCTTTTGGCCAGCCAGTCGTACTACAGACATAGTATATATGATGATATTTTTACCTAACCAGGTTGGCCAACCGCGGTTAGGCCCAGCCTTCCGGCCACACAACCCTATTCATGGGGGAAAGCATGACATGGAAAGATATCCTCAGGGCAGCCATGAGTAAAGACATGGATGTATTGGTAACTAGTAACACTCATGTGCTAGATATGGAATTGGAAATGAAAAGGAAATGAAAGTGGAAATGTAATGAGAATGAAAATGAGAAAGAAAATGAGAAATGAACAGTGTGAGTTAATAAATAATTAAAGCGAAGTAGAACACACAGCCTGGCGGCTTACGGAGTAAGGTGAGTGCTTTGATAAGTATTAGTTGTAGCTGAACCCAAGTTAATCGGGTTAGGCTGCAAACGATATCAGGGCAAGGAGAAGCTACTTGTATGGGAGGGTAAGCTTCCCTATTCTCAAGAACTTCACAGGTAAACTTGGGTTACGAACGAATGATTTTGGAAAATGGAAGTAAAAGCTTATGAAAGCTTGTGTTTTATACCTATATGATTATGATTATGGAAATGGTTTATTTTCTTAGAAGTTATTATTATTGAAACGAATATATGATATGATATAATGAATCTCATACTGCCACACACTGTAGATAATTTATTTCATCTTACTGAGATGTGTCTCACCCAATCATTTAAATATTTCAAGAAACCATGATAGACTTGGTGATAGAGCTCTGAGATAGAGGGGAACAAATACCTTGGGTATACAGGGTGAGTATTTTTTCTAAGGAGGATTGATTCCCCTAGAGGTTTTGTATTAAACTTGTATGTGTGGATGGTAGTACTCTAGTATGTGTATTTGTTGTGGTGTGTGTATATATATATGAAATGACTTCCGCTGTTAGGGTTGTGTACATGAGTATGATTGTACACCTGGTACCCACTTTTCAGTTGGGTTATGTATTATGGTATTAGTGGTTGACGTGGACGGTTTATGGTTATAAGTGATATTTACATAAAAAAAAAAAATGGTATGAAAAATTAGGGCATCATACTACGAGTGGCAACCATGTGCTGCTGAGAGTTTTCAGCAGCCAAATTTTCAAAGAGAACCTAGACCTCGTTCTCGTGCTTTGTGAGGAAAATACCTCCACACGATATGTAACGACCTACCTATTTTACCATATTATTTTTTTTCACGTAATAATAATATTAATAATTCTAACATCTCGCTAAACTGTCAAAATCATGATCAACTTGGACCCATGAGTACTATGGATATATCTGTCATATAGCTCTAATACCTAAGCAAAGGAAAACATAAATTACATGCATGCCAAACAACACTAGAAACCATACAAGAGTTCTACTGATTCTGTTATATATATACAGTCATCCACAAAAAAGACCCAAAAAGTATCCTAGGATCATAATCACAAAAAACCCATCTGACCCTATCTCACCTATTTACCCTTCTGATAGGGTAGTTTGGTCAACTCCTACCACTGCAAAGCTTTATCTGCCCTTCTACCTGGATTTCATGAAATGTTTGTATGGCTAGGGTGAGACACCTCTTAGTAAGGGAGATAAACTAATATCAGTATGTGGCGACATGAGTATTTTTCGTGATATACATATAGACAGTACATAATTCATATCTGGTATAAACAATTATATCATATCTAGATAAAACATGTTTTAACATAACATAGTTTAACGTACTAAATTTTTGTACTTAAAAATCATCTTGTATAACCATATCATACTTGAATTATTTCCCATGATAGATAGTTAGCTGTTGTCATATCTTGCCCCCCATATGACAAGGTTGTGCAGCTCGAAGGCGGGACCTAGTAATGGCTGGCCGACCATGCTAAGTCAAACATGGGTGTGTAAGTACGATGGGCTTGTTCCACCTGTGTCGGACTACCAGGGGAACTACAACACTACCATGAAATCACATCGACTGGCATCTCCCACACTCTACATAAAACGTGTGGTAGCACTAACATAAACATAAATGTGAACATATAGCTACGGTACCGTGCTTCGTGAAACTAAACTAAGTTATCCGGGTTTTGATAACATATAATACATTTCATGATATTGAAACATAGTAGTTTCATATTTCAGAGTAAAACATGACATGATAATAATTTCTTGAATTTTGTCATAACATGCATAATTACGGCATTTATGCCATCATATCATAACGTAAAATCATGACACCGACATGCCATAACATACTCAAACATGAAATTCTTCCACTGTTTAACATAATATTCTTAAAACCGTAGTTCCTGTACTGTTTTTATGGTTTTCCTAAAAACTGCTATAACATTCTTATCTTGGAAAAATCATAATATTTCAATATAACATAATTTTCATGGAAATATTATACTCATGCCACACAAATGTAAGTAGCCTTCTAAACTCACAATTTGTTATGAAATCA
This sequence comes from Malania oleifera, assembly GCF_029873635.1. Classification (NCBI taxonomy): domain Eukaryota; kingdom Viridiplantae; phylum Streptophyta; class Magnoliopsida; order Santalales; family Ximeniaceae; genus Malania; species Malania oleifera. Next base: position 7,782,290 of record NC_080428.1, read on the forward strand.
CATTTTCTTATAAAATGTGTTAAAATCATTTTCCTGTTCAACAACAGTATTACCAAACATAGTTCTATAACATACATATTTTCCTGAAAATAAATGTTGTATAACAATAAATAATTCATTAAAAATGCTGACATAATTTATCCCTTTACCTAACTTACTGAAAAGGCTACCAAATTAACCAAATCTACTCCTGTGGTGTTCCCATCTCAACACCTTGAAATTACATTTTTCCCAACAAAACTTTAGTATTATTCTATCTAAAGCATTTTCCTCAGTCCAGAAATACCAAATACCTTATAAAATTTAAAATAACCAACTTACCTAGATTTTGGGATGGTGCCCAAGTTGGCCTAACCAACGAACTACTCCCGCAGACTTGTAGAGAATCTTCCTAGGAGTAGTGTGGTGGCTTTCAATCGTCGAACCAGTGAAGAACAAAGCCAAAAATCTAGAGAGAAGGAGGGGGAGACGAAATCTAGAGAGAAAGGGGGAATTTTGCATGAAAAATTCATGCTAAAATCTCGAGGTTAGGTATTTATAAAATGTGGATTCGTCGATGAGTCCATGAAGGGAGTTCGTCAATGAACTTACAACCCTCATCGATGTAACTTCAGGTTGCTAAACCCCTCTCGGTAAGTTCTTGTCGACGAGACACGAGTCCATGTTGACAAGCCCAAGAAAGTCACTCGTCGACGAGCACTCTGCATTTATCAACGAGACCCTACTGAGTCCCTTTTTAAAATTCTCTTTTCCTCCTTCCTTTTATTATTTAATTACTATAATTCTTTGGGTCTCTACACGATGCATCAACCATGGACCTATCTCTCTCAGCTAACCCTTCGTAAAAAGTTTGAACTAATTGCTACATAGGGACCTGATGATGTGGGCTTTTTTGAAGTAGGTCCCTGAAACACTCCCAGGTCTTAAAGAAAAGTTCCCCATCCGTTTGTGTAAAACTTGTGATTGCCCTTCGTAGCTAGTTAGTCTTCCCAATTGGAAAGTATTTTTTCAGGAATTCATACTGCATGGTGGCGCAATTGGTCACCGAATTCAGTTCAAAGGACGTCAGCCAATATTTGGCCTTATCCTTCAAGGAGAATGGAAAAAGCCTAAGATGAAGGGTGTCATCACTAAAATTATGGAGCAAATCTCCAAGAACTCATCTAGACCCTGATAAGGATTCTTAGTGGAGTATCACATTCTCCCCCACTTACAGAATGCAATGTCCTCGTTGCGAACCCACATTTCCAAACCCAGGCGATGTGAATTTCATCACACTTTTGGCTGGGTAATCGCTCTGATGCCATTTTGCAATGTCCCAACCTGGGTCTGCCAGAGAGCACTACATCTCTTCTCCTCCACCTGGACCAGACAATAAGGGGCGAGCCTTATTAAACTAATGACTGGCCCCACAGACCAACACGTGTCCTTTTCAGTGTGTTTTATCCTCACTCACACACTTCTTGAGGAAACTTCCTAGAAGGTCACCCATCTCAAGATTACTCCAAGCCAAGCACACTTAACTATGGAGTTCTTTTTGGTAAGGCTCCCGAAAAGAAATGTGAACCTTGTTGATATGGTAGTAACATCAAATCCTTTTTAAGCCTTTCTTCCATAGGATATCACATTCTCTCCCACTTACAGAATGCAACGTTCTCATTGCGAACCCATATTTCCAAACCCAAATGATGTGAATCTCATCACACTTCCGATTGAGTAATCACTCTAATACTATTTTCTAACACCCCAACCTATGTCTTCCAGGGAGCACTGCGTCTCTCCTCCTCCACCTAGACCAGAGAACAGGGGGACGGGCCTTATCAAACTAATGATTGGCCCCATAGACCAACACTGTCTTTTTCAGTGTGTTTTGTCCTTACTCACACACTTCCTGAGAAAACTTCCTAGAAGGTCACCCATCCCAAAATTATTCCAAGTCAAGCACGCTTAATCGTGGAGTTCTTATGAGAAGGCTCCTTAATTTATCCCCTTACCTGTTTCCTCATAAACCTTCTAAAATCCTAAACCACACGTACGGTGTCCCAAAACTCCAAACCCTAAAATCAGATTAACTCCAGTTCAATCAACTCAAATCCCAGTATAAAACCACCTAACACATTTCCTGCACCCATAAATACCTAATAATCATGTAAAACCTACAATAACTCACTTCCCCTGATTTTGGGATGGTGCCCAAGACTCTAAACCAACAATCTGCTCTGGCTAAGTTGTAGAGAATTTCCCTAGGATCAACGTGATAACTTCTGTTTGTCGAAACAGAGTAAAAATATAGCCGAATCGGAGGAGAGAAGGAGGGAGAGACAAATGTAGAGAGAGAAAATGTGTGTGTGTGAGAGAGACAAAGAGAGAGAGAGAGAAAGAAAGAGATTTTCTCGCTGGAGTTCTGATCTCAGCGTATTTATAGACGGCTGGCCACGTGACTTCGTCAACGAACCACAGAAGGGTGTTCATCAACGAAGATAGAGGGGTTGTCGATCGACAAAGATAGAGGGTTCGTCGATGAACCCGTACTAAACTGAAACACATGCTCTCGATATCTTTTCGTCGACAAGACACGTGTCCTCGTCGACGGGTCCACGAAGGTAGTTCGTCGATGAGCTCAAGGCACTCATCGATCAAGCCCTGTAGGTTCCCTTTTAAAAATTCCTTTTCCCTACTTTTGTCCTTTTTTTTCTTCTCTTTACTCATTTCCTTAATTAATTTTAAAATTTATATTTTCCAGGTCTCTACACGTATTTCCACATTTCTCAATAAAACATATCAATATACCACATTTCATTATTTTCCAGTAAATTGCACATCTATATATATATATATATATATATATATCACATTTCTTCATTTTTCTATAAAACTATTATGTATGTCACATTTCATCATTTCTATATAAAAATCTCATACCAGCACAATTATGTATATAAAACATAATTAGATTTCCCATGACTTCATTTTTGTATAAAACATTTCAGTATATATATCTATATTTCATATTCTCATTTTCCTCAGTGCAAATCATATATCCCAATTTCAACTACATTCCCAGTATAAACCTATTATATCACATTTTTCATGCCACACAATTTTCATCTAATATTTATAACATAGTAACCACTGGAAAAATATCATATTTCATTTTCACATACTTTAAATCAACTATTTTCCAAAACAGCTGTTATAATTTATTCCCCTTACCTGACTTACTAAGAGGCCCGCTAAAACCCAAATCCTATGCCAGCGGCGTTTGAAACTCAAAACACTGAAATTCACAATTTTTTCCCAAAATCAATCAACTCATCTCCCAGAATATCTTCATTTAGCATTTCCTTGGCCCTATATACTCCAAATAAACACTTAAACCCTAAAATACCTTACTTACCCTGATTTTGGAGTGGTGCCCAAGGACTCCAAATCAAAAATCCGCTCCAGTTAAGTTGTAGAGAATCTCCCCACAAATCTTGTGGTGGCTTCTGATCATCAAAACGGGCTGAAACGGAGCCAAAATCGAAGAGAGAATGGGGATGAACCAAAGGTTAGAGAGAGAGAGTGAAGAGGAAATGAATTTCCTCTTTAAAATCTGATTTTAACATATATATATATATATACTGTTGGCCACATGCATTCGTCAACAAGACACGTGTACTCTTCGACGAACCATAGAAGGGCGTTCGTTGACGAATGCAGTGGGTTTGTCAACGAACCCTTAATAGTCTGAAATTCTCTACTCTCGGTATCTCCTCATCGCCGAGACATGTTTACTTTGTCGACGAGACCTAAAAGGACATTCGTCGATGAAGACCATGGGTTCATCGACAAATCCCTGCTGATGCCCCTCCTTTTCCTTCTTTTCTTTCTCTTCCTTTTCTTTTCTTTTATTTTTTTTCATAAATTAAATTTTCTAGGTCTCTACACATGTGGAATATCATCTTTTTCAATGGCATGTTCCTTTTTATAATGGTATACCTTTCTATATGTTGATTAGTATCATTGGTATGTTGTATACTTATGCAATTCAATTCTATGGTGAGTAAGGAAATATGAAAAATGGTATGTCATATTAATCATGCTCTTAGGAGTCATGTTTATGGCTTTTATGTTCTAGCATTGTTGTTCAACTCCATACACCAGGTGAAAGACCTTATCCTACGGTAAAGGTTAAAAGTTATCTAGTGCATCATAAGACTCTATGTAACAATGTTAACCCTATAGGTCATACCCTGTTTTGATTATAACAAATACTCATGTATTTAATGACTTTCGAGTTGATGTCCAGGTTTATCTTAGTAGTATCCTATGATGGCACTCGGAGACGCGGAGGAAAATGAAGACGAAGACCCTAGATATAATTTATTTGTTATATTTTATATTCAGGTTTGTAATAATTAAGTAGAAAAGGTCTGTAATAGCAAATAGGGCTTTGATTGTAATAATTACATGCATCGCCTGCATGGCTTAATATGTAAGCTCAAAAGGAAAATGACCTTAGACAGACCTTAGGGAACACCCTTCGGTCGACCGACACCAGACTTTTTCGGTGTCTTCAAATTGGACCTCAAGTGACCCTAGGACACACACATTTACACATTTTTTTGTTAGGCACTTGAATAGGGCTTGTATGTTTCGAAATGAGACCGAAATGCACACATAGTGCACTTTCGGTCGACCAGCCAAGTCAGTTCATTTTGGCCTGGTCGATCAAAGCCTCCCTGGGTCAAAAGTTTGACCATCTAGTCTATCGAACCAAGTAGTTCAAAAAGCCCTGGTTGATCGAAACCTCCCTGGATCAAAAGTTTGACCGTCTGGTCAACTGAACCAATTTGTTCAAAGAGACCTGGTTGACCGAAAACCTCCTTGGTCAACATTTGACCATTTGGTCGACCGAACACTTTTGTACTCCAACTACCTAGTCGACTGGAGGGTCCTCGGGAGAATTTCCAGCAGTCTGGTCGACCGAACCAGGCAGTTCAAAATGGCTTGGTCGACCGAACCTCGAAAAATTAAGAAATCTTCTTCTCCTGGTCAACCGAGACCTTAGTTCAAAAGTCCCCTGGTCGACCAAACCATATGAGACTTGGTCGACCGAACCTATTTTGGTCGACCAGACCTCTTGGGTTGCCTTGATTTTTTACCGCAATTAATATTTTTTTAAACAGGGTTAAAATGCTCTAAATATCATTAAACTTTCCTAATAATACCCAATAGGTCCCCAACAGTCATAATTTCTCCCATGTCTATATATATGTGTTCATTTGAGAAAATTAGGTGTAATTAACCACTTTGATTAGGGAAAAATTCTCAAAAAAATAAAAACCCCATACTACTCATTTTCTTACTCAAATCACTCATACTTGCCTTCTATTGTTGCCTACATCATTTGTAAGTTGATTAAGTATTTTGCTTAAATAGGTTTGCTCTCCTTATGCTACTTGTTTGACACAATTTTCTTGAGAGCCAAGCCTAAGGATTCTTAGGGGGCTTTTGCTAATAAGCCTAACCTAAGAAGACTTTGTTTGATCTTCTAAGCTTGCACCTTTATTGCAAGATCTTGAGAATATTGTATTTGTTTTTGGTTGCAAAAACTTTTCAAACACTTCCAAATATCTATTGCGCTTTTATCCCGTAAAATATTTGAAGAGATATTTGTTTGTGTGATAGTGATCTTTGTTGCAATATTCTTTCACTCATATATTATTTGCTGAATACAAAGATTACACATCTTTTGCAAACCAAGCATATACATCGTTTAATACTTACATGCTTGAGATATCTTACTGATTGAAATACTTAAGACTTAACATCTTCGTGTGAACTTATTTGTTGAATATCTTGTGATACAAAGATTGCTTGTTTGACACTCTCACGTATGCATTACACTGGTAGAAAATACCTTTGAGAGTTGAGCTATTTAGACCACATTGAAGTTATATATTGAATCATATTGTGGTGTATGTTATTGCGCGCATTTGGGTACATATCTACTTTACACGAAAGCAAAATCATTATACCATCTGATTATATACACATTAGTTGTATATCCAGGCATGGGCCTGAAGAGGGAGACTAGCCCTAGAATAGTCCTGGATTGGCTTAGACCCAGTTAGGAAAGTTAGGTGCGTTGTCCTGTTAAGGCGTGTAGGTTGAGGTCAGCCCCGTTAATTTGACCTAGTTAAGGTTGAGGTCAGCCCTGTGTTAATTTGACCTAGTTAAGGTTGAGGTCAGTCCTGTGTTAATTTGACCTAGTTGTAAACGGTGCCGCTCCACCCTTAAGTGAGCTATTAGTGGAATCCTCTAGCTTGCGAGTTAGAGGCAGGGATGTAGGCACAGTTGGCCGAACCCCGATAACATATCGTGTGTCTATTTACATTTCATCACTTTATATTTACCACACGTACATGTTATTGTATGAATGTTGTGCATGATTAAAATTCCACGTATTTTAATTATCAGCACATTTGGAACTGTGTAGAAAGACCCTAGGTTGCCAAAACATATTGACTTCTTACTTAACCTTGGAGAGAAGTTAAAATTTCCAATTCACCCCCCCCCCAGCCCCTCTTGGGAATACACCTTTTATAACAAACACAACTCTAAAGGCTCTTGAATTTTTTCAAGGAGAATAAACCGAGTGAACGAATTTTTATAAGGCCTATATGAGAGACAAGGCCCTATAAAAAGTCCTTACTACTTATTCCCTCTCTTATATCCTACAAAGTAGGGAATTTGAGTATAGGACTCATGCTCTGCAGTGGGGGTGTGTGAATAAGGTACTTATGTAAGATGCAAATGCATGAACATGGCAAAGACATGTTTACATGGCATACAACACGCAACACCACAAACATACAGCATATATAATATGGCATGGAAGCAACAACGACATGCAATCACTCATACATTAAAACCACACACAAATACACAAGAGGCAACCCGAGTCTCAAGTATCCCCATTGGAATGACCAAAGTTGTCGACATCAGGTTTTAATGACCCATTTGGGTTGACAACATTTGGTGATTGTTTAAAATCAAACAGTTTTAAATAACCAAACCATTGGTTATCTAACTTGTCATTTTTCTTTTTAGAAAAAGGAGTTTCCACTTTATTTTAATTTTTGAGTAGGCAAAATAAACGAAAACCTTTAAAAAGTGATTAGATTCAGGATTACATTTGTGAATAGGGAAGGTATACTTTAAATTCCTTCTATGCAGAATTCAAAGCATTAGCATCCTAAAGCACCCATTCTATTGAATCGTTGCCCTACTTACCTTGTATGTGTATTTCCCATTTTTTTTTAAAGATAATTTCTAAAAAAGCACTTGGATTTTTGAAAAAATATAAGATTTACTTTTGAAAACTAGGTTATCAATTGCCTGCAGAGGTTGGTCAACTGGCCTCTACACTTTTCAATTCCCTTGTGTTGTTCATTTTCAAAAAATTATCCAACTTTTACCCCTTTCAAAAGGCTTTTGTAGGACTTGTGTGGAGGACTTAACCCCATGAAAGTATTACTACTATAATGCCTAAATAAATTGAATCATATAGAATATACAACATACAAAAGAAAATGAAGAAAAAAGGACTAGGAAGAAATTCCTGTTTTATGTTTGGTATGGATGAATCTACTATGTAGATTGCCTACATATCTTCAAAAGAAGAATCAAGTCATCTGTATTTCTTAAAACACTTTACAAAAACAAGTTTAAAAAACAAAAATTAGTCCTTCGCAAAAAAACATAACAAAAAAAAATTCCTTGAAAACATTTTAGCATACTTGAAACCATCATTGAAAATTTTTATTAGAAAATGGATTTTCCAATGGATTCTCTATTAACCAATGATTGAAAACAAGTTTTTTACATTTTGAAAATCATTTTTCCATCTTTAAGCCACTTCATGGGTGATTGCCTTGAAAAATGATTTTACTTGTAGAAAACTTGAAATATGTTGTGGATTTTTTATGGGAGAACCACAAACCCACCTTGAAAACTTGATTTGGTACTTGAAGAACACCCAAAAGTTACATCATAGGTGTATCACTCCAAGATTTTTGAAGAAAAATTTATGAAAAACTTAGGAATTTTTTAAAACCATGGATGAATATGCTTATATCACAAGAAAATTTGATTTTTTATGGGAATAACCATGAAAACCTTCATAGAATTAGTAAAAGACTTGACTAGCGACACTCAAATGACTGTAGAAACTCAAAATAAGGCCAAATTCTGGAGAAAAGTGTAGAAAAGGTGCAAAAAACATTCTTTAGGATTTGGCGATACCTTCTGAGAAATTCAAAGGGTTGGTTGACTGTTTGGTAGCCAACAACTACCTTTTCAAACATGTGAAGGTCGGTCAATTGCCTCAAATGTAATTCTTCATTTTCATATCATTCTGACACTTTTACATACTTCTTTTCATACATCTTTAAGCAAATTATTTAAACAAAAAAATGGCATAATTTGCTACATACAAACACATAGGAAATAAGGTAGATCATATTCAAAATGTAGAACATGCTTCTAAGGAACTTGCATACCAAATTTACATGAATCAATGAAATCCAACAAAAGGAAGGGTTGGGCACCAATCTGGTAATGTTTATGTAATTTGTAGATCAAGTGAGGATCACACTCTATTCAAAACATCCCCCAAAACACTTTCCGAAATGTTTGGAAAGACCTTAGATTTGGAGTTGCATTAGATTTGGATTAGATGTATTATAAAATTGTATTAAAATTTGTCTAAATCCACCTAAATCCAAAACCAAGGTCTGAAATCCATGCTCCTAAATGCATCATTTGAGATATTGAAGGAATGAAATTTTCCTTCTTATTTTTTTCAAGAAAAAATAACCCATTGAACCTTTTTCCCTTGGTAAATTATTCACCTTGCCCTCATTTGGATGTGCCCTAATCTCTCCCCAAAGGGGTCATTTTATAGAACATTTAACAAATGGAAGAAAACTATCTTTGGATTTGAAATTTGAAAATTCAAATTTAAAATTAACTACCAATAACACCAACTATCGACTACCATTGTAGGCAGTTGATAGACGGCATCAAATGGGCATGTGACATGCCCAAATTCTCTAGCTAATTAGAGTTTAGTAATTCAAAAATTCAACACTTGGTCAAACCAATCATCCTTTAGAGGCTAGTCGATTGCCTATTGGTGGTGCCAATGATAACTTTCAGAGGGAAGGTCGGCTAACCATCCAAAGGGGCCGATTAACCACCTTAACAACATTTTATTCTTCCTTTTTTATTTCTTCGATATTTCATATATCCCAAAAAACCTTTGCTTTGGAAGGTTAGAAATGACTATTGATAGAGATGATGTCAAATTTTTTATACATTTCTTTCAAGAAATTTTGATTTGAGTAGCCTTAAAATGGTTCATATAATCGGACTAGCTTTGAGTCAAGACTTGGCAAGATATCGCAAATGCTTTTCTAATACAATTCAATTTCAATACAAAAATCATTCTAGAACATCTCAATCTTTAAAGAATATAGAAGAGGGCTAGCAGGACATTTAAAGAATATGCTCAAAGATGGAGAGAATTAGCGCACATGTTAGACTCTTGATAGTTGGAAAAGAGAATATAAACACTTTCTTATCAACTCGACTTGTTGATTATATATTGTCTAGCTTTATGGAACGTATCAAGGCAAGGGATCAAAACAAGAAAAAACCTTGATTACAATTCTCTGTAGAATATCATTGATCGACATTCATTCTAGAATCAGTATATAAGAACTCTTAAAAGTAAGAAAGAAGGAGATATATGATACAATCGACCACATCAGTACCTAATTTCCATCCCAAACAATAACATGTCTGATTAAGTTTCAAAGTTGCTTAATTAAGGTGTTTTAAATGTGTTTATTGGTTAGTGATTTTGAATTAGAGTAAGAGCATGCGGTTATCTCAAATTAACTGTTGTGATTGAAACTGTTAATGTCTCTTGGTAGTCAATCTTGGAATTTTAGCCTTATTCCCATGCACGCGAACTTTGTTAGATTCAATTATCATGGTTGATTAACTAAATGGTGTATAAATCTCTCACTTGATACATAACTCGAATTAATATGTTTCCTATGTTCTTAAACTCAACAAGTTTATTTCATGGCATATGATTTTTGAAAAATATTGGAATTATAGTTTCTACTCCCCCTTATATGAGTGCATTCATGTTATTTGCTAAAAACTAGCAAAACATTAGTTGGGAGTGTAATTAAGTGTCAAAGTTGCTTAATTAAGGTGTTTTAAATGTGTTTACTCATTAATGCAAGTTAGATTAAATGTCCAAGTTATGCACCATATTTTAAATGGAGCTCAATTTATAATATTAGGATTTATATTCTATTTGTGCCCGTAATTATTGTAGGGCACTTTTGAAAATTAAAGGTGAAGACCCCAAGCAATTTAAAGCCATGCAAGATGTTACAAGAGGCAGCCCATGCAATATGCATGGGTGTCACGAGCTAAACTTGTTCAGGGCATTATGCTTGCTTGTGACCGCTTATCTCGTGTGCTTGGGATGGGTTTCCATCATGTAAATACTAGTGTAGGTTTATTTTCTGCTAGTAGAGTCTTTGTAAGCCAAATAAGGCTGTATGACTCCTCGGTCACTTTGATGTTTCCTAGTGCCAGGTTGATAATTACATAAAAACCTCTTTAGGGGAAGGTGAGTGTTCATCAGTCATTGTAAAACTCACTAGCAATTATCAACGTGCTTAGCCTACTTGCCTCCCTCGCTAAGTACAACATGTCAATAGAGGATTTGTTAATGAATTATGTTTATTTCAATGTTTACTGCTTGGTTGCCACGGCTTTCATGAATTGATTATTATTTCTGCTGCTATCTGATTGAATGTTAATGAAAGTGCTTCATGGATGAATGTTGGTAAACGATAGGCTGGCTAGTTAAGCAAGAGTGCTTTAACTGGCGCCGCAGGGCCCTTCACAACGGTGTGAAAAGAGGCGGACCGTGACATTTGGTATCAGAGCCAAGTCGGTGACACTTGGTGAGAGCCCAAGGTTGAGTTACTACATGAATTCGATTGCCTTCGCTGTTGGATTTGGGAAGCATTGGTAAGTGACCATGGCACCAAACAATGTTGAAAGGATCAGCGTGCTGGAAGCACAGGTTGAGGAAATAACCAACACTATGGCCACGGAGGTGGCCCAGATGAGAGAACTTGTTGATGAAGTGATGGGATCACAAAAACGTCAAGCAAGTTTGATAGGCGACATGTCAGAGGACTTTTGCCACATTGTGGAAACTTTGCAGCCCGGATGGCAGATCTAGATGCAAAGGTAAATGTGATGGTTCTTGCTATAGGGAACTCCAACACTCCGGGAGTTAGCAAGACCAAGGTTCCAGAACCCAGGATGTATGGGGGTGCCCAAGATGCCAAGGAGTTAGAGAACTTCTTGTTTGATGTGGAGCAATACTTTCGCGTTGTGAGGATGGTCTCAGAACAAGAAACGGTGGATACTGTGACCATGTACTTGGTTGGTGATGCCAAACTGTGGTGGCGTACCAAGTACAGAGAAATTGAAAATGGAAATTGTGTAATTGATAGTTGGGCAGACTTAAGGAGAGAGCTCAAGGCCCAATTCTTTCCTGAGAACGTTGAGTATAATGCAAGAAAAAAACTGAGAGATCTCAAGCATACGGGGTCGATCAGCGAATATGTGAAACAATTTTCTGCTTTAATGTTGGATATTCGGGATATGTTGGAGAAGGACAAGTTGATCTATTTTCTTGAGGGGATAAAACCATGGGCAAGAACTTAACTTCATAGACAAAGGGTTCAAGACTTGTTAACTGCACAAGCGGCTGCAGAACGCTTGACAGACTACGCTAGTGATAAGACCGCTTCGTCCAAACGGTTTGGCGGAGAGGGAAACAGTGGAAAGTCTTTCAGGAATGACAAACCCAAGAGTGGGGGAGCCGACTCTAAATCATCAACCTCACAGGAAGCTTCGTCGTCTCAAGGGTTCAACACACCCAATGGAAAGGGGAAGAGTAAAATTGAGTGTTTCTTGTGTCGAGGTCCTCATAGAGATTTTGAGTGCCTTCATAAAGCATCACTTAATGCCTTACAGGCTTCCATTGTAGAACAGGCAGTGGAAGACGATGAGAAAGAGGATGATGCCCCGAGGGTGGGTTCAGTGTGGTTGGTGAATGCATTAGAAAAGCAGGCAAAAACACCAAAAGTTACACGAGCAAAAAGGTTAATGTTTGTGGACTTGAGGATAAATGGGAAGAGTACTCGCACTATGGTGGATACGGGAGCTACTCATAATTTTTTTTCGCAGTTGGAAGCAAGGAGACTCAACTTATCCTTAGAGAAGGATATAGGACGAATGAAAGCAGTTAACTCTGTAGCCCAGCCTACTCTAGGAGTAGCCAAGCAAGTGGCTATAAAGCTTGGACAGTGAGAAGGTCATGCGAATTTCATAGCGGTGCCATTGGATGACTATCCAGTCATTCTAGGAATGGAGTTCCTAATGGGGACGAGGGCAGTGCTGATGCCTTCGGCTGGTTCCCTGTGTTTGATGGGAGATCACTCGTGCATGGTGCAAGTCATTGCAACGAAAGGAGACGATGGGAAGTCCCTTTCAACCATACAACTCAATGAAGGATTGGGTCAGGGTGAGCAAACACGTCTAGCCACGGTGGTGGTAGACAAAGAAGTAGGCCAAGCGCTGGAGCCTACGACCATCCAAGCGGTGTTGGATGAGGATAAGGAGGTGTTGCCGGATAAGCTGGCTCAAAATTTGCCTTCGCGATGGACTGTGGAGCAAGAGATCGAGTTGTTATCAGGAGTGAAACGACCTGCTAAAGGGCCATATCGGATTGCGCCTATTGAGATAGTAGAGTTGGGGAAACAGCTTGATGAAGTGGAAGCGGGATGTGTTCGCCCTTCCAAAACACCGTTGGGAGCATCGGTGTCATTTCAGAGGAAACATGAAGAGCATCTACGGAAGGTGTTCGACAGGCTAAGGGGAAACAGTCTGAATGTGAAGAAGGAGAATTTCTCTTTCGCTCGGCGGAGCAACAAATTCCTTGGTCAAGTGGTTGAACAAGGTCGTATCTGGAGGGGTATGGAGAAGGTAAGGATGATTCAAGAATGGAAGATCCCCACGACAGTGAAGGAGTTGCGTTCCTTTCTTGGCCTTACTAGATACTGCAAGAAGTTCGTTAAGGGGTATTCGTGGAGAATGACTCCAATAACAGGACTATTGGGGAGGTATTATTGGCCGCACACGCAGGATGATGTGGTTGATTATACCAAAAATTGTCTCACTTGCCAACAAAACAAGGGGGAGCAGAAGAAGTATGGTACTTTCATGGCCGCACCAAAGTACTGTTCGGCAGAGGGGACGACACAATTGTTCCTTGTGACTATTGTGAAACATTGGGGTGTTCCCCAAGTTATCATTTGTGACCAAGATTTAATGTTCACTGACAACTTCTTAACAGAGTTTTTCAGGATATTCAGGTCACATCTTGACATCTCTTTGAGTTATCATCGACAGACAGACGAATAGATGAAGAGATTCAGAGAGCTGCTAGATTAGTACTTGTGTTATTTTGTCAATGACAACCAGAAGAATGGCATGTAACTACTTGATGTGGCTCCATTCTGTGGCAATGCCCAAAGGCGCTCAATAACAAACAAGAGCCCTTTTGAGCTTGTTACAGGCCAGCTGCCACTGTTACCTCACACAGTGGGTGAGCCGTACAGACGAAAGAGTCCCAAGGTGTGCATCTTCACCAGAGAATGGAGACTGAATACAGAGTTTGCCCAAGCCTATCTGAAGAAAGTTTCTAAGCAAATGAAGAAGTGGGCAGATAAGGGGAGAAGACTGCAGTTTCATGTCAAATGCCTCAAGCCATTCAACGCCAACACCATCGACCTAAGCAGAAGTCAGTTAAATAGCGCAGAGTTGAAGACAGTGCAACTTGACAGACATGGAGTTAAAGAGATCCTTGCAGATAGAAAGTTCATATCCTCAAGGAAGAAGCGGCAGAAGTTCCTAGTGAAGTGGAAATGCCTTGATGACAAAGAAATCAGCTGGATTTTTGTGGAAGATATTCAACCATTCGTGGAAAAATTTGAAGTGTACCTACCGCCAAAAGTCTACGAGGACGTCGACCGCATAAGTGGGAGAGAATGTCACGAGCTAAGCTTGTTCAGGGCATTATGCTTGCCTGTGACCACTTATCTCGTGTGCTTGGGATGGGTTTCCATCATGTAAATACTAGTGTAGGTTTATTTTCTACTAGTAGAGTCTTTGTAAGCCAAATAAGGCAATATGACTCCTTGGTCACTTTGATGTTTCCTAGTGCCAGGATGATAATTACATAAAAACCTCTTTAGGGGAGGGTGAGTGTTCATCAGTCATTGTAAAACTCACTAGCAATTGTCAACGTGCTTAGCCTACTTGCCTCCCTCGCTAAGTACAACATGTCAATGGAGGATTTGTTAATGAATTACGTTTACTTCAATGTTTACTGCTTGGTTGCCACGGCTTTCATGAATTGATTATTATTTCCGCTGCTATCTGATTGAATGTTAATGAAAGTGCTTTGTGGATGAATGTTGGTAAACGATAGGCTGACTAGTTAAGCAAGAGTGCTTTAGCTAGCATCGCACGGCCCTTCACAATAGTGTAAAAAGAGGCGGACCATGACAATGGGCCATGCATTTGAGAGAGGCCGTAAGCTATGGGTTGAGTTGGCCAATAGTGCATGGGCCATGCACAATCTAAAATTGAAGAAGGCCGTGAGCATATGCAAGAAGAAAGGCCGTTAGCACGCGAGGCCCATGCAAGGAGAAGAGGAAAGAAGGCCATGAATATTGCAAGTTGGCAACCGAACAGATGAGGGAGGGCAGCAGCCTTATTAATAGCTGCTGTGTGCGTATAGGTTGGGGGGTTAGAGAGTAAAACAAAAGGGATATTGGGGAGTAGCCAAAGAGGAGAAGAATAGGGTTTTAGGAGGGGAATACGGGCCACAGCAGCTTTAATAGCTACTGTGTGCGCAGACCAAAAGTAAGGGCAGCAAGCTATGTTTCGACTTCTTCTTCTTCTTCTTCTCTCTCTCCCTCCCTCCCTCCCTCCTCTCTTTATTTGTTCTTGTTTTCTTATTTGTATTGACCATCTATCTTATTCTTTTGATTATTTTATTGTTAGAGTAATTGGTTGTTTTATTTTCATGGTCTATTTTATGTTAATGTTTTGAAAGATTTATTATTGGTTCTTTTGTTTCTTTATTTTTAATGCTCATTTTAATTTAGTGTTTTGAATATTTTGTTGTTGGATTGAGTGCTCCTTAATTTTGGTGTCGTGCATTTTAATGTTTTGAATGGTAAAACATTAGATTAATTAGTTCTTTGTATATTATTTTGTTGTCTTGAATAGCTTATCATTAGATTAATTTGTATCTTTATTTTTAATTGTCCAATTATTTTCGTGTCTTGAATGAGTCATTGTTGGGTTAATTAGTTGCATTTGTTTTGTGTAATTTGCTAATTTGATTTGTGTTTATGGGTTGTTTTACAACTCAAGAAGACTAGAACTTAGTTTAATTTCAATGTGCACATAAGGGGTTTGAAAAAATGCCCCTTAGAGCATAAGCATTATATCTTGTCATTTATTGTTAGAATTAGGAGGATTAGATGATGTTGATGATTATGGTTTAACTCCTTAAGCAAGGATAACCATAATTCATCCAACACACATTCTAAATTTTCTCTAATTTAGGGGCAAGAGTAATATTATTGCCAAGGGCATCGGAGCATAAATCCTAAATTTGTTACGTAACTTTGTTCCGCTTCTCACTAGAGTTTATAAGCACATTGCATTTAAAATTCTTTGATTTCATTAAGTACACATTTTATCAATCCCATACAAAAGAAGAACGAACCATCTTGGCTTATGCCCAAAAATCTTGTTTCATTGTTAATCTTCCTTTATTTTTTATAATAGTTAAATTTGGAACTCAAACATACTGTTCTTTATGAAAAAGACTTAAGGATTTCCCTAATACTACTTGGTGACACTCTTATACTTGGGAGTTACTCTCTAAGGTTCTTAGAGTGAGTCATGCCCAATATCCTATCATGCAAGTTCAGCCTTCAAGTAACATATCTTAGAAATCACCTCAAGTAGTTCCTAAGTACAAACCAAAATGCTACAGTAGTGTAGCAAAGAAGGCCAGATCCTTTACCCCACTACTAGTATCGCCCTCGCAACTACTTTCCCAAATCCTACGAGAGGGGTAAGCATAAGATCCAGGATCTAAATGATGGAGGAGCTCTAAAATTCCAATATTTGAAGCAAAGAACATCTACACCCAATATTACACAAAATCCTTTGCCTCTACATTAGGGTCCTACTTTAAATATGAGTGGAAAGGAAAGAAGGCCAATTGACCCATCTCAACTCATGGCACCCGAAAAAAAAGGTAAAAATTCAATTTGAAGAAGAGAGGGGAACAAAAATAGATTTTGACTATCGATGTCAGAATTTGAGGACCCATTTGGGTTGCCAACATTTGGTGATTTTTTTAGAACCAAACTATTTATTCTTTTAACTTTTCTTTTTATTTTAAAAAATGGAGTCGCCACTTTATTTTAAATTTTGAAAAAGGTAAAATAAAGGAAAACCTTTTTAAAGAGATTAAGTTTAGGAGTACATTTTTTAATAGGGAGGATAATATTTTAAATTCTTTTTAATTGGAATCCAAAGCATTAGCACCCTAAAACATCTATTCTCTTGAATGGTTATCATGCTTACCTTGTGCGTATATGTGTGTTTACATCTCATTTTTTAAATAATTTCTTAGAAAGCTATTTGAATTCATGGAAAAATAAGAAGCTAAAATTTGAAAAACCAAGCGATTGACGACTTGTAGAGACCAGTTTATCGCCATTTGTATTTTCCCTATTTTTGTATTGTTCATTTCAAAAAACATTCTACCCTTGACCCCTCTGAGAAGGCTTTCATAAGACTTGTGTAAAGAACTAACCTCATGAATGTCCTACTCGAATGCCCAATATGCATATACAAAACATATAATACATAAACAAATGAGAAGGAAAGAAAGAAGAAATTCATGTTTTTGGTATGGTATGATCGGATTTATTAAGTAAACTGCCTACATATCCTCAAAAGAGAAATCAAACCATTTGTACTTCCCAAAAAAATAATTTCAATTTCAAGGTAAAACACATTTTTTTGGATAATTTTATTTTGCACACATCATGAATGGTTCATTAAAAAGTTAAATTTTTTAGAACATCTTATTTATTTTAAAGGAAAATCATAAAACAGTTTGGAAATGTGTGGATTTTTGGAAGAAGGACCACAAACCTGCCTTGACTTTGTGTAGAAAACATTGAAAAACATCCAAACCCCACATTACAGATGTATGGCTCCAATAACTTACAAATTTTGTGAAAACTATGGATGATTTTTTATTATTATTATGAAAACTCATGCAAATCTAATTGCTTTAATGAAATTTTTTTTTTTTTTTTTTTATAGAGAAACTGTGAAAACTCTAATTAAGGATCAGTTAGCATTATTCAAATTGCTCTACAATGAACTCTTAGAAGAATGAACTTCTATTGATAAAATGGAATACCCCTCTCTTCAAATCACACCCCCAAAGTCCCTTTCAAATGAAAAGAAGTATGGTATCTCTTCTTTCTTTCCTTCAATAAGAAGCCCCATTTTGAGTCATGAAAATGCCTTGAAATCCTCACCTTACCAGATGTATTTTAATATCATCCTTAAGAGGTCATTTTAAAGACCTTCAATGGAAGGGAGGGAAAACTAATTTAAAATTTGAATTTTGAAAATTCAAATTCAAAAATAACTACCAATAACCACCATCCATCAACTACCAATGTTGGTGGTTGACATGTTGCATCAACGGGACACTTGGCCCACCCAAATCCCTAGCCAGTTGCATGCAAACAAGTAATAAATTTGAATATTGGTTGGACTGGTCTACTACCTTCAAAGGTCTATCAACCGGTTATGGGTGTCACCAAAATGAAGAAAAGAAGGGAAGGGTAGTCGACTGCCTTTAGAGGCCAATCGACTACCTAGTGAGGAAATTGGGCTTGTCTTTATTTATTTATTTTTTTTGAATTTTACATCCTCATTTAAGTTAAAAGTTGTTTAGTTAAAAAATAAATATTGAAAGTTGCCCCTTTTTTACTAACATACATCTTTGAATTAAGATGTTAGGAAAAGATAAAGATGTCATTTTTTATCAAATTCCACCAAGAAGGATATTAAATTGCTCCATTATGACTTAAATTATTACTTTGGCGAAGCACCTCTATAGAATTTATGGAACCATCAAAAATTGTTTATACCTTTACATTCTTCTCATCTGCTTTTTACAAAACATCTTTTACATTTGTATTATTGTGTCGCTGATACTACTAAACACTTAGTAAATAGCATAAAAAATTGGGATTTCTAGACAATAAAGCTAGGAAAATGAAGGATTGTTGGGAGTTGAGGTCAAGGAAAATTTTTGATATAATGGAAAAATCATTTTTGATTGCTAATGATACCTTGTCTACTCTTCTTAAAATAAATAAGTATTAGAGTGCAAAAGAATAACTTCTTGAAAATGACCATCTATTCTTTTAAGTTGCCCCAATTAATATCTTTGAGATTTAAAGAACATTTTAACTACTCTATTTTTAATTGAGCCAACCTTCCATCCGATATTCTAAGTATTTAAGTGAATTATGTTGTAGGGACCCAAACCCAGGAAATAAAGGAAAATAAATAAAAGAAAAGGAAAATAAATAAAAAGGAAGAGAAAAAGAATGGAGATGGTTTGGTTCAACACCAAACCGTTGACGATTTGAGGTCATCTCAGAAAACCGTCAAGGGTTACAACAACCAAGAGTATTTTAAGTGTCAAACCGTCGACGATTTTGTCAAGTTCAAGAAAATCGTCGACGGTTTCCCACAAGCCAGCTTCTTTATAAATAAGAAGTGAGCTCTTTTTTAATATATATATATATATATATTTCCTCTCTCTCTCTAAGCTAGGGCTTCGACTCTCTTTTTCTCTCTCATCCCTCACGTGACTCTCTCTCTCTCTCCCCTAAGCTCACCTAAAGCTGCTCTCGCTCTCCAATCGTCTCTTCTCTCCTCTCTCGGGTTGCCGAGTCACTTCCCACAACAAGTTAAGGAAGCCAGGTTTTCGTATTCCCGATCATTTTAGGCATATTTTCATGAACACGTAAAGGGAATAAATTATGTCAGCTTTTAATTAAATTTGAACCGATTAAACTAGAGTTTATGATTCTAGAAATATTATGCTAGTTGTATTTCAAAATCCAACCAATTGAAGTTGATTATGGGTATGGTGATTATATTATATTAGTTTAATTTGGAATTGGAATCGTTTAAAATTGAGTAAGTGGATACATGAACATCATATGGTATTTTCTAAATGTAATATACATATGAAATCGATGGTTTTGGTGGTTATACACGTATTTTGGAAAAACTAAGGTGAGTATGGTAGATCATCTCTGTTTTCTTGCAAACTACATATTTTGAGTTAAATTAAAATGGTAGAGGTGATCATACCCTGGGTTTCATTAAAGTATACTGAGTGTTATATGATATGTTCTCTGGTCAAATTATTAGGGTATGATATGACATTTAAATTGTGTGGCATGAGATTAATTCTTCATAATAAATTGGTTGTGATTACTGCGGTAAATAAACTTATATGTTTGGGTGATTTATTCTGTGTGGTTATTCATATATTTCACAATATAACGTTGGCAAGCCTGAAGAGTTCATTATATTGCCCTTGATATAAATCGCAATATAACATTGGTGGGATATGAGGAGTTCGTTATATTGTCATTTATATAAAGAGGGTAAAACATTGGCAGTGAAATGAGGAGGTCATTTTACTGATTACTATGAATAGGTCATTGTAAAAGTGTAACAGCTGTGTGTTGTGAAGTACGTGCTAAGAACAATGGGGAGGGATGCTCAGTGCGTAGAGGGAACGATGGGGAGGGATGCCCTGAGAACCATGGGAAGTGAAGTATTTGTGTATTATCCTTTGTGAGTGTGAGGAAATGTATTGTGGTTGTGGATGTGTTATGGTATTACGTACAATACATGTATGCAGTTTTCTGTGTTATGATTGATGATATATGTGTAAGTACAGTTCATGAGTGTCCTTACAGTTGTAGGTGATTAACAAACGATTATATTTTGTATACACCAAAACTCATGTTAGTCACACACTGGTAATAATTTATTCCTTCTTACTGAGAAGTGTCTCACCCCATTATACAACTCATTTTTCAGGACCTTCTAGTGATCAAGCTTAGCCAACTCCAGAGCAAGGTTGGATAGTTTAGAATAGTGTGAGTGGTTGTAAGAACTTGAAGTATTTAATTTTATGTTTTAAATTCCTGGTTATGTAATATGGTTGAATGGATACATCTTTTTGGATGCATAGTAGAGTACTCAGGTATTTTATTTGAGGATGCTTAATTATTTTCTGCTGCTTGGATGATATTTATGGTATCAGAGATCTGTGAATGGAACACATAATACCCCGGGCCTCACTCTCAAGTTCGAGGCATTACATATGTGCTTTACTTTCAACCTTGTGACTATTTAGACTAAACCTACCACTTCATTCGATAGGTTGTTAACATACCCCATTTTGAAGGATCAAGTTCATCTAAAGTTCAAATGTTATTGAGATGGTGTCTTGTAAAGTCCTTCCTTCGACAATAATCATCTCTCTCTCTCTCTCTCTCTCTCTCTCTTCTTTTTTTTCTTTTCTTTCTTTTTTTTTCTTTTTCTTTTTTTTTTCAAAGACCATTTCCTATATATAATAATGAAGTCACAATTGAAATTGAAGACAATGAAGTGAAAACTTAAATTTTAGTTCTTGTCAAAAGATCATTACATCATTTTTAAGAAACAAATCTTTAAGACTTAAGATTCTTTTGTTTACATCAAACTTCTCTAAAGAATTATCTTTGCTACAAAGGGCCTTTGGTAGTGTGGATGCTTCATTGTTAGTGCTGCTATTCATTGTCTTCCACCTCTCTTTTTCAACTTAATCAAATGAACTCATCCTTGAGCTCTATCACTTCTACTTCGATGAGATACCAAATGCCATCTTTTGTGTTGAATCTCCTTTTCATGGCCTCCACATGCTTGATCTCCATGCTTCAATCATTTCCAAAAGCTTCTATATGTCTCTAATTTGTTATCTTTTCATTTAGACCAGATAAAGTATTCTCATTATAATCAACAATGTCTCGAGATTTAAGGAATGATGCAAGGAATGGTAAATGGTATAAATATAAGGGAAACTAGAAAGATAATTTTGTTTACAATAATGACTTATTCTTTGGTTATAGGCTAAACCGAAGAAAGGTTTGTATTTAGCACATCATCCATGCATAAAAAAAACCAGCTGATGCCCCCTTCATCAATTGATGGCCTACTTTAAATCAATTTAGTGAACTCAAATGTGATGTCTTCTTTTTGTACAGTCTCCAACCATGCTTCATAATATGTGATGACTTATGAAAATTGTGTGAATATTTTTTTTTTTTCATTTGGAATCACGAGTCAAGACACATACAGTTGTCATGCTGGCTTCTGCAACTCCAAGTTTTCATTGCCAAATAATGAAGGTATTGTCTATGTTGCATTGAGAAGACAATTCATTGGATTTACTTCAATGTAAGGTATTACATTTGACTAAATACCTCCAATGTTCTCTTCTCCCTTCATGCTGATCAAATGATCACTATGGATGAATTTCAACTTTTGATGCAAACTCTCCCTTCTTTGTAGTGAGTTCATCGATATAACTTTCGTAGTTCCTAGAGTAATCACCTTTTGTGGGCCAGTTCGTTGTTCATAGAGGGGTTTATATGTGTGCCACATGTTTCCATACATCAATTGTCCCTCTAGCCTGTTGTCTAGGTATAGTTTCACTATAAGGAATGTGGATTCCTACATTGTGTATTACTAGACCAATCTCAGTGAACAACTTTGAAATTTTAAGTGCTACAAGGCCTAAGAACGTCCAACATTGTTTGGGAAGACTAACCCCTAAAGGGTTGTCTTATGGTGACATAAGCCATAAGGGGCCATCCTATTAGATCATGAGGACTAGGCCGAAAGGGTTACCTTAAATGCAAGCACTAAGATGGTAACCTCAACAAATAGCCTTTAAATGCCTCATCCCAAGATGGCAACCTTGACAAATTGCAAGAAACATACTCCTCCAATCAAACTTTGGAAACGACCAAATTAGCCCATTTGGAGTATATATAAATATATATAAACCTAGAAGTTTCCTGGAGTGAGCAACATTTTGAAGAGGGCTAAATTTTCCCAACCCTAAACATTTGGTTACCAAGAAAAAATAAAAAAGGGACTGTCGTATCCCCCGAGAAATAAAAGTGAGAAACCAAGGGGTTGTAATGAAAAGTAACCTATAATTGATGGAGCATTTAACGTCTTCATAAGATCAGTATAAGAAGCCATGAGAAGGTAAAGAAGGATGACTACAACTATTTCTTTGGCTGCAGGTTAGCGAAGATCTGAGCTTGATGCCTCAATTTTCACGACAGGTCATTTGCAATCACATGCAACCAATCAAAATGGAAATTTGAAAGACACCCAATGGTCTCTAGGGGCCTTCTCCATTGCTCATGTCAGAATCAAGATAAAGTACATGCAATTGCATTCATAATGTCTACCGTCGCCCAATGCAATCTCACATGTCTTACCTTGGAGGTTAAAAACTTTAAAGAGGGAATTATATGCCCCATCGATTATGGGTTATATAAAATATAACTTTTAATATTCCCCTCTAATTTTAAGGAAACCAATGGGCCTACCCTATTAAATAGAATTCCAGCCATTATGGAGCATAGAATGATTTTTCTCCTACACTAAATGCCCTCCACTCCTTAAGCTTAAAAGAAAATCTTTCAGCCGTAGAAGTAGATGGAATTTGGACCCCGCTTTTCCCGTTGGCTCTCCGTCCAAAAGTTTAGACTAACGCACAGTAAATATAGACTCGACATGGTTGATGGTTGATCCATTTTAGAGAGAGAGAGAGAGAGAGAGCAACGCTGAAAAAAAAGAGCAGACCACCCAAAACAACCTTGAATTTAAAAGACTTCAAGCTGAATAACTCCACAAACCACATCTTTCATTTAACCCAGAGAAGAGAACATGACAAATCCAATTTCAGCAGCTAATTCAACCATGCATAACTACATGTAATTTAGATACAAACGAAAAGCCTAAATTTGGCAGAAAGCAAGAACTAGGCTATATGAACTATAAAAAAAATAAAATAAAATAAAAAGGATTATGAAAGAAACTGAAGTGACAACTAGTCACCCGAAAGACGCTCTGATAGAACACTATCTTCACTAGCAGAATCTCATGCAAAAGGATTTCCTCCAATAGAAGCAACAGGGCCCTGTGTTGGCACACTCCTGCCAATTCAGAATTGAGTTAGCAGAACTTACATAACGGCAATATATGTAATACATATAACTCATAAAATAAAATTAAGTATGCAATATAAAATGAATGATAAGAATACAGAGTCCCTAAGCTCCACAGAAATAAGTATCTATAGTTCCCAAAGAAAGATCAGAATATAAAAAAAAAAAGGTACCAAAGTTCAAGAAATGAATATCTAGTCACTAGCAGAAATTCAAAAATATATAGCTCCTTAAAAAGATAAAACCTTGTTCAAGAAAGGGTATCTTGCACCTAATATTGTTTACCAACCCTCTCTTCCCTCTAAAGTTGATTAATCCATCTCTGCAGACAGTTTTAACATACAAACCCCAATACCACAATAAAATTTTAAGAAGAGAGTTTGTCATTGCTTTTCCACACACACACACAAAAATATGAATTCAACTCCATTTTTCTCAACTTCTAAAAGATGAAATGCTTCTAAATTAATTTCCATTCATCTAGAAACCTTTTGCATCTAGAAACCTTTACATCATGTGATTAGAGTTCCACTCCCTCTATAATGAGCTATGCTCAGTGTTCCAATAATGCCTACAAATCTCACCATCCAAAAGCATCCGAAAGCAATCGAACACAGCATCTCATGAGATGCAAGCAACATTCAATATATAGATAAGTTGCATCAATAATACATATGGTTCAGAGATAAAGGGTATGGGAAAGACATGGATAAAATAGGAGCAGCTATAACAAAATCAACAATGAGGACCATATTCCTTTCTCTACAAATTATTCCCGATTATAATGATTCAAAGTATCAACAGTCAGGATACTGTTGTAGTTTGCTTATAAACATTTAACAGAAATGTCAAGATATTATTGTCATCTGCTTATAAACATTTACAGAAAAACATTTTAACTTAGGCCATCTGTTTAGATGGACAAACACCCACCACGGCACCATCCCCCAAAATAAAAACAATAATAGTAATAGTTAAAAACTATAGCTGGTGCAAGACAATTGTCAAACACATCAATTCCCTTCAAAGGTGATCATCAATACCATTCAAAGGCCGGTTAGGAAAACAGAGCAAATAATTTTAGAAATCTAAATAAAATTTAAATACTATTTTCCTAAATAAAAATATCGCAAAATCTAAAATATATGATTCCAACCAAAAAAAAATACCCTTAGTAAAGAAAGTGAAAATACAATGAAAATTACAAAAAATACAATTCCTCTTGCTAGCATATGTTGCATCATTCTCCCTAAATTGAGAAGAATTTGCCCTCGAAATTTAATACATGAAGGATCAAGAGCCAAACTCGCACATGGACTTGAAATAGAGGAGTTACTGGAGGCACAGCTGATCAATTTAACAGAAATAATGAATTTAAATGTTGAAATTTCAAGCTCCAATTTCTTCAACATGTGGTTCTTCAATTCAATAATAGTTTCCTCAACCAATATCTCTTTCAAGGGCTCAAAAGAAGTCGTATCTTCTAATTGACAATCTTTTAACCTACATCCCAATCAGGATTGACAGATGAAATAGCAAATTTGATTCAATTTCGATCATCCAAGAGTCAAACCTTTCCAGCAAAGAGGTTAAGTTGATCGCCATTTTTTCCATCCCTGCTTTGTGACCAGGTTTGAACTGGTCCGTATTTGGAGGTGCTAGAAACACACCTAATAGTGCTTTCCAGTTAATTTTATATACTCGCTTTCAACCAAAATCAAACAAGGAGTGTTTTCTTCTTCCAACCTCCAATAACCTAGGTCTGGCAGCAAGGATGATTCTTTGTCAGGAACAATGCAAGGACGTAGAGCAGCAACAAATTAACTGCTGTCAGTGACTGGTTCTAGGCAATAGCATCTACAATGGAATACAAGGAAATCTAAAGAATCTAGGGCTTGCTTCTGATTGGCAAAGAACTTTCACAGAGAGGTAAAACAGTGGTGAGGCTACATCAATCAAAGATTACATTTTGAGGGTGGTGCCACTCTTGATTTTGGACAATTGGAGGGGGGAGAATTTGGTGTTGGTGGTCTTTCAGCTCTGACACTGCAAAAATGGTTTACTAGTTGTTTCAGTGGCTTGATGGTTTTTAGGTAGCACATGCAGTAGCCACAATGTCCAGATGGCTGCAAGACTTTGGTTCTAGGTTGATCTGAGGGATCTGGTATCAATTGTTGTGGTAAACTAGCACAAGAACTAGATGGAAGTAAAGAACCAAAAAATAGGCAGCAACATTGGAGGTTTTGGGGCTCTTTTTGTTATAATTCCTGTAACTTCATAAGGGAAGGCAGGAGTAGGAAGAAAGGAACAGTGGTTAGGGGCAAATCAGGCAATAGTGGAGGTGGAGATGGAGGTGGCAGCAGCAGCAAAAGTAATTTACACTAAAATTGGAAATACTAATAAATTTAAATTACAAACCCTACAAGTTTGAGTCAAAACTTGCAGAAAACCTGTCAAACACTAACAGTTGCTGTGGCGGATAAAGTCTGCTCTAACACCAGCTGGTGCAGGATGAACATCCAACGCAAATCAATTTCCCATTCAATTCTCCCCCAAACTAATAAACAGAACCTTTTATAGCCTTGTTTTGCTCGTAGTGTAAGAAACAGTGTTACACCTGTAATCTTAAATGTTACATTCTCAAAAAAATAAAAATGTCACAAAATTTTACAATATAAGATAATAAAAATACTTCAAATAAAAAAACGAAAATTAAAATATATAACAAAGTTTGTAAGCAAAAGGAGTTTTATATATATATATAACTCCTTTTGCTTACAAACTTTGTTTTTCATTTCACTACCTTCTTTTATTTTTAAAAAATTCTGTTGTATCCATTTCTAGATTGCGAATTATTGGCCCATGCCATATTGGCCCCTTGGTTCAATCTTAGGACAACTGGCTCACCTCAGCTCAGCTCAGCTCAGCTAATGAAAACTCCTCCATGCAGGAGAATGATAGCAGTCTTCCACCTCCCACCTTTCTTATTCCAGCATGGTTTCAGTATTGCACTCCCTTTGAGCCCAACTCTCCTTGACATAAAATAGTGGGCAATCCTTGACATAAAATAGTGGGCATTGAGCACTTTTATCCAGCTGTCCCTCAGGCAGTTCAGTGAAACTAAGGAGTTCAACTTATATATATATATATATATACCCCCCCACCACAAAAAACGACCCAAAAAGTATATTTAAAAAAACAAAACAGCAGAAAACCAGGGGGATGGCGTGACCAGCCCTCAGCTCCCAAACCAAGGTTAGGAGTTCAATTTATAATTAACTATGAAAAGAAGAAAATTTGATCAAGGCTCCATGACTCTTGGTTCAATGGTGTATACACACTTAACAATTCAGATATTTTGAAGTTGCTCAAACCAAAAATAATAATAAAAGGCTTAAATTTTTCCATAACATTTGATTCTTGAAAATTATCTTTCACTAGAACAAACATTTCAAGTTCTGCAGTAGACCAGCCACGAAACATTAGGCATAAGGCACACTGCATCGGGGTTAATCCACATCAAAACAAGACCATTTTTCACCAGGTGAAAATACTGTATCCCTCAGATACCAAAATGTGAGGTACAACATTTTGGCTACGAGTTCAGTGATTGCCTGTACAGACAAGTTCTACCAATGAGATTAATCATCCTAATCGACCAACTAACCGTCTAAGTACTCAAATCATCATTTGGTCTGCATCAAGGCAACATCCAATTAGAACCAAATTAAAGGTCCAAAACTATGCATATAACATTATTCCTTGTTGCCTAGCAAAATAAATAAATAAATAAAACTACTTGTCAAATGACAACTAAAGCAATCAGAAGTAGCAATACTGAATATGATTCTAAAAGCGCCCAAAAGAGAACAATGACAACAAGAAAACAACTTACGGTAACTGAGAGCCTGGTGCTTGCCCAGCCATGTATGCCATGCCACCTAAACCACAGAAAAATCAGATTAATTGAAAGGTAGAAAGAATATGAACTTATACTGGGAGCAAGCTGATAAAAGCTTGCCTTGAGGTGCAGCTGGGATAAAAGTTGCCACTGCATTTTGAGAAAACCATGGCTGACTTGCACCACCAAGGAAGGAAGTTTGCAACTGCCCATTTGGAAGTGCAGAATGCAGAGGGCTCATATCCAAAAACTGCAGTGGAAAATAAACCAATCGAAAATTAGGATTCATTAAATATGCACGTCTACAATCCTCCCAGCAAGAAAAATTAGAAATCTATTTTTTTTTAACAGAAACAAACTTGCAGAGATAGTGTTGCTCTTCCTTTGCTTCATCATGATACAAACAGAAACACAAGTTCAGGGCACAAGTTCAGGTACAATATTTTACTTCAAGGTCAACTCAATATGTTTATAGGCCAGAGTGAAGGCATGATCAATTTGTCAAATATTATTTCCTGATTCTCCAAGCATGCAATTTAATAAGTAAAAATAATTACATGAGCAGCCGAGAGGCAAATGGATTTGATCCCTACTTTGCTCATCCAAGTTCAGACTTTGGAGTCATCCTCCCCTTCCCCCATTTAACAAACCAACATAAATGAATACATATGTACAAATACATATGTTACATAGACATGTGCAAGTGCATGCATCAAGCAATATATGTACATACACACTCGAAGATACCTTTTTCCTTTTTCATTTTTTGCTCATTTATCAGGCAAACTCTGACTGTGTCTTTAAGAACCCTCAAACTATGAAGTGAAACCTTCAAATTAATCTCAGATGAACTGCAAATGCTGTGGAAGTAACTAGTAAGAAACACCCATAATTCACCCCAGCTTTCAGTGATCAATATCTAGTTGAAACCTCAGACAAAAATACTGCAAAGGCCAATTGATGCAGGACAGTACCAACGGAATCATCGAGAGAACTGAGTGTGATAAATAGATAGAAGAGAAGAAGAAGGATAAGAAGAGAACTATTACAGGGCAGAATAGGGGATTAACCAACAGAAGAGGGAGAGAGAGAGACAGAAAGTGAAGAACAGATTAGAAAATTGGACAGAACGAGAGGAGAAAGGAAGGAGGAGGGAGGAGGAAGAAGAAAACATGTGGGAGAGAGGGAATAGATGTAAAGGAGATAAGGAGAAAGAAGTTGCTGTGAGGTAATCATCAAAAGCTACTCATTCTCATAAGAAACCCAAAGATAAACATTAAAAATTACAAAATAACCCCAAAACAATCAAAAATTATAAATTGACCCTAAATTACTGAAAATAAACAAGCATCCCCAAACTAATATAAGTATCCTAATTTTTGAATCTTCAAATGAAATATGATCACCTAGAACTATCCCCAAGAGATCTTCCATCAAACTCCCTTTGTTAATGAAAACATGACCTCGAATTTTGTCATGGCACAACAAGAATGGGGAATTATGAGTTATTCAAACTTGTAATTTCACATTTTCCATTTTCAATTGACATGCAAATATCAACAACAAATAATTGAAAACCCCTCAAGAGTCCCAATCCCAATAAATTCGATAGATGGAGAATTATCGCACTTTGGAAGATGATTCAAGGCTTAGGCCTTTTGCGTCACAAACTTATCACCAGATTCAACAGCTTCACCCTCTGAAATGCTCAGGCCTTGTATTGAAACCTGATTTTATCATTGAATTTTACTGCCTGCTCCTCGTGACCTTCTACAGCTAAAATATTTTGTTCCACTGCATTTGCTTGCTCTTCAAGGATGGCATCATGTGCACTACTATCCACACAATCAATGAGCTTCCATTTCCACATCGATAGCCCATGACAACAATAAATTCAGCTTCACTAGAAACTTCCTCTTTCCGGTCATCACGTGTAGTCCACAACATCTGTTTCATTCTTGATGATTGTTTTGAGATTGGAAGCTCCTGTTGTCCAAAATAAGAATATGGAAGACGATCTCATGATAGCAGGTGGAAAAATTTGATGTTAACAAACTTTTCATTCTAAACTAAACGAAGATTTGAGTATACCTTCTTCCCTTCAGTAGTATTGTCTAATATTCCTCCACTTGCCCGCTAGCCCACAAGCTTATAAGATGCAAATCTAGTCCTTGTTGCCGGTGTCTAGATGCATTCAAAATAAATATCAAGATATAACAGCCAATGGATGAATTCTATCTTGGAAAATTCTCCATTGAAACAAGCAATAACCTCAAGAAGAATAGAATCCCATGTCAAATTTCCCAAATTAATACCGATGGCGTTGAATTTTCCCCCAAAAATATATATCAAACATTTGAAGTTGGATTATAATACCAGCATCCAATCCTGCAGTGGCAGTCAATTACTCACACTAATATTCCAAAATCTTGCAGCAAATCTGAAACAGATGCTTAGATCAGAAAATCTAGAACTGATGCTGGCAGAATCAATTCCTTCTCAGTATTCTGAAAATCTCACAGAAAATCTCCAACTTATCACGATCACATCCAATTTCTCTTCAGTATCCTAGAAAATCTAACACAAAAATACTTTACCAAACATGAATCTTGTGTATTTCTGTATACAGAAAAGCGTATCCAAAACCTTAACTAAATGAAAAATATCGCTGTCGTATATTCAGTTTCTGACTCCAGATACAGATATATCTCTAAAAGCAGTCAAATTCTCTTCCTGATGATCAAAATAGCTATGAGTATGGCAGTTGGTTGGATGGTGTGCGTGTAAATGGGTTTCTGGAAACCAGGCTAGGTTTAAAGAAAATAGGAATTGAGAATTTGCAAAATAAGTACCAAGATTGTAAATAGAAGGATAAAAACAGGTGGGGACAAAGGCTTTTGGCAACCTGCAACTGAAAATTGCAATGATGGAAGAAGCAACAACACTGAAAGAGCTGTGAAAGTGGGAAGGATTTCAGGACGGGTAGCCAATAATGCAAGATGAATTGATGACTGAAAGAAGGGTCTATGCAGGGCAGATTTCGATGATGCAAAGGAGATGCTGTCGGTGGTTGTTGGCTCTGACAAGAAGAAATTCTTGCAATGGTTTTGAAGAGGCATGAAATTCCCTTTTTCCCCCCCAACAATGAAGCTTCAGAAACACTGATTAGTTCTAAAAAGAAGATATTATGGAAGGACGGTTGTGGTAACAATGAAAGACTTATTTCAAATTTGAAATAGCAGCAACAGAACCCTTTTTTTCCCCTTTGGTTTCCAGAACCTTGTCTGAAGTTCAGAACTGGCAGAAACAATTTTTTTTCTCCCTATCTCCTTTCTGTTCTTTGCAGCAGTAACAATCTTTCAACAGATTTTCTGAGCCTTTCAAGGCGAAAGGGGATTAGGGTTTTGATTTCTGAGGTGGGTAGATGGAAATGATGAGGATTTTGTGGCTGTGGGCTCTGACAGTAATAACAGAATCAGAAGGAGAATTGAGTGATCGAAAGAGAAAAGAGAAGAAGGAAGAAGAATAAGACGAGAAACTATTGCAGGGTCCAACAGGGGCTTAGAAAAAGAACAGGGAGAGACAGAAAGAGGAGAACAGAACAGAAAATAGAACAGAACAAAGAAACGAAGGGAAGAAGGAAAAGGAAGGAGGAGGAACAAATTGTTTGGGGAGAGAGAAAAAGAATAGATGTGAGGCTTGCAAGATTGCATCAGGGAAAGTGAGGGTTCTAGTGTTGTCTTTGTTATAGAGGAGTTGCCAGAGACAGATGGAAGCCCAAGCCACAGCCGTTTATCTCTTCTGCTCCAGCAAGTCAGAGCCCAATTCTTGACACCAAAAAGAGGGAGATGCTGTCGTGAGAAACACTGACCACAAGCCTGGCACGATAGAAGTGCCACTTACCCTGCAGCAAATTATGTTGTCACCCTGGAATTTAACAAGAATGGACTGAAAAGCAAGGGTGCTGTGAGAGAGAGATTAACGTGAAAGTCGTTAATAATCAAAAGCTGCTCGTTCTTACATCATAAGCCTATAGTTATAAGCAACTAAGAAACCCTAAAGATAAATCTATTGTAAAATTACCCCAAAACAATCAAAAATCATAAAATAACCCAGAAATATTTAAAAATTGCTGAAATAAACAAACATCCCCAAACTAACAGAAAATTCTTAATTTTTAAATTTTAAATGAAAAACGGTAGCCCAAAACTATCCTCAAGCAGTCCTCCATCACCAACCTACCATAAATTTTGAAAACTTTCAAGGCTTTGTCAGCATCCCCAAGAAAACCTTGATTACTAAGCTTTGGAGCCTACACCCATTCTATTTTTATTTTAATCAATGACATCATAACTGACATAAAGGCCATTGAAGTATGTATGTGCATGCACTGAATATGCATAATGAACATAGCAGGCCATTTATGCTCTAGATGATATCTCAACACTCTTTTTTCAAGTCGTGGTCTGACGTCTCACCAAAAGAAATGTTACAATGTGTCATCACTCTCTTTCTCTCTATGCAAGACCTATGCCCTCCGACCCATTTTAGCCCAAGCACACCAAACACCAGGTTTCAAATCACAACTTTGGATATTGCAATAAGATAACAAAATACCTCAAGAGAAATATGAATTTACTCAAACATCAAACCAAAATTCATGAACAAGAAGAACTTCCACAACATACCATCGTATTTGGCTCCTCGGATTCATATGGAATATCAAATGGATTGGTAGATTTGCGATCACTTGCATGTGCCAGAGTTCCTACCTACAATAAATTAGACACAAATAAACAAAGATAAAACCAAACAATTAGATAGAAATATATATTATATACAGATGTATGAATGTGTTAAAGAGTGAAACATTATGTATTTATGCTTCACAAAATAGCTTTAAAATCTTCAAAATACCCATAATTTCATAGTTCATAAATCCATCACATTATAGGGACTACAGTTGCACATGATTTTCAAATAAACCAAAAAACAGACCATTAAATATAACAAACTAGTGTAACCATCACATTATAGGGACTACACAGTTACACATGATTTTCAAATAAACCAAAAAACAGACCATTAAATGTAACAACCTAGTGTAACCAGAGGACATAAAACAATACATACCTGTGACAATGATCTTACAAGGCAAGTATTTAAAATTCGGATGTTAAGTAATACAATAACTAACTCTGCTGGAAAAAAAATAGTAATTATCTAAAAAAGGTAACATTTCAATCCATTCTTTCTGAACTAGTTAACTTTTAAAAAAAATTGAAATTTTGTTTCTACTTAGCAATGAATTAGTCCAAATAACATTGCTCAAGTTACATGTTAATTAGTCATAATTTATTTAATATTTTTTCTCATGTTGTGCCTAAATATGATGTTTGGCTACATCCATTATAAAATATTTTAAAAAATGAACAAATTGAATCAATATTATTTACAAAATTTCACAACAAATTAACCAGTATAGCAAACATGCAGAACAAAAAGTACAAACCATAAAAGGCAGCACTGAGGGAGTATATGGTGGTCCTGCGATGAGTGTTGGTACTCTACAAGCAGGTGGTCCACCATCAATTACAGTTCTTTGAATCCCATCCTTCAGGGAATCATGCAAATCTAAAACTTGAAAGAGAAGAATTTGTGAAAGCAACAAGCTATAAAAGTTGTTTGATAGATGAAGGTAACAACCTGTGAAACTTTTAGGCTTGAGTAGCGATCAGCTGAAAAAGAAGGTTTGGATGCCAGAAGTTGTGGATCACTGTGTGGAACGCTCTCCAGAGGGAGTTGGCTAATAGAATCTTCAAAAGCATTCCAAGGCTGCTCAGACATACAAGTGCAAAATTATAACATGCTAGCTTAAGAAAGTAATAAAATATAAAACAAAATTCCCATGAAAGAAGCTGGTAGGGTTTTATTGAAACCAACCATGTACCAAGTGTAACTTTTCATAATTTACTCAAAACCCTGGAAAGATCAATAATTACATAGATTATAATATTTACCTCCATGCTTGCGCCAGTGGAGCCTTGATTATGCATGCCCTCCGGCCAAGGATTATACATCGCCAGAGGCGGCCCACAAGCACCAGAACTTTGAAATGGTGGCCACTGAATGCTCGGATTTGAGGATAAATTTTGGTCAAATTTTCCAAAAGAACTTACTTCACTAGAAGGAGCTCTTGCAGAGGTTTGATTTTCATTTCCCAGAACAGAAGCCGTTGATTGAGATGTATCAAATGTTGCCCACCCTTCATTTTTTGGGACAGAGGACTCTGGTGAGTTTTTAGCCAAAGTTATTGCAGACTGCTTCTGACCAATCTCAGGAAATAAGTTTGGAGGTGGAGGCCCAGAGGTTTGGAGAGAGGGGTGTAAATGCATAGGTGTAGCTGAAGACAATTGAGATGATTGAAACAAATCTACAGATGGAGCTGATGATGTCACTGATGACGGAAACAGATCAATGTTAGATGAAGCGGATGATGCAACAGTTTCAGTTGCAACTGGTGCCTTGAAAAGGTCTAAGCCACCAGAATTTCGACAAAAAGATGATTGTGGTACAGATTGAAAAGTAGACTTAAAATCCTGGTAGGTTCCAGCCAACCATTCGGGTTCTGAGCCAACATCCACTACACCACCAGAATTTACCGACTTGAGAGACACTGAGTTGCCTTCAGCTGATCCAGCGCTGCCTAAAGATACAGTTCTCTGAATAAAGAAATTTGATGTCAGATGATGGAAACGGGTGAGCACAGCAAGATCAAAACATACATGCAATATGGTAGATAATACACAAGTGGTTTCAGCAAGGACATGTAGCCACTTAACTAAATTATTAATTTATTACAAACAGCAGTAGACAGACTGCTCAAGAAATGACAATAATAATTTTATTGCCCTACGGTCGACACCGACATCTCTGACACTGAATTTCAACACTTTTTTGTCATTATATTTCCAACTTATTATTACAATAGTCTCGTCTATCACAACTCCCTGAA
This sequence comes from Malania oleifera, assembly GCF_029873635.1. Lineage (NCBI taxonomy): Eukaryota > Viridiplantae > Streptophyta > Magnoliopsida > Santalales > Ximeniaceae > Malania > Malania oleifera. Next base: position 7,816,800 of record NC_080428.1, read on the forward strand.
TTTTACAAAAGGAGGAAACAGAAAATCATCCAAGAAGCTTCACAATGAAACAGGCAAATATTATTCTTAATATTTTCTCAAATAAAATTTCAATTTGTTCAAACTTCATATCTCTAAGTTGAAAAAAGATCTAGCGAAGCTCATATTCACTGACAGGAAGAAACTCAGCATCTCCTTCAGATTTATTTAATGAAAAAAGAGAAGCGCCCAACCACACTTTTATTGAATTCATGATGTACCTCTGGCCAAGGGAAAAGATAACTCTAAAACAAGGCAATAATATTCCACTACATGCAGGATAAGCATTTAAGTGAATTCACGATGTAACTCTGCCCATGGGAAAAGATAACTCTAAAACAAAGCAATAATATTCCACTACATGCAGATAAGCATTTACATTGCACAAAGGACAGCAAGCTTTTTCACGAACTATTCAACAGATAAAACAATCAGCATCAAATTTCAAAGCACCCCGATGATTTATAACAAGTCCTTTTTCTCAGAGTGTCTGCACATGAATAATTTGACATTTGTTATCGAAAGGGTACGTTTAGGCCATTGATTTTATTTCAGCATTTATCTTTCAAAAACACAAGTTTATTGTAATATTAAACAATTTTCTAAGGTTAGAAGATGCAAAGGGGCGGGTTGTGTATTGCAGTCATAGGACTCATAGCAGCAGATGCAGCAACAACTGAAACAGAAACAGCCTTTTTGATCATCACCAGTGAAACAGCATCTCCATATGGGGACTAGACAGCAAGGATGGCCGAGGCGACTATGTTTTCATTTGAAGATGGGAATGCATCGGATATCGAGTGGAGTGGGCTGGGATCCTTCATGATTGTGTTAGACTTGGACCAGATATTACAGTAAAGAATTTGGCATGCGCTGGGCAAGTGAACAGGCCCAAGCTCCAAATGCTTTGAGTTGTCAGCAGGACAACTCCTAAATACCACAAGTTCTGATCAGGCCCATAACCACGCCCACACCCATGCCCATGCTCAATGGACTAAATAAAAGAAAGGGTCCATTTGAGAACCCATTTCGTGGTGGGACTCAGGAATCTGAAGGGAGGATTAACCTGGCAGGTAATAAAACAGAGGCGCATTCTGGGGGCTTTAAATGAATGAGCCAGTAAGATTTAGAAATAGATGGGCATCTTAATCAGGCCCAATATTCTAGGTTACTAAAGAGGAGTCCTGAGCATGTGAATAGGATTACACTAAGAAGGAGGATACAAATCAGGGGTCAGGGATTATTTTTGGAAGCATTCATTCTTGCAAGCCCCAATAGGCCTGTTTCCCAGTTGGTGAAGAAGAATACAAGCACTCCATCTTTTGCATACTAGGGTTAATGATAAGTTACACATTACAGGTGAGAAAAAAGCTGAGAATAGTAATGATCCTACTGAAAGTGGGAGAATGGCTGAAGTCATACTCAGTGGGAGGGGGATTAGATGAGGATTTTCAGAGCAGAGGAAATTATGTGGGGGATAAGGGTACTGGGAAGGAAAGCACATATGACAATATTACTAGTAATAAAGTTTATCTCCCAGTGATGGTATTCTGATGGGAAAACCGAAAAAATCTTAAGAAGAAATGCTGAAGGAAGTCTGTGTATCATGGAATCATTGAGTGGTCAGAAGGGGGATATAGATGGGAGGGTTAGCAAAGGGAAAGAAGGAAATTTGGGGTGATGTCTCGGAGAGCAATAGTGTTGGCACTAGTCAGATTGATCACGATGGTGGTTTGCTCCAGGACAAATTTTTGGGGAAAATATGGCTGTGGTCCTGATTTGTCTGATTTACTCGAGGATTTATCATACATACCTCCATTGCCAATGCAATGTCCGGAGGGTATCCCTATCTTTGCGGATGATGGAATGGGCAAAAAACAGTAGCATAAGGATGGGATTTTGCCTACTCCAGTGGAAGGCATAAATGGAAGCACTTAGAATCTCAGAAATTGCTGGATAAAGATGAGCCTGTGGCTGTCTGATCCTGGAGGAAATAAAGTTCAGTTGGATGCGGTAGAAGGAAGACAAAACGGGGGCAATAGGAATTAGCTAATCTGCAGTGTTCTGTAATTTAAGGGGTTGAAGAAGGGTTCTCTTAATTAGGGCCTGTTTGTATTTTATTTTAATTATATTTTTTAATTGTTCTTCGATTCAAAGACAAAATGAGCATTTGTTCAACCAAGTTTTTAATTTGTTTTAGTTTTAGAAATATTAACCAAACAAAAAGGTCTTCTGTTTTTAGTTTTTGTTTCTGATTATTAGTTTACATTTTTGTTTCTTGCTTTCATAATTTTTGACAATGATACCAATTGTCTCCTTAGCTTCTGATTTCCCTTTTTTTTATTCAACTACTTAATTTTTCGTTGAGGATTTCTTGTCCTCTTTTGTGTTTGTAATTCTTCTCCTTTCTTCATACAATTTCCTTTCTTATTACACCCCCATTGGCAACGTCTTAAAAATTAAGTACTTTTTCAGGTAAGTATTTATGTAAGTACTCATGTCAATAAGTAGTGTTTGGTATGCATTTTAATAAGTACTTGTTTCAAAAATAACTTTTTCAAACTACTTTTTTTAAAAGAAAATAAATGTTTTCTGAAGGAAGTATTTTTTTGGAAAAAGTACTTATCTGAAAAAGTACTTAATAATTAATTACAGACTACATCTAAAGAAGTACCTTTTTCCAGAAGAGTACTTTTCTGTAAGTAGTTCCAAACAATCCCTAAAAAAATAAGATGACGCAGAAAGGTATGCTTATTCTAAATTTATTTTGGATGTAACTTCTCTATTTAATATTTGTGAATTGTTGCTTTCATTCTGTTCTTTTTAACCAAACAAGCAACTTAATTCAAGTAATTAACTGGTTGAGAATGATCAGAAATTATGACAATTACATACTTGTTGAAGTCCAAAGAATAATGCTAAACCGCTGGAATTTTTGCCTAAAATTACTTGAATCTCTATAACAGAAACAAGATCTTTCTTTTTTCCAGACCACAAAAGAAATGAAATTACAAACTAGGAGAAAAAAAAGACACAAAGAGGTCCTGAAAAGTAAAAACAAACAAGGAAATAAAACTTACAAAAACTAAATTAAAAAACCTCTTTTAAACCATTTTCGTTGCAAAAAGGGTCAGATGATTTCTGGACACCCCTGCCACACGAATGATTCCCAGATTGTGACTCAGGCTTTTTAGCCAAAGCAGAGACCTGTTCAGATCTGTCAGCCTTGAAAGATTGCTGGCTTCCCAAGGATTGCTGGGCTTTCAGTCCTCACTAGAAACACCCCAACGAGCCTTGAGGAATCCTTAGCATGAGAAGAAGATACAGCTAAGCCACAAAATTTCCTTTTCTCCAGCGGTGCTGCATCCCTGTTGGCAACACACAAAAACCGCTCTGCTTCCAGTCCTTTATGCTAGGTCTGTCCATAAATAATCCCCCTTTCCTTAAATGGGCAACCCCACAGCTTGTACCAGAGTGTGTGCCAGGCCTTTAGAAGAGCCTGCTGAGCCCAACAATCAATGAATTACCACAATAAAGACAAAAATCTCCATTTTTTGTGAGTGGTGCCTAAGCTACACCTTTTACCACCCCATTTCATCAAGATCTATTTTTCATCTAATTGAACTCCGAATGTCTGGCATTAAGAATCCTACAATTTTTCTGTTCAACAGCTGGCTTTAGCACCTTCAAACCTCAGGAGTGAAGAAAGAATGATCATTTCCCTTAAAACTCCACCTTATCACATTGCTTCTAGTAGACCAAAGCACCACCCAATATCAATAATTCCAAATCTCTTCTGACAATGATGGAAACAACCCCCCCCCCCCGGGTGGCCCCCACCCAAAAACAAAAAATCAATGGAAGGCACTACTCACCAACCCAATGAGCAGCAAGTTTTGAAAGTATGAAACCCTAAACCATTTTTTTACTCAAAAATTTCAAAACCAACAAAAACACAAAATTGCTGCACCAAGCTTCTCTAGTCTCAGATCATAGGATTTTCGTCCAATCTAGACTGTTTTCTGATGGACATCCTGATGTAGGACAGCAACAAAATCTTGGTGAGAATTAAGGAAGACAGAAAAGAAGCAGAGAAGAAGATGATGATGATGAAGAACAAAAAGGGAGAGGTGTTGGTTACTGTGGGAGGCAGTTGAAAGGGTAGGGGTAGACCTAAAATAACTTAGGAAGAGATAGTGAGTAAGGATTTAATATCCCTGAATCTGTTAAAAGAAATGGTCCATGATCGCATAAATTGGCAGAAAAGGATTCATATAGCCGACCCCACCTAGCGGGATTTAAGGCTTGGTTTTGTTGGTGTTGCTGTTGTATAGGGAAATCAAGAGGTGGCACAAAATGCATTGCATCATCAATCACCACAGAAGAGTATCTTAAAGATCCTCCAACTGCAAGTAGCACAGAAGGCTCCACTGTCATCCGATTAAATAACAAGTCCTCTAAACAAGAAACCAATTTAGTATCCAAATCTATTGGCAGCCCAACCAAATATGCGTTCAGTTGATACTCTAGACTGGTGAGAAATGTTTCCCTCAATTTTTTCATTTTTTTTATTTTTTTGGCTGAAGATGTAGATGGAGGAGATGCCAGTGATGGATGCACTTTACAGGATGGAAGAGGAATCATCTCAAGGGGATTTTCAATAATTAGTTTCCATGACTAAAGATTTTTCAACAAACTCTAGAGCAAGTAATTGTTGATAATTCCTTAATTAGAAATGGAAATTGAGGTCGAAGAGTGGGGTCATTGACGAACATATCTGGCGTAGTGATGGATGCACATTTATTGGATGGAGGAGAAATAATCTGAACGGGTTTTTCAACAGTAGGTTCCATGATTAAAGATTTTTCAACAAACTCTGGAGGAAGTAATTGTTGCTTATTCTTTGGGTTAGAAATGAAAATTAAGGCCGAAGAGTAAGGTAATTGACAAATATGTGTGTCCTAGTAGTAAGCAACTCATTTTGAAGTTCTTGGCAAGTCTCAATGCCAAGTTTGGTGACAGATCCATCTCTCGCCTAAAAGAACCAACAGCATTTAGGGTCACCAAAGACAAGTCTAAGGCTCTATTTTCATAAGAAGATTCATGACTCATGTCCACTGAAGAATAAAAAACTGTGAACTAACAATATGCAAATCATTTACATAGTTGTGAGATTCAACTATGCACCAATTTGCATGAGTACTACTAACATTTGACTATTTATTTCAACAATTTGAGTTCTTTTCTTGATCATCTTGGATGGGATTAAGAGTCTTATGACTCTTGACCACTTGGAAATTGATCAAGCCTAATAGTGGGAATATGGATAAGTAAATGGATAAATCTCTCAGCTTCCAAAGCCATGTGGTAATAAGCCTCAAATAGAGTGGAGAGACATTTAACTTTTTGGCAAAATAATCTTCTTCTGATTTCATCTCTCAAATCTTTTTTTCTTCTTTTTTAAATATATTAACAAAATCACCACTCTAGGTTCCTCACTAAGCACACATTGATACATGAGATCTTCAAGTCTAAGGTAATATTCAATGACACTAGAAAAAAGTTAACTAAAATTACAGAATTGGTCCACAAATTGCTCCCTATAAGAATGTGAGGCATATTTTTCTCTTAAAATATATCTCATTTCAAACTAAATGGTATCAGGTAGTTCTTCAAGATAACTTTTGTCCCTCTCAACGATTTGACAATATTCCTTTGCCAAACTAATAAGTTTTGATTTAGGGAAGTAGAGACTTTGGTGGTCACACAATCCACACCAATTAAAACAATTCTCCATGTCATCCACTGGTGTCCTCCATTACATCCTCACCATTACATTTGAAAATCATCCTGTCAAGCAATCACCAAAAGGATAGAGAGGCAGACAAGCAAGGACTAGTTCTCAACTAGCATGAGAAAACAAGGCCATGCACAAATTTTTTCAAGTCTCAACCTATCCAAAATAAGTACTTTAAATGTAAACTTATGTAATTTTGGTTTTAACTTAATTACTTTTAAGAATGTTATCTTATTTTTAATTTTAAAAATAATGATACTTTTTTTCCTCACAAATGATTCACGCCACTCCATGTTTATATAGCATAGATGTAGATTATGACAATTAGATATTTATTGTTCATTGATATTTAATGACACTTTTTTCTTTTAAATTATTCACTGCTTAGCCAAAGAAGCCAGATCCTTCTTAACCAACACAGAAAGCAAATCAAAGCCATACACTAAAAATTTCAAGTTCCTATCATAATACAAAAATTCCATACATAAAAATGTAAGGTAAGGCTGTGTACTATACCCATCATGATTCGCCCCTTCCATGGACCTTGCATATGCGTCGTGCACTAGACTCCGCATTTTTTTTATAATAAAAGAAGAATTTCATTAATAGAATAAGAATATACAGCTAGGAGAATAAGACACCTCCTTAACAAAGTCTGGAAAATCCAGATTTAAAAAAACACAAAGAAAAAACCTAAAGACTAAAAAACAAGAGACAGAAAAACCAGCACGAACGAACACTCCAACACATAACGCCAATCGTGCTGAATATCAGAAAAGCTAACCCACTTAAAATTCCCTTGTCCCACACACCAAAGAGAAGCCAAATAATGTATTCCCAAACCAGCAACTGAGACGATTTCTTCCTTAGAAAAATGCACACATTACGCTCCATCCACAACCCCCAAAAGACGGCCAAAACAAAAACACATTTCTAAAGCGCTGCCCTTTCCTTTTTCCTACCAAAATCCAGCAAAAACACAGCCAAAAAGTCCTCCACCGTCTTGGAACTCACCCAACATTAGCCTAAAATACCAAGTAACTTATTCCAAACACTCCAAGCAGAGTCACAATGAATGAACAAATGTGATGATGATTCTGAACAATTAAAGCAAAGAACACATGTCTGGAGATATAGCCTTCAAATGTCTTCTAACCTGTGGCAGGCTATTGGTATTAATTCTAACAAGCGCAACCAACCAGATAAAAGCCTTAATTTCAAAGGGGACTTTGGCCTTCCAAATGGAACCATAGAGAGGAAAAGATACATTAGACCTACACAAAAAGATTTGTGAATAAACCCCCGAAGGATCCATAGACCAAGACCACCTATCCTCTAAAGAAAAACGAAAATTATTCAACAAGATTAGCAAAGAGGATAGCTCTACCATATCCCTATCATTTAATGATCTACAAAAGTGGAAATTCCAAGAAGGCAAAGTACCACATGGACCAACAACAAAAGAAAAAATACAACCATTCTACCCTGAGCTTAGACGAAAAAGGCGTGGAAAAGAGGTAGACAAAACTACATTCCCTAACCAAGGATCTTTCTAAAAAACCAATATTATTACCTCTTCCCACTAGGAATTTAATATGGGGAAATGAAAGGGGATAACTTTCAAAGAAAGCTTTCCATAAACTCTCTAAAGTACATCTAAATCTCAAACTAGTATCCCACCCATTCTCATCTAATCCATACTTTCTTTTAAAACCAAATGCCACGGGGAAGAATTCTCTTGTGGAATTCGAAAACCGCCAAGCCATTTAGCCAAAAGAGTTGTGTTTTCAGACATCAAATTTCCAATACCCAAACCACCCTCCTGTTTAGACCTACAGGCCACTCCCCAACTTACCAAATGATCCCTAAAACCCCCTACTCCCAACCACAAGAAATCCCTCATTATCTCCTCAATCTTAATAGCAGCCCCCGCCAAAATCTTGGAAATCAAAAGAAAATATAAAGGAATACTAGAAAGAGAGGCCTGGATAAGCGTAATTCTACCACCAAGAGAAAAAAGAGTGTCTTTCCACCCATCCAGTCTCTTGAACACCCTTTCAACAACAGGATCCAAAAGCTAGCAAATCAAGGGTTAGCCCCCAAAGGAGCCCCAAGATAGGATAGCTGCCAATCCAAAACACTACACCCTACCTCCGCAGATAGCTCCCTAACACAGTGACACTCTCAACAGACATATTGAGAGCCACAAAACCGCTCTTTTCCATATCAATTTTAAGCCCAGAAAAATTCTCAAAAACCTGAAGGAAACCCAAAATATTCTTAAAGGATGGTATATGGTCCTCTAGAAAAAAGATAGTATCATCAGCAAACTGAAGGTGCAAGACCCTAACCCCCTCTCTCCCCACCTCCAAACCTTTCATTAAACCTCAAAAGCAAAGCTAAAAAAGAAGACTGCACCATGATTGATCCAAAGGGAATGTGTGGCTTTAAAAATTCTCCCATCATGATCCGTCCAAATGACCAAGTAGTTACAAAAAAAACTAACAGTTAAGACATCATCAACGATTACATCACTACAGACACGTGCGGAGTTGCAACTGGACAGAGCCAAGTTTTGATGAGGGAGGGAAAGAGCGCCCACTGTAATTTTTTGAAAAAACAATACAATATATAGTAAGTATATAAATATCAAAGTTAAAATATGATTGTGTCCCTCACTAAAATTATAATATAATAAATTATATTAACAGTATTAACCAAAGTGGAGATTATCGGTCAAAGTGGCAAATGTCAAATTGTTCCCCAAGGGGGGCCTCATTTGTTCAATGCATATGGAACTTCCATGTTGGAGGTTTCAAGTTCAAACTTTCAAAAGTTCACTTTTGGAAAACTATGTTTTACATATTTTTATATTTCTCTTCCTTTTTGTGCAAGAATATATAAGGCCCCACTTGGTTAAGGATCCACAATCTTGTATACAAATCCTTGTTTTTGAAAATGAAAACAGTAAATTTTATTTTGATTATTTTGTATTCAAAAATGTGTTTGGATAATTAAATTCAAGTTTAGTTTTCTAAAAATGAAAATAGGAAATGAGTTTGGCAGTTTCAGGGGTGGGTAGTCGTGAACGATGAAGACAGCTGCAGGTGGTGAATGGCAGCAGGGCGTGGAATTGGCAACAGTGAGTGGGGGTGATGGGAGGTGGTGAGTTTGGTGGCAAGCGGAGGTGGCTGGTAGTGAGCAGCGGTCAATGGCAGTTAACAGTGATGGGAAGCGGTGCATGGTGGTGGTGGTGGTAGGGGAGATTGTGAAATGGGATAAGAAAGGGTTGAAAGTTTTAACTTTTATCCAGATTCATATAAATCATCATATACAATCCGGAAAACAGTTTCGTAAAAATGACTGAACAAACACATTTTCTTTTTATTTCTTGTATCCCTTGTTTTGTGGACACAGAAAAATGAATCTGGAAACTTAATCAAACGGGCCCTAAGTTGCTTCCGACTGCAGGAAAATTCTGGGTACACACACTGTTGCAGATGCACAAAATTTTGAACAATCAATCATTGTCTGGATTCCAAGAATAGGTAAATTACATAATATTGGATGTCTTCCCCCGAAAAAATACACATCAATCATACCAGTATCATATACATTAAATACAGTGAAGTCCACTGTCCATGCCTTGAAAATTGAAAATACAATAATGAATCATTGCATTAATATGTTAGGGAAAAGAAACATGTAGGTAGATTTTATATATTTTTTTATCCGTACATGTAGGCAAATTTTGCTTGAACCTTTAGTAGCCTAGGACGTTTACGGTATTAACAAGAAATAACACAAGCAATTTATTCACTTGTTAATTAAAAATTTACTTGGTAAGTCACACGCTGTCATAGCTTCAGCTCATTAAATCACTTCATGCAAACAGAGTAAAGGTCAGACTCAAGTTCAAACAGCCCTGAAAATCCGACCATCAGAGCCCACATTGGATAATAGCTTCTTTGAAAAAAATAAAAAGCAATGCATTTTTTTTTAAAGAACTATTTTGATTAAATTTTAATTTTAAGATGACATCATAACAGTGAATAGAATACAACCCATATTATTTCCAGTTCTTAGGCCTGACAAATTGGTTCATAACATCCATCAATCATATAAGAAACCATCACAAATATGCTTAAGTTGATAATCGAGTAAATGCTATATTTTTCTAATAAAAAAAAGCAAGTGAAATTACCTGTGGGCGTGGAATCCCATCCGCATCTCTCTTGGTATTTGCTTCTGAGAATACATTTGATGATTGACGCTGTATATCTTCAGTTAAGGCATCCCCATGAGGGTGAATAGGAGGGCTGCTTAATCCAGTGTCCTTCTGGAAATTCGGTGACTGGGTATCAGATCTGACTGGATCCCCTCCACTAGACACAGAATAATCTGAAACTCTAGAAACAGAGCCCTCATTTGCAAACCTGTCCTCGTACATTTGCTCACTGAATCGACCAGGGCTGTAAATAAAACTAGATATTTTCCCTTCATAGAGACCTCGATCTGAACCAGGCTTCCGTGTAAGCATAGCAGCTTGTTTTCCATATCGTCGATCTTCATATTGATAGTCATAAGGTGGACTTTGAGAATAAGAGTGGTATGAACTGGCTCTTCGAGTCTGATCTTCATGGTTTCTAAGACTCTGTCATGTTCATTAATATACCATGTGTCAGCTCGTATTCTTGATTGAAATGAGACAATTTGAAATGAAAATCTAAGGACAATGCTAAGATCGGCTCAGAAAGAAAATTTTGATCCACTTCACAATAAATAAAGATATGAATTAGGAATGGATTGCCTGCATATCTCTTGGAGGCTTGTCATGGATCTTCCCTCCAGCATATCTCCTATCCACATATACACTCTTTATGAACTCCCGCACTTTATCGACATTGCTGCAAGAAACATGACATGGTTAGTAATAACATCTTTGCAATGTGCAAATTGTCTAGCACCTTGAGCTGTGGCTTTGTTGGCACCTGCTATCAGGCAATCTTCGCCTTTGTGAGTCCCAATCATTCAAAAACATTTCCCTTGCACGCTGAAAAAGGTAGACGCATCATAAACTTGATGATAAGGAACTCTTTCTGCCAAGAGAAAAAGAAATTCACCAATACTTCTACCTGATTGCCACCTTTCTGAAGAGCTTCAACTTCTTGAGAAGTAAACTTGGCCATGGATACAGACTTCACACGGTGAGTAAATTCACGACTGTACAACACAAAAGATAAGAACACATTTATTTCTTATTAAAAAAGAACAAATATTTCAAAGTACCAAGTCTACATAGCATGGCATGAACAACATCGATCGGCAACAACAAAATAAATTTCCACCATGTTTCTAATCATGTGTGCATAAAAAGTAAATTCACAAAATATAGAATTCAGCCACATGTCAATGTACAACAAGCAAGTTAACAGAATATAATTTTTCTCTTACATGATATGAAATTGCCAGCAAGATGTACTGAAAATTTTGTTTATCAAAACATAGTGACAGTAAAAAATGTAACATATTTAATTCCTAGGGCCAGATACTATGAAGCTTTGAATAACAGAAGAAGATACTGTATGCACTTTATTTTTATTTATGAGTTTTCATTCTGTCTTCCTTTATCTTTCTGAACTTTTCTAATCTATTCTATGGAAAAAATATGATAAAGGCTGTTAAAGCTTGATATACATTGTTGGCCCACAACCTAATAGCTTAAGCTTTTAGGTAAAGTGGTTATCTAACATGGTATCAGAGCTGGTTACTAGGAGGTCCTGGATTCTAGTCTTGTTGCCCAGGTTTATTCTATGGTGTTTAAAAAAAATTATTGTTTTCCCTATCATGGGTGTTATTTATTGTGTGTTTATCCCTTCACGTGCTGCCGGGCTGCACGTGCGGGGGAGTGTTAAAGCTTGATATACATTGTTGGCCCACAACCTAATAGCTTAAGCTTTTAGGTAAAGTGGTAATCTAACAAAGGCCAATATGATAAAGACAATAAACCAATTGTTACATTTCCATATCAAAGTGAAATAGAGTACTTAATTCTTTTTTTCTTTTATTGATAAAATCACCAAAAAAAATTGGGAGCGTAAGTACAATTAGATCCATTTTGGGGGATATCCAAATTAATATTATTAATTTCAATTAAAAACATTTATGGTTGGCTTAGTTGGACCAATAAAATGAAGAAACTGGCTCCATTTAGTTTTTTTTTTTAAAAAAAAAACCCCAATTGGTAATATATCTATGATTACTACTTGTATCATAAACAATTCCTATTTATATTTCTAAATTTATATTTCTAATCTAATCTAATTATAATATTATAGGGGTGATTTCAAATTCTTAATCAATCGAATAATATAACAAATATGTCAAATATTTGGCAAAAGGCATGAATGAAAGAAATGAATTGGAAAAAAAAAATTGTAGTACAGAAAATAGAAGTGGTATTAATCGAAATTGGGCAGATCTTTACGTAGAGTTGAGCATAAGCCTAAAAGAATTATTTTCCTCCACTCGCTGCATCAAAAACTAAATCACAAGCTTCTAATAAAAAAACGAGCAGTTCTAGTAAGATTTTTAATATGAATACCTTTGCGCTCTCCGGAGATTTAAGGCACCATTCTAGGATTCCATTTCCTAGTACCATGACCAAAATGAACTCCTGCTTCCATCATCTTTTCCAAATGGATGTTCCAATATCGTTCTTTCATTTCTCCCCACACTTCCTTTTTTTAAAAAGAAAAAAAGAAAAAAGGTACGAGATACCTGAGATAAATAATTGTACCAATGGAACCTTCTCTTCTACCGTAGAATGGTTGTTGGTACACGCTCCAAACCAGTAATTCCTTTCTATTCATTATTATTTTTATTGCTATTACCAAAATTTGACTCTCTCACTCAATTACTTCTGGGGAATTCCCATATTTTTTTTTCCTTTTAATGTAATGAGTCCATCCTCTCTTCTCTGTTCATGTTCAAAAAAAAAATATTGAAACTGATCATAATCCTAGAACATTTAGAGGACTCTTCTTACCAAAAAATGTAATTGTCAGCAAAGTTGTTTCTTTTTTTGTAATTCAAATCCAAAAAATTATTCTCAGCTTTATTGGATAAGATAAAATTAAAGAAGGGTGAAATGCCCGTTTTTCCAATAAATAGTTCAAATCATCTACTCAACATGGTTGTTCTATATGGAAAACAATTTAAAACTATTCATTTTGAAACCATTTATATAGTGGCATAAAAAATACCATTAGTGTAGAAAGAGTACCATGCTGCACTTGGACTTCAAACGGCTTAGCTTTAACCATGTTATATGTTTTAACGGGCCCACATTATTGGTTGATAGAGAATCAAAGTAAATTGACCAATGAATCACAAAATGCTATGGCTCATACATATGATTTCTTAACTTATTCAGAAGTAATTCGTGAGATTTTGCAGTTTTCCTTCCTAGTTATAAAGAAAAAAGTGCAGCTGACTGGATGAATCCAGACTATTCTTGAAATAAACAACTCGCACTCACTCCCTTTCCAAAAAAAGATGAATACATTAAGTGCCACACTTAGATTTATTGGATTTGTTGCTAAAATCGGTACCGAAACTCCCAGCAGATGGACAGTGACCCAAGGAAATGAAAGAATTGGTCATCTTTTTTATATGATCTCCCCTTACTAGATAGACTAAAAAAATCGACCTATATCACTTAACCCCTTTGTTCTTTGTTTTATTTAGTCTTTTTTTTTTCATTTCTAAATATAAACTAAATCGAAATATAAATATAAAATAGAACCAAAAACATATTCTATTTCCAAATTCATTTTTTTTTTTAAATTGAAATTCCCAACAAGAATGATAATTATTAGAATTAGGTACCAAGTCTCATGTCAATTTCAAAATACCTCACTGCTTCTAAAAAAAGGGTTCCATTGGACTAGGTTTATCAAAATATAGTAACAGTCAAAAACGTAAAATATTTAATTCCTAGGGCCAGATACCATGTATGAAGCTTTGAAGAGCAGAATAAAATACTGTATGCACATTAAAGACAATTTTTATAGAAGAGCCAGAGCTAAATAGGTGATCAACTCAAAAAAAAAAATATTCTCATATTTTCTGGGTCAACTATGAGACAGGGACACCCAGAGAGCGGATGAAAGGTTGATTTTTTTTAAATCAGCAAAGAAAAAAAAATCATTGAAGGGCATCAAGGGGATGCCGCCAAAGTACAAACAAACTTAAAAATCACCTGCATTGCACGTTGTCAAAAAAATCAAGAGTTACAAGAGTCTCAATAAAAATCAAACCACTATGCCATCTGGTCACAGTAGTAGTCCATCAGTCTTTAGTAATATATATGGGTGTGGCCAACCCTTGAAAAGCGCTATAATTTCTCTCCCTCCAAACAAACCAAGAGATGGCAAGGGGAACGAGAGACAAAGCTTTCTTCCTCTGCTTGCTGGAACACATGCCTTTCAAGGCCCGTAGCTCTTCTTTCACTGTTTTGGCAGCAACCCACTGCTGTCTGGTCAAAGAAACAGCCTAGTCCCAAAGGATTCTGGCAGTGTAAGAGGATATGATTAATAGATCCAGCACTTCCCAAACCACAAAAAAATACCTGTTAACAAGAGGCAAACCCCGTTTCTGTAGGTTATCCACAGTGAGAATTTTTGGGAGAATTGCTTCCCATGCAAAGAAAGCAACTTTTTCTTGTGGCCACAGTTTTCCAGACGGGCTTCCAGTTCCAAGAAAAGTTGCTGCACATTTCCGCCCATAGAGTGAGTTTCATATAATAACATCTGATCATATAATAGCAGGTACTCCTCTCCCAGCTTTAATAATCCAAATCATCCAGCCACTATGCTGACAACCAAAGGCGATATCTTTCTCTTTCATGAATTGGAGCCAATTTCCAAGGAGGGCTTTGTTAAATGTAGACAGATATTTGATTCCTAAGCCTACATATCTGATAGGTCCCCCCATTGACAAGATGACACTTAAAATCCTCCCCAAACTCCCCCAAAGGAATCTTTTTTGAATTCCCTCTAACTTTGTAGTGACTAAGGGGATTAAGAAGAGGGACATATAATAAACCAAGAGATTTGTTAAGGTGCTCTTAATGAGGGTGAGTCTCCCATCCATAGACAAATAATTCTCTTTCAGCTAGCCAATTTCTTGGAAATACTCCCAACTTACAGCTCAAAAGCCCACAAGGAAAGCCCCTAAGTGCTGGCCTCAACAAGAATGAGTTCACTTTTTCACAAATTCACCTTCTTGAGACTGCTTCAAACCCAAGAAGAAAGCATCTAAAATTGAGGGTTTGCTAAGGATTCTCTTCACAAAAATGAGTGTACTGGCAGCAAAAAGGAGAGATGGGAAACTTTCATTTCCCTCATGTTTGTTCCAATACTAGGACTCTTGAGAAGGCCTCCTTTCAAAGCTTTTTTTTTTTAACAAAAGTGTCAACCCTTCCATAACCAAAAATTAAAAATAAAAAAGGGAGGGAGGATCACACTGATAAGACCTCTCTAGATGAGCGAAACAAGTCAGATTGGCCAGCGCATTGATGACCACTTAAAAAGTTGGGGTAGAAAATGCATTGTAAGATCCACCTATACCAAAGATCGCCAAAAGCCATCCTTTCGAGAATGTAGAGGAATTTCCAATTAACATGATAGAAAGCCTTCTTATGTCAAGCTTACAAACCACCCCAGATACACCTCACCTAGCTGAATTACATTATCCATCAATTCTCCATCTTCTCGAGAATCAATAACATACATTGCCTGGTCCATTACAACACACTATTAGTGAGAGAATGGCTACTCAGCTCTAGTATCCCATGTTCCTCCATTTCCAAGAGCAACAAACAGCTTGAGTAAAAAAGACATTTCTTTGCACATACCGGGCAACCCAAAAAACCAATGTCAATGGTCAGTTAGAAGTTGGAACAATAGATCCCCCTGAATTGGCTTATCACCTTGCAATATCTCAAGTCATTGATTATTGTCTCCTTTTGCTCAAACCAAAATATGGCAACCAGAATTCAGACTCAAATATCTAGCTACCCAATCCTTACTTGTCCACAGTCATCCACAAGCTACCAAACGAAGAGAATTTCTCCCACATTGAGGCCTTTTAACCTGCCAAATCATTTCCATTTTTATTAGTTGCGCACCTTCAAACACAAAAGTCTATATTTTCATTGACCTTTGTCCTCTACAAACCTGCATTGACTTCAAACATCACACATTCTTCCTCCCCCTCCCAATCTCTCATGAGGTCCAACCCAAAAAACCAATGTCAATGGTCGGTTAGAAGTTGGAACAATAGACCCCCCTGAATTGGCTCATCACCTTGCAATATCTCAAGTTATTGATTATCGTCTCCTTTTGCTCAAACCAAAATATGGCAACCAGAACTCAGACTCAAATATCTAGCTACCCAATCCTTACTTGTCCACAGTCATCCACAAGCTACCAAACGAAGAGAATTTCTCCCACATTGAGGCCTTTTAACCTGCCAAATCATTTCCATTTTTATTAGTTGCGTACCTTCAAACACAAAAGTCTATATTTTCATTGACCTTTGTCCTCCACAAACCTGCATTGACTTCAAACATCACACATTCTTCCTCCCCCTCCCAATCGCTCATGAGGTCCAACCCAAAAAACCAATGTCAATGGTCAGTTAGAAGTTGGAACAATAGATCCCCCTGAATTGGCTCATCACCTTGCAATATCTCAAGTTATTGATTATCGTCTCCTTTTGCTCAAACCAAAATATGGCAACCAGAACTCAGACTCAAATATCTAGCTACCCAATCCTTACTTGTCCACAGTCATCCACAAGCTACCAAATGAAGAGAATTTCTCCCACATTGAGGCCTTTTAACCTGTCAAATCATTTCCATTTTTATTAGTTGCGTACCTTCAAACACAAAAGTCTATATTTTCATTGACCTTTGTCCTCCACAAACCTGCATTGACTTCAAACATCACACATTCTTCCTCCCCCTCCCAATCTCTCATGAGGGGGAAGAAGAGGTTTTGTTTTAGTCAGCCATAAATAGCCCAATTGTACAAAGGTTAAATTTTTCATTTTCACATTATTCAATTAATTCCCATAGATTTCAATTGTTTTCAAACATAGAACAAGAACAATAGAAGAATGAAAAAGGCAAAACGAACTATAAATTCATGAATAATATTTGCCTCCACGTAAAATCAATTTGAAACTTCTATAACCAGATTGGTGGATTTTGTCAACACTTTTCCAGACAATTTGTGCATTGTGTGCCCCATATTCTGTTTCCTTTCCCTTCTTCTGGTTGCAATGTATTGCTCCATGTCCTATCTCACACATGAGCTATTTGATGAGCAGTCCATGACCAAATGACACAGGACAGATTAAACAAAATCTGCCAACAGGCTTAGGAGTGCTTGGATTAGGGAAAATAATGGTTTTTAAGGTTTGTAATTATGATAGAAAGTAGTACTATGGTTAAGAAGCCAACTAGGAATAGATTTAATTGGGTTTTGATCGCACAAAAGTTGGAATAGACTAGGATTTTAGGTAACTTTTATGGTTGGCAGGCACAAAATATTCTAGGATTTTAGGGCTTTTAATGGGGTTGAAAGATGGAATAGTGATTACATTTGGAAGCTGGAGGAAGTTAGGATGGGACGATGATTAGGGTTTTTATGGTCTCAATGATGTAGAAAATGGAATAGTCATTAGGGTTAGAAGAGGCGATGAGCATGCACCAAAATCAATCAATATCAGCCCAAGCCAATATGTTACAGAGCACTACTTTAGCAATCCAATTAGAGAAATAATTGAAACTTTGGTATTGAATTTTTTAATAGCATTATCTATTCTAAACATGGTTTTAAATAGTGGTCCTACGTAGCATAACATCCATTACATAACGGAAATTTGGCCCTCCAATACTGGTTCATGCCACTTTAGCGGTGGGGGTGAAAATCATAGTTGTAATGGCTGCTTCATCATCAGAATGATCGAAACGATCATTACAGTTTTGTTAAGAGTCGTAGCAAGTGGCCATGCTAACAGTCTCCATGATATCTGATATGAATCAAGCCTCCATTTTCAATCACAAGGAAAATAGAGCAATGGTCCAATGAAATAGATGGACCGACTTGAAGGAAGACAAATCAATCAAGATGGGTTTGATAACTATGAATTGTTACTTCATCGTGGAAGCAATCATCACTTGATGCCAATGGACGAAGAGAGAGAGAGAGTTGGAGTCATGTGGGTCGCCGAAGAGCAAGGCTTGCTGGAGTCGTCATGTGGGTCTCATAGTGTTGAAGATAAATAAAAGGCTTTGTCACATCAACCTTCTAGAAACTTGGTGAAACTTTGTATTTTTTTTTTTTTATTTCTTTGATTCTTTCTATGGTGAAAAGTCATTTGTGTCCAAATATTTATTATTTATACTTAAATAATTAAATGATAGTATACTCAATAAGTAGTAAATGATAAATATTTTTTTATTTATTTGAACATAAATAGTACACCATGTTGGTGCCCGGGTATGGTGTCAAATATGCGAGGGTTCTTGCATCATTCTAGACGTGGGCAGGTAAAGAAGTTAGTTCAGGAAACTAGGATTAGATTAGCAACTTAAAATATAGGGACACTTACGGGTAAAAGCATGGAAATTGTTGACACAATGAATAGAAGAAGAATTAATATAATTTGCCTTCAAGAAACTCAGCGGGTGGGGGAGAGAGCTATAGAAATTGATAAATCAAGATTTAGGGTGGGGGAGAGAGATATAGAAATTGATAAATCAAGATTTAAACTTTGGTACACTAGAAAAGAAAAACATAAGAATGAAGTAGGAAATATTGTAGACAAAAGCTTAGAGAATAAAGTTGTTGATGTAAACAAAATAGGGGATAGAATTATAAAAACAAGATGGTATTAGGCCAAGAGATAATAAATATCATTAGTCCTTATGCTCCTCAAGTAGGCTTAGCAAAAAATCTTAAGAGACAATTTTGGGAAGATATGGATAATATTATACAAGGCATACCAAGGACAGAGAAAATATTTAAAGGAGGAAATCTGAATGGACATGTTGGAAGGGATAATAAAAGTTATGAAATGATACATAGAGGATATGGATATGGAGACAAAAATGAGTCTGCGAAGATGATCTTAGACTACGCTATGTCATATGATTTTAGTATAATGAATACTTGCTTTAAGAAGAGAGAAAAACACTTATAACCTTTAAAAGTGGACACAATAGAAGCCAAATAGATTTTTTTTAACTAGGAGGGTAGATCGTTTATCATGCAATGATTGTAAAGTTATTCTAGGTGAAAGCCTACCACACAACATAGAGTCTTAGTGTTAGATATATGTATTAAAAAATGGAAGAAAAAGGATCAAATAAACCAGTGTAAGAGAACTACGTGGTAGAACCTAAAGGGAGAAAATATAATAAAATTTAAAGATAAATTGATCAAAGAAGGGGATTGGACTATAGAGGATGGGATAGATACAAATACTCTTTGGAGTAGATTAGTTAACTCTATTAAAAAGATAGCAAAAGAGATTTTAGGTGAATCAAGGGGAAGATTCTTGAATAGCAAAGAAAGTTAGTGGTAAAGATGTCCAAAAGGCCGTAAAGACAGAATTTGGTATAAAACATGGCAAAAATGTAGAAACATGGATAACTTTGAAAAGTATAAGGAGGCGAGAGAAGATGCAAAAAAAGCCGTTAGTGAAGCTAAATACAGATCATTTAATAGTTTGTACGATAGATTTGATACAAAAGAAGGGGAAAGAGATATATTTAAACTTGTTAAAGCTAGAGAAAGGGAGAGAGAGTAAGGACATAGGGAATGTAAAATGTATAAAAAGCGAGATGGCGAAGTTACTTTAGAAAATTGTTTAATAAAAACCAAATAGAAGGCTTAAAACTTAGATTTGACAACTGAGGAAGAGACTAGAAATATGAGATTTATTCGCAAAATTAGAGTTAACGAAGTTAAGTTTGTACTAAAAAAGATGAAAAATGGGAAAACTATAGAACCGGATAACATCCCAATTGGAGTTTGGAAATGCTTAGGTGATAACGGAATTATATGGTTAACTAATTTATTTAATACAATTAAAAAAATTAAGAAAATGTTAGATGAATGGAGGAAAAGCATTTTAATACATATATAAAAAAAAAAAGATATTTAAAATTGTAATAACTATCGTGGAATTAAACTTATGAGTCATATAATGAAACTATGGGAAAGAGTAGTTGAACAAAGATTAAGGATAGAAACAAAGGTCTCCGAAAATCAATTTGGTTTTATACATGGGAGATCAACCACAAAAGCTGTATCTATTTTAAGAAGATTAATGGAAAATTTTAAGGAAAAGAAGAGGGACTCGCATATAGTATTTATCGATATACCTAGGGAAGTTCTATGGTGGGTTTTAGAAAAAAAAGGTGCATGTAGTAGGCATACTGATGTCATTAAGGATATGTACAATGGAGTAATGACTAGTGTAAGGACTGTAGATGGAGAAACTAGAGAATTTCCAATCACCATAGATGTACATCAAGGATCTACTTTGACCCCTTATCTTTTTGCTTTAGTGATGGACCAACAACTAACTTTGAGTGTTCAAAATGAGGTTCCATGGTGTACGTTGTTTGCAAATGGTATTGTATTAATTGATGAAACTAGGGGCGGAGTAGAGACTTGAGTTAGAATTATGGAGAGAAGCCTTGGAATCTAGAGGCTTTAGGATAAGTAGAAATAAGGCAGAATATACGAAATGTAAATTCAGTAATAGTAGGAGGAATATTGGAGACAAAGTTAAACTTGATGATGAAGAAATGAATTGCACTTGTAGATTTCAATACCTTGGATCTATTATGCAAACTGAAGGAGAAATTGAAGATGATGTAATGCATAGAGTTAAAACAGGTTGGGTAAAATGGAAAAGTGTTTCAAGTGTGCTTTGTGATCATACAATAACTTTAAAATTAAAAGGGAAGTTTTATAGGATGGCTATAAGACCAACTATGTTATATGGATTAGAATGTTGGGCGACGAAAAAACAAAATATCCAAAAAGAAAAAGTTGCTGAGATGATAATGCTTAGATGGATGAGTGGTATAACACTGAAAGATAAATTAAGAAATGAACACATTCGCGGTAAGTTAGGTGTAGCTCCTATAGAAGATTAGATAAAGGAGGGACGACTCAGATGGTATGAACACTTGCCACATAGGTCACATAGTGCGTCAGTAAGGAAGAATGAGTTAGTTACTATGGGGGGCAATAAAAGGGGTACCTAAAATAACTTGGGAGGAGATAATGAGTAAAGATTTAATAGCCCTGAATCTGTCAAAAGAAATGGTTCATGATCGCATAAATTGGTGGAAAATGATTCATATAGCCGACCCCACCTAGTGGAACTTAAGGCTTGATTTTTTTTTTTTTTGTTGTTGTTGTTGTTGTTTGAACAAAAATAGTACACTTATTTAATTTACACTTAATCTGTTTTAATCTATGTGCCATGTTCTTAATTAATTACTTTTCTGTTTTAATTATAGTTCTTGATATTTTGGTCATAAGGTAGTCAAAGTGAAAAATAATTTATAGTTTTACAAACAACATGCTAAAATTAACATAAAAGTTATTTTCACAACTAAATAGCCTTTGTAGGTAGAATAAAGCTATCCAAAATACATTAAAAACCATAATTTACAAGATTATATGCTTAGTTTTAATATAGGCATGGTTGTGCATGCTTCAAGAATATATGCTTATTTACACAATTGCTTCCCACGGTGTAACACCTACTACTCTTGCTTCCTATTACATCCACGACCATTCCACTATGTTACCCATGACCACTAGCTATTTAAAACCATGATTCCAAATTAAGTTTTTTAGCATTTGATTCCATACTACTTAAGGACTAAGTCACACATTTGAAAGGTATCTTATAAAGTCGAAGAAATTATTGGAGAATTGGTTTATATAGATCCATCCTAGTTGAAACCACATAAAAATGACATTGCCAGAAATTGGCAAGGTAATATTTCCATTTATTCATCAAAAGAGGCGTCCCTTTTGAAGCCAAGATTGATTTTCCTTGATATCTAATATAATATCTGCAAGTGAATGGTATTAGAAAGAAGAAAAAGAAGAAGAAGAAGAAGAAGAAGAAGAAGCGCACAAAATTCCTTTGTGAGAAATCCACAAATCCACCCACAACTATGTTAGTAAATATTTAGCCATTCAACTATCAAAAAAATTAAAAAAAAAATGCAACCCTTTTGTAGACTTCATATTCAGCAACCATACAAGGACTCAACTTGGAAAGCAAGGAGCTTCTAAAACCAACCCATGTCTCAACATCCAAGCATATAATTGAACAACTAGACTCACTGAAGTACCCCCACCCACAAAAATAACTTTAAAATAATAAAATCACAGAGCTGCCCTTAAAAAACTACATCTCTGCCCCGATGATGTGCTGCGCCCAAAACAAGAAACATCGACAACAACAAAAAAAGTATAGCCCTTAGTCATGATATTCCATGATCCTTTTATCGCTTCCATCACCAAATCTCATCATGTCTAGCGACCATGAAAGCATGGTTTCACTTATATAGCTTACTTCCATGTAAGATGAGTCATATCCATAGCAAACACTTAACTATGTAAACAGAAGGTGAAATGGCATCACCAGTCACATAGAAATCAACTACACTGGTCACTGAGTCAATTGGTTCAAGTTGCAGATGAACTAGCCTCAACAAGTTTCCACAGATCAAGAAAAAAATCAAATACTCTAGGGAGTAGAGGCCAAAGAGGAAGGTTATCACACAACTAAGAAAATAGCTAAAGCATGATAATGACTGCGGACATTAAAGCATGAAACTGAAAAATGAAACAAATTTTCTAAAAAAAATATGTTCATTCATTTTCCAAAAAAATATGTTCAGTGAATGAAATCACGCAAGATGAGTTGTTCATTTCGTGAAACAAATTTGACCAAAATTTGAATAACAGAGTTGTGCATGAGTGCACAAATGAGGCAAGAAACAACATCCTAGTTATATGTGGAATAACTAGTTTTCTTGTTTTTGGTGAGTGGAAAGCTCCAGGAACAATTCATGATTTTTTGCTGGTGAAGTTTTGGGGTTTTGAGAAGAATGAAAGAGACATGATCTTCTGGGACAGTGCAGTGATGTCAATTCTGTGGATGCTTTGGCTCAAAAAAGAATGGTAGAATTTTCAAAGACCAAAAGACTTCTCCAAACTTGCTTTGAGAAAGATTTTTTATGCTTCTTTCCAGGCACATTCTTTTGAGGCTTTTGGAGGTATCCCGCTCTTCGATATCCAAGGATTGGAAGGCAGGTCTAATGTAATTTTTGTCCTTTTCTTGGCCTTCTATTTTGGTGGTCTTTTTATTCCCCCTCTCATTGCAATTATTTCTTCTCATTAATAAATTTGTTTCGTTATCAAAAAAAAAAATTTACTATGTTGGAGACAAAAGTCACAGTATTTTTTACTTTCATAAAATGAACAAACATGCATTTAAACAACTCAAAAATATTTTATCTTGTTCGAAGATCTAGAGGTTTGAAAATAAAATAAAAATAAAAAAGCTGCATAAACTAAATAATTTTATTTTTAGAAACTCTAACCCAAGGAGAGTAACATCAAATATGCACTAAAATTGTTTAAAAGGCATTAAAACAACAATAACGTCAACCAAGTCTTAACCAGGTTGGGTTGGCCATATCAGTCCTTTTTATTCCATTCTACATGACCCAAGGCAATATCCTACTTCTATAAAGTTATGTGGAAAAAAAGAAAATAAATGTAGAGCAAATTAATATAAAACGTAGAACAATTAAATGCATATATTAAAATCCATCCATGGGAAAAAAGAAAAAAAATAAATATACAGCAAATTAATATTAAATCTAGAACAGTGAAATTCATTTTTAAAAAATTCATCCCTTTACAATTCTAATTGCTTAGTTATAATAATGCAGACAACACCTGAACTCTTCATTTTATCTACCTAACTCCTTCAATTTTCTGCTTCTCCTGAATTTCATCTAGTGAATTCTGCTTGCATTTGAAACAACTACAATTTTCTGCTTAAACCAGACTGAACTGTCTATGAACTCTTGATCTAGGATAATAACAACAATAATAATTTCTTCATTTATCAAAATAAAAATTTAAAAATTACTATTATTATCATTTATAGTGGCGGCGGCGGCGGCGGCGGCGGCAGCAGCAATGATAAATGAAACCAAAATTTTAAATATATTAATAGCACAACAAATGCATGAAGTTTAATATAACCAAACAAAACAATAAACCCACATATGCATTCCCTAGGCAGATTAAGATAACAACTTGTCTCAAAAATTCCCACACTAAATTTTGACGTCAATAGAAGCAACTCCACAACAGCTAATCAGTTATAGAACAGGACATATATTTGGACTCAGAACCAGGTAGGCAATTAAACTGCATTAGATTAAAATTGTAAGGGCAGAAACAGCTCTTTACTGTAGAAATGCATTAGGAGTAAAGGACGCACACTCCCAGATGCACATGCACCCAACATTCATCAGTTCATCCAAAGTTCAATTGAAAAGATCCAATTTTAGAAAAGTATTGAGAATAGTAGCATGGAGCCTCTTCATAATGTGTAAAAGTTCAACCAGAAAATCTAATTGAGACAAATTAAACCCTAAAATTATAAATTAGTAAACAACAGCCAGAAATCCACTCACTGAATCCCACTGCAAGTTATACAAACGAAAGTCCAAAAGTTTGTACAAACATATTGAGGACCCTGCAAAAAAGAGGTGGAAATTGAATAATTATTAATCATAAACCAGACAAAGATTATCCATCCAGAACATAAAAGGGGGACGGAGAACATAATTGAATGACAATCCGTTGGTTTGCCGTGATACTTTTAAAGGGAAGAAATGAAGTTTTGTTGAATTTAAAAAGGTTGCAAGATTTTAAATTTCGCCTTTCTTTACTGCGTTTTCTCAGCAACCAAACGGGGTAACTCAAAATCCCAGTCCACGGATTTAAGAAGAAGTAGGAAACTAAGATCACGAAGCAAATCAAATTGAAAAAGAAAACCTCATGAAACCAAAGAGAAATTTAAAGGAATTAACATACCAAACTGTTACAGTTGATGCATCTTCGGTTCGGAGGAAGCTTCATGAGACCTCTTATGATTTTCTCGTTTCGCTCTTCTTCTTTTCTGCTCCCCATTCCTGAACAAATCCAACCTCAAACCCGCCACTTGAGAGGATCAAACCCTAGGCTTTCTTTGCAAAAGAAAAATCTAAAAACGGAGCTACAATTTAGGGTTTTCTTGGACAAAACTTGCGATACAAAGCTCGAGATTTGGAGCTGAGTACGGATTCCTAGGGTTTGAATTGCAGAGAAGAAGAAAGAAGATGTATCAATCAGCTCGTTTGGACGACGCTACGTTTCGCCCCTTCAGTCCGTTATATCCCATGCGAGTTTTAAATTAAAACTAGTAAGCAGATTTAAAGTTTTGTTCTTCTAAAAAGAAAAGAAAAGAAAAGCAACAAGAAAAAATAACAGCTAAAACGTACGGTCGAGGGTGAAGAGGAGCCAGCGAGCGAATGAAAGGGCAAAACAGAGAATTCGTAGAGGGGCATTTCGTCGGTAGTCATAACGGCCCATAGTAGGGAGTGAGCTGGCAAACGGAAAGGTAGGCTCCTCCTCAGTGGAATCCGAGTGTGCGTGACCGTTTCCCTTTCAAATATAGAAAAATGATTTTTTTCAAGCCGCAATCGCACCGTTGGGACGCCCCCATCACCCACCCTAACCATTCCAACTATGGTAAATGCATTCAAATATATTTGAGAGCATGCATTAACTCACCTTTCATTGTTGATAGCATCATATTAGGCCATTTATATGGCTTTTGTGCTTAAAATTTTGATCCTTTTTTATGAAATATAAGTTGGTTATATAATGTAAACAATAATAAATAGAGGTGATAAAGTATTATTTAGAATCTGTGCTTTAATTCGACAGTTCAATTCTGCCTGACATGATTTCTCCCAATTTTCTAAAGGAGGGGAGAGACTTATGAGAACCCTAGGGATAAGAGGGGGATCAGGAGGGTGCGTTTGACTATAGTATCCCAAAGTTGTCCATACTTTCAAAAAAAAATAATAATGAATTTTTTAATATTTATTAGACTTCTTTTTTTCTTTTTCTTTTTTAACCGATGCAATTCTTTGCTTGTTGCGAGGAGAGTGTATTTTTTTTCTCATGAGTTAGGCTTGATTAAGCATTCCTAGTTGATGTTTGGTGTCCCATAAATGTATGTTAGGATAGGTCCAGGGAGGCTTCTTAACCTCCTCAGAAAGGCTAAGGCCAAAGGAAGAGCTACTACTTTTATGATACTTTTTGTGAGACAGCTATTATAATTTTGATAGTACCATTATAATTTTTTTAAGTATTGCTTTTAATGACATCTATATATATCCCTCATTCGATAATGACCTTATTATCATTTTAGTAATTTACTTTTAATTTTATCTTTATCCATAAGCCTTTCGTCTCCTATCCAATCTTTCATTTTCAAAAAACAGGCACGCAATAATTCTCTTCCTAAATGATCCACCCATCACATCCCTTTAATTTTTCTCTTATTTCTAAGCTACGTCTCTCTTTTTTTTCTCTCTCATAACTAAAATGTCCACTATAAAAATTATAGGACTCCATAAAATGTAGTGACAGACACAAATGATGAAAAAAAATCTCAACCCCATTCATTCTATATGTGTGTATTTTATGAGCATTCTACTACTCCTTAAATGTAAGACAATTTTTTTTTCATCATCCTTTTATGACAATTTTCATATTAATGAAAATATCCTTACAAACTCTTCCATCGAAATTGTAATTCCTATAATGTCCTTGAGCAACTTGAACATCAATATATCAACATTATCTTCCTTTATTTCCTCCCTCCCCCCCCCCCCCCGCCCAATGGAACTTGACCAATTTCCTCTCCTTAATATAGACTACATCAATGAAGCAACAATATTGGGTGTACATAGGGTTCCTTAGATAGTCATCATCGTCCAATTGGAATACACTGACCACCCTCTTTAATCAACCAATGCTCAAATGTTTGCAATCGTAATAAGCAATTCATCTTCCTTCGTATGTTGGCTTCATTCCTTCCCTCAACACAGATATAAATCTAGAGTTATGATGTCGCTTTTGGGGGTGGCTTCACATATATCGTGTGCATAGCAAAGGTGTTCGTTCTAGGTTTTTTTTTTTTTTTTTTCATCTTACTTCTTAGGTTTCCACTTTTATATTTTAGATCCTCCTTTCATCAAGGTAGTAAGGATTGATTTTGAGTTAGAATCATTATGGTAAAAGGTGGCAACAAATGCAATTTTGGTGGTAGTGCGATAGGGCTACTATAAGCAACAGTATGATGCTCCCTTTCATGTCTGGGCTTTGTTAATGTCTTGACTAAATTATTACTATAACAGTATGATACTCCCTTTTATGATCAAGGCTTTGTTAATATCTTGACTAAATTATTCATATAACCACATTAGAAATACGTTGAAAAGTCATCTCCATTTTGGAAAAAGATGATATCTCTACTTTTTAATTTTAATTTTTATGTAAATAGCATAGTTATCTTATGCATGTACATCATTTGTGTATGAGTTGTTGTTCTTGTTTAAAAAATTGTACCTAAATTGATGTAATTTTATGTTTTAACATCATCATCATCTCCTCAACTCTTGTTAATTGTCATTATGTTAAATTGGAATCTATTAGGATGGATATAAAGGTTTAGGCTAATAATATGTTGTTGATGTTTTCACTCAAGATTTAGCATGTGTCGTAGCTTTTAAAAACTATTCATACCCACCATAGTTCGTTGGTCAGACTTATTTTTCACTAATAATTTATTTATGCTTTTAGTTTAAATTGTGCATAACAATTGGAAGCTAAATTAACATGATTATAATCACCTTGAATTCACCCTTGTATATTTAAATTTGGAACATGATAAGCTATAAAAAAAAATGGTGTTGTATTGATATGTATCCTTGCATGTTATAAGGAAATTGAAATTTAAAAACGCTATTTGTATTTGATTTCTAAAATATTCTTTTGCACTTTAATTATGTACTAAAGTTTTAGGAGATTATTTTCTTGAATTTTAGTTATTGGAGGCCATTGAGAAGCTAAAAAGAAAATATTTAGGTAATCTTATAGTGTTTTCCTATCATTATTTGCAATGTTGCACGTGAAAAAGATAGTTGTTTTGGATCATCCTTGCTAATTAAGTTATCTGCCACCAAATGGTTAAGATAATTTCGTTCATTATCATGGTGAATTCTTTTGTGTTATAAATATATTATTGGCATCTATCAACAACTAACTTTTTAGGATCCTATAAATAAATTGATAATAGTTAATCGATTGCATAAGAAATTGAGATGTTTTATACAAGTACATGGTTATAATGTCTATTAATTAATATAAGCACTACAAACCTTATATACTCCTTCATCTACTTGAGGATAAGAACACTTATTTTTATATGCATTGATGAATGTATGATGTGCATATAAAGTAGTACATTCTTAAACTAGTGCATAGTTGAACCAAAAGTTAAAGTCTTTTATATTTGATGATTTGACATGACAAATTGTAAACTATATTATAATATATATTTATCATGGTGTGTGTGCATAAAAAACTTAGAACTAAAGTATTCTAAATTTGATATGGTATAAAATATTTTCTTTTATGTTCTTTTTTTTTTTTTTGCAAGGTATTTCATATCTTTGATTTATCTCATATAACAAATGTAGGAACATGATAGCATCTTTTAAAAGAGGTTGATGAATAAATTTTGATTCATTAAAAACTTTTCTATATCAGGCCTTTGGCAAACTTATAATCGGGGCATTCTAGAGAAAGACTTGTAAAGAATTGTCTCTTCATGTACGATTTGGAACTAAATAATTAGAAAATGACACATTAGTACTTGAACCAGCAAAATTGAGAGATATGTTCTAGCATGGATCCCAACATATATGTCCCACATGACTATTGGGTCCAAGTCCTAATATAATTTCTTATAATTGTTAGGTTCCAAATCTTATGTTGAGGGACCATTCAAATATTCTAAATATGATTATGCATTTGGGTGCCATATCTTTCGTAATTTTTTTCTAGTTCTTGTTAGAGGAATTCCATGTCTCCCCACTTAGATCTTTAAGGATTACTTCAACTTCCCAATTTTAAAATTCTTTATATTTTAATCATTGTATAGTTTTTCATTAATATTTTGGTTTGATATGAGCGATTTTGAAGAAAGTGATTCCAAATTCATAATTTTTTTTTTGTTAATCTTCAATTTTGATTAATTTCTATAAATCATTTATTTATTTTCTTTCCGTTCCCATTTTGTTCCAATATGCTATTTATATATTTTCCCTTTAAAATATTTCCCAATTCCTATTTAATTATTCTCACAGGCATCATCATCTTCACAATATTTCTTTTCAAAGCAATTGGATAAACTATTTCAATGACAAGCATAAGTCAACCTTTTAGAATCTATAGAACCTTGCAACTCTTTTATGTCTTTTATATA
Organism: Malania oleifera; assembly: GCF_029873635.1. Taxonomy (NCBI): domain Eukaryota; kingdom Viridiplantae; phylum Streptophyta; class Magnoliopsida; order Santalales; family Ximeniaceae; genus Malania; species Malania oleifera. Next base: position 7,846,354 of record NC_080428.1, read on the forward strand.
TTTCAAGGAACTAAAATGTTTTAAAGAAAAAATAATTGAACATAATCAATATAAGAAACAAATAATAATCATTATATAATGTGATCGATTTGTTCTATTGTTGTAATAATATATATTTTATTTTTTGTATTTGCTCTTTTAATTTTCTTTTTTTTTTTTTAATTTCATAGTTGCCATATTAAGTATTACCATTTGTTGAAATTAGCCTTTGGCTAATTTAATCAACTTGGTGTTTATACGCTTTTGTTAAATTTTTCATTTATAGCTTCTTCTTTTTTTTTTTTTTTTATGCATTTATGGATAATTATGACAATATTTGCAACAAATATGGAACTTTTAAAAATGAGTTTGCCCAAACATATTTTTACTATTAAATAATTTGATCAACTAAGTTTCTACTCGTAAGATTTGAATTACAATCTCTCAAATTCCAATTCCAACTCTTTACCACTTAAAACAAACCCAAGGCAATGAAGCTATTTATTATAGTTAGTTACATTGCAATTTATTATATTTTAAACTTGATTAGTGGAATTGGTTAGACATTGAAATCTTATAAATATAAACTAATTCATTATGAATGAGTATAAAATTATTTGCGCTTACTCTTTTTCAATGACAAAAGAAGACTAAATTTTTGTTGTGTAGATAGACAACATGATTCCCCCCTTCTTTCTCCCCTATTTGATAATGTTAATCATGCTCCTTCGATTCCCATTGGTGAATTGTTCAATCAACCTTTCCACCTAAGAGCGTGTAGGGTGGTCCCGATTAGAAAGATTAAAACCTGCAAGAATAGGAAAAAGTTAGAAAAGATTATGGATAGGTTGGTTCAATATATCAAGAAAACATGAAAGTTTTTAAAAGAAGTAAAAATGGAACAAAAAAAAATCTTCATCAAGCAAAAGATCAGATAAGAAAGAAATTCAAATTTCATTAGGAAAGATTGAAAAAATATTAGCCAATTGGAATGGTAAAGATTTACCTAAACAAGATCCAAAAGAAATCAGGAAAATGACCAGATCAGAAGCTCAAATAATTAAACAAAAGGGTTCAATAGAAATTAATGAAAAGTACTTAGTAAAAATTGTTAAAAAATCTGTATCATTAGTAACAAATGAGGCTAGATAGCAAAAGAGACTTTTGAATATAAAAGATTTAGAAGCCTTTAGATCAAAATATACTAGGATTCATATTAGAATGGTCTAAGTAGGACTATTTCCTCTCACACAAGAGTCGGTCTTAATAAACCAGTCTGTGTCTTACTTAGAGACGCCAAACATTATGAGTTCAATGATTCCCTATTGAAAATGTTAAGAGTCAAATATTACTGAAGGACCAATTTACTTTGAATGTTATCTAAACATAAGAGCAATTTTACATGATGAATCTATTTACAAACTATTAACATTAGATATTCAAACAAAAAATTATAATATGGATTCAAGATCATCAAATTTAGAAATGATTTACAGAATTTACTACAAAGTAACAACTTCGACAGTTTTTCCAAATGCAATAAAGGAAAACCCAAAAGATGAAACTCTTTTACTTCAAGCTAATAATAAAAGAACCTCGTTGGTATCTCAGTCAAAGAAACTTCTTTGACATGGGATTCAAACTAGGGAAGAATGAGAATTCAATAATCTTAATGAAAATATTAATGAAAGTTCGAAATGTTCAAAAGACAATTGCTACAAGCATCATTCAAGATCAAATTGGTAATGTCAAAATAAATTTTCAATCTCTATTAACAAGAAGCAAAAGTGTAGGTCAATCTTCAAGATCAAATATAATTGAAGAATTAGGTAGAAAAAGTATTTCAAGTGTTTCTACTGAACCTAATAGGTATTACAAACTTAAAGGAATTAATTTTGAACCAGAAGTTCCTCAAGGTTATTATTCTGAAGAATTAGATTCGCCAACAATGTCCCAAGCTTTAGATGAAGAACAACGAGAAGCTTTAAAAGAAGAAAGTCAAAGAAAAAATTTATTAACTATAAGTGAAAAGTTTGAGTCAAACATAGAAGTTTTAAGAGAAGATTATAAGCATAAACTCAATAAAAAGAATCGATATAAATTTTTTAAAAAATATAATAAGGAAGAAAGGGAAAAAATAAGAGAAGAATGGTTAGAAGAAATGCAAAAGACTCAAATAAATATTTTATTTTTCAAATATATAAAATACAAACAAATAATTAATGTTGTTCATAATAATAAGTGGAAATTATTAGATAATAATTACGTATCTTCAACACATCCGCCAAAAGATTCTTTCAAAATTCCATATAAGGGAATAGAAGTTATTGCATCACCCTTTAAAGAAGTTAAAGATACTAATAATAAATTTGATCAATTAGTAAGTCAAAATAATTATGCCAATCAAATGCTACAATCACTTGCAAATCAAACAACAAAAATAGAAGTTCTTTTAGAAGGAAAATTAGAAGTTAAAACTTATAGTATTTATGAAAAAGGGGAATCAAGTAAAGTTATCAAACAAGAACCTTTATTCAAACCTTCCTCAATGCCTGATATTAATTTTAAATTTGAATCTAAAGAAGAGAAAATTATGGGAAAGATTGAAGAAATGTTTAAGAAGTGTAATTTAAATATCTTAACCAAAGAAGAAGTTAATCATAATTTAGAGAAGAGTTTTAGAGAAGAAAATTATGAAATCAATAAGATAAACAATAACTCTTGGAAGAGCAAAAGGGCAAGAACTTATTATAAAAGACCAACATTTCAAAGCCTATTATTTGAAGATGAACCTATGAAAGACGATAGAAGCTTTAGTGGAACCTCTTTACATGAGTGGAATCTTGATGGTTTCACTGATTATCAAGTTGTTGAATTAATTCAACAGATGACTTTGACAACCATTGCCTATAAACTTAATAACGAGAGAATGCAAGAACCCAAGGTAGTAGGATTATTAGTTCAAGGATTTAATGGATCATTGAGAAGTTGGTGGGATAATTATCTCACTCGAGAAGAAAGGACGGGAATTTATGATGTAGTAAAAATTAAAGAAGAAAATGGGCAACAAACTCAAGTTAGTAATGCTGTTTCAGCATTACTATGAACAATATTAAAAGCCTTCGTGGGAGAACCAAACGAAATGATTGAAAAAAATAGTGTCATATTAGTCAATCTAACTTATCCAAAACTATCAGATTTCTCATGGTACAAAGATATTTTTCTTGCAAAGGTTATGAGTCGGCTAGATGGAAAAAGTGGTTTTTAGAAAGAAAAATTTATTGGAGGTTTACCAAAATTATTTGCTCAAAGAGTTCGAGATAGACTCAAAGATACCTTAAGAACAAATTATGAAAGGATTACGTATGGTCAAATTATTAATGTCATTAATCATGAAGGATTAAGACTTTGCAATGAACTTAAGATCCAATCTCAAGTGAAAAATGAATTTAAAAGGAACGAAGGTGAGTTAGGTGATTTTTGTACTCAGTACGGGTATGAAAAAATTCAAACTCCATCAAAAGGACATAAGCATCATAAAAAGTTTCATAAGAGATCATCTAAAAAATATTATAAAAAGAAGAAGAAAAATTATTCAAGTTTTTCTAAACCTTCAAAAGGAAAAACAAAATATAAAAAAGAAATAACCTGTTATAAATGTGGTAAAAAAGAACATTATGCGAAAAATTGTAGAGTTAAACAAGAAATAAAGGAATTAAATTGTGGAGAAGAACTTAAAAGAAAAATGATTTCGTTAATCATAAGCAGCTCGTCTGAATCCGAATCAGTCGAATTGTCTTCTGAATCGGAAGAAATTATTCATAATGTTCAAGAAACTTCATCAGATTACTCAAAACAATTGATAAAACAATTGCTGAATATGCGGAAAAGGAGATAGTTAGAACTCATCAAGGATTATGATTGTACCATCAGTTACCACCCAGGTAAAGTAAATGTGGTGGCTGATGCAATGAGCCGTAAATCAGAGGATACAACACAGTTAGCAGTAGCAATTCAGTACCCAATTCAGATGGACTTGGAAAGACTTGGCGTGGAGTTAGTGGAAGATGATCCTCAGGTGTTTATTGCCAGTCTAGTTGTACAGCCTACACTATATAAAAGGATTAAAGCTGCTCAAGGGGATGATCTAGAATTAGCAGAAGTGATAGCCATAATACAGGATGGTCAATTAGAGGAATTCAGTATTTCAGATGATAGGACTTTGAGATTTCGCACCAGATTGTGAGTGCTTGCGAATGATAGCATTAGGAGAACAATTCTAGATGAGGCTCACAGGTCTCTATACACTGTTCATCCTAGAAATACAAAAATGTATAGGGATCTGCGAGAGTATTTTTTGGTGAAGCGACATGAAGAGAGAGATTGCGGAATTTGTTGAGCAGTGCTTGACGTGCCAGCAGTAGGGGTGAGCATAATTCGGGGAAACTCAAATTAACTGATTTAACAGACCAAAATTGGTTGATTCGGTTCGGGTAAAAAAACTGGTTCAGTCGATTCGATTGGGGTTTACCAAATTTTGGTGAATCGATTTTCGGTTCGGTGAACAATAAAAATAAATTCGATTAACCGATTAATTGATTTAATAATCATATTCGTTCTCCCCTACAATCTCTTCAACGAGCTAATGATAGTCATAGGCGCGGAAGCCCCTAGGGTTTTTTTCCCCTCTCTACTTCATCGTAGAAGAATGTAACTTCTTTGCTTCCCTGCCTTTCGATCTGTAAGTGCCCCGCTCACTTTTTTCCCTTCTTCTGCGTCCCCATTGTTTCTTCCAAAGCTTTTAGTACCATTTGTACAAGTCCAGCTTCCCAAACTACACTGTTATATTTTCTCTTCATCTTCGATTTGCTTTTCGTTACACATTGTGGTGTTTTGTGTCTGACTTCAAGTAGCAGTAGTTCTTGCTTTTAATTCTTGGAATCCATAGGGAAATCCTTTCCCGGTAGCCAAATAGAGGTATTTCACTTTGAAGCCTCAATTCATGTTTTCTCTCACTTCAAACGGCAGTATTTCTTGCTTTGAATCTGTGGAATTCATCGCAAAATCTTTTCTCGACAATTGAATAGAAGTATTTCACTTCGAAGCCTCAATTGCTGAGAGAATGGAGGAAAAATAATGAAAATGGATTTTGGGATTTAATCGATTTAAATGAGCTGCAGAATTGGTAAAAAAAAAATTATAATTATATTCAAAGGCTTTTTAAGGTATATAGAGGAACATTGCTTGGGCGAAGGAGGTCTAGACATGGTTATGCATTGTAAGTCTCATCCTAAAATCAATTCATTTTGGAAGGAATAGTGGTTGCCTTACATTGGAGGCCTTGTCTAAGCATATATTGAGCCTATATTTTGTTTAAAAGGGATGATAGTTGTGTAGGGACTCATGAAGGATTTGAAATTATAAAAAATCACCATGAATGGATCAAATTGGAAAATGTTGGCTAATGTGCTTGGCAAACACCAGTTCCATGTGAAGGATCAATGGCTTAGAATAAAATTGCCCAAACACCAGTCATTATTTGACTATGTGCATATGGATCTGCCAATGAAGACTTCTAAGGTAAAGAAATCTAAGCATGTTATGCTGCAAGATAATATCTGTTGGGGGCAATTAGTGACAAGTTGGCCACTCGATTCAATTATAATTGCTGCACCAAATGTTCTATCAAGTGTCTTCACCAATGGTAGCTGAAGGTATACGGGTGCTGAATGCACTTGATATGTTGGATGCTTGTTGCATTGAGGATGTGGATAGGGTAGCCTTCTTGAAAATAGGTTTTGAAAATGTTGGAGCCAAATGATCAATCACATAGACGTGCATAGGACATTTGCTGAACAAGTAGAAGTTCTCAAACCGATATTGCCCTAAATTATTAGAAGCAAAGGAGGCGTATGATAGAAAGCCTGCTATTCCTTGATGTAAATGTCTTATTCGTAATTCATATGCTTGATATGTAATCTTCTGAAAGACAACTGTTGTTTTCATTTATGGATATGGTGTACTCATATTATAGAAAAATATATGCGGTCGCTTGAGACATTGCTTTAAAAAAAAATTCTGTTTTAATAATTGATTTTAAATAAATTTGGTTAACCAAATTACCCAAACAGTTAATTCGTTCAGGTGAGATTTGGTTAATATCTCTTATTCAGTCGGTTTGTTTAATGGAAATGGTTAACCGAAATTTTTGATTAATTCGGTTAATTAACCAAATTCCACCGAATCAACTGTTTGCTCACCCCTAGCTAGCAGGTTACGGTTGAGCACCAGAGGCCGGCAGGACAGTTGCAACCACTTTTCATTCCCAAGTGGAAGTGAGACCACATATCCATGGATTTTGTTACTAGGCTACCACTAGTGCTGCATGGTCAAAATGTCACTTGGGTAGTTGTTGATAGGCTGACAAAAACAGCCCATTTTCTGCCCATTAAAGTTAGCTACCCTATGAACAAATTAGAAGAGATTTACATTCAGGAGATTGTTCGACCCCATGGTGTGTCGGTATCTAGAGTCTCAGACCATGGATAGTGATCCACGCTTTACATCACGATTTTGGAAGAGTTTGCAGGAGGCTTTGGGGACTCATTTAGCATTCAGCACCGCTTTCTATCCTCAGACAGACGGTCAGACAGAGAGCACAATCCAGGTACTTAAGGATATGCTGCGAGCGTGTGTATAGAATTTTGGGGGTAGCTGGACCCAGTATTTGCCACTGGTGGAGTTTGTCTACAACAACAGCTATCAGGCTAGCATAGGCATGGCACCTTATGAAGCGTTTTATGGTAAGAGATGTCATTCTCCTTTATACTGGAGTGAGCTAGGTGAGAGACAAGTTTTGGGGCCAAAAATAGTACAGTAGGCATACGATAAAGACTTATTTGAGATAAAATCAGTGCAGCACAGAGTCGGCAAAAAAGCTACTCGGATACTTGCCGCCGGGAATTGAAATTTGAAGTGGGAGACCATATATTTCTGAAAATGCATCACCGAAGGGAATCATGAGGTTTGAGAAGAAGGGTAAGTTGAGCCCTAAGTTTATTGGCCCATTTGAGATACTCGAGAAGATTGGGTCAAATGCCTATCGGCTAGCTTTACCACCATCTCTATTCAGGACTCATGACGTATTTCATGTTTCTATGTTAAGGAAATACGTCCCAGATCCTTCCCATATTATCAGCTACATAGAATTGGAACTCATGTTTTAGCATATGAAGAATTTCCAGTACAGATTTTAGATAGAAAAGAACAGAAATTATGCAGTAAAAAGATACCACTAGTAAAAGTCCTGTGGAGGAATAATGTGATAGAAGAAGCTTCTTGGGAGCTTGAAGATGAAATCAGACAGAAATACCCCCATTTGTTTAGTAAGTTATAGCAGTGATGTCTAAGTTAAAGTAATAATAATTTTATTTTGTTTAGTACAGTGTACTTGTAATGTAGAGTATATGATAGGTAGTATTTTGGTTTTGGGGGATTTTTCTTTTATAGTTGTAATCTCCCATAACTACCCATGTAACCACGGTATTCCTCCACCATAAGTGAGGGCAAGTAATAAAATAAGTAGATCGTTTATTTTAAAGGATGAAGAATAATATGAATAGTAAATTTTGAGGATGAAATTTTTATAATGAGGGGAGAATGTAATAACCCAAGAAAATTAATCAGGGCCTCGTCGACGAACATAGGGGATTCGTTGACAAGGGTACATGAGGATCTCGTAGACGAAGTCACGTCTCGTCAACGAGAAGATACCGAGAGAGGGGTTTTTTTGCAGTCTGAATTTCGTCGACGAGGAGTTCAGGTTCATCGACAAAATTCTTCAAGGACTCGTCGACGAGATGACGTGTCTTATCGACGAATCTGGGGCTATAAGTACTCTTAAAAACGAATTTTCAGGAGAAAAATCACACACAACCCTTTTCTCTCTCTAGATTTTCATCCCTCTCCCCTACTCTCTAGGAATTCGGCTCCGTTCTTCATCGGATTGACAATCCGAAGCTGCCACATCACTCCTAGGAAGTTTCTTTTCAAATCTGCTAGAGTTGATCGTTGGCGGAGTCAACTTGGATTTCATCCCAAATTCAAGGTAAGACCTTTTATTCAATGTTTGACTTTCTAGCAGTTGTAGAAAATGTACTAGTCGAAGAAATAATGATATTTTATTCTGAGAGATGTTGTTTTCAAGGTGTTGAGTGGGGAACCCTGCGGGTGTAGGACCAGTCACAGTAGGGGACTTTAGCAGGAATCAGGTAAGGGAAATATGCTATGCTAGAAAAACTTAGTACGAATTCAATATAAATTATATGTTTTTAGTAGATTATTATTCAGAGTAGGAATTTATACAATTTATAAATTATGCTTAATATGTTTTAGTTATTGCATGGCATGAGAATATGGATATAGTATAAAATCATGTTTTACAGTATGTATACAGAAACATGTTTTATAGTAATTTTAGGATCATGTTTTCAAAATATACAGACAGGGAAATGTTTTTATAGTTTTCATAATACCATGATTATATAGTTTTACAGTACCTTGACATATAGATTTACAGTTTATTTCAGAAATACAGTTGATATAGAAACAGTTTATTACAGCGTCATGGTTAATATAGTTAATACAGAATCATGGAAAAAATAGATAGATTGTATATAGAAACGTATTATATAGTATCAGACCCTGATGGACCATTAAGGATCAATTTATAGAGCATGATACCGTAGCTATATTCAGTTCAGAGTGTAACCATACTCAGATAGTATGTGGTATTTAGAAGTTGATCGTGCCTATGTTGTGGACAGTCTTCCCTTCAGATAAGGGTTAAGGGGGCCGATCTAACTGTCAGAGTTCAGTTGACTTACCCTGGTCGACCAGCCAGGATAGGTCCTGCCTACGGGCCGCACAACCCTGTCATGTACCTATGTATTCTAGAAGTATTATGAATACAAAACTTATAATGACAAATATGTTAAGCAACATAGATAGAAGCTGTGTTATATGTTATTTATACTTGTATTCTCAGATTCAGTTATTCATGATATTTTTAAATCAGATTTTTACAAAAATGTAACTCATTTGCCACACACTAGTAATAACATATTTCATCTTACTGAGCATCGTCTCATCCTAGTAAATTAATATATATTTTTTTTCAGGTGATCCAGATAGGCGAGCAGATCAGGCTCGCAGATAGAGGGGGCTATGGTGCCGCCTTGTCAGTAGGGTGAGTATTTTTGGGGAAGGAAATATTTTGTGTAGTCCTAGTTTAGTTGTATATGTATATTTTGGGAATGTTTTGGCACTCTGGTATTGTATATATATGGTTATGGATATATGGATTCAGCTTCTCGCTACTTAGGTTGATGATTTTATTTAATTATAAGGTATCAGAGCAGTGGAATTTCATAGTATTTATTATTATTGTAAAAAAAAATATAGAGAATTAGCAGGTCGTTACAACAACGGCACTCGAATCACACAAACATAGTTAAATAAGCAAAATAGAAAAAAGGGGAGGGGATACTCATTTGCATGTTAGGGTTAGCTCTAAGCATAACCTTTTTCACCAAACCCTGGTCGGATCCCTCTTGAGTCTTCAAATCGAACCACTCATTGAGATTAGAAGGCCTTGATTATAAGTCTAAATTGCGTAATTAGGGTGTTTAAAATCATGCATTAAAGATTATATTTTTAATTAAATGCTTAATTATGTTCAATAATTTAACATTGAGCTCGAATTACAATATTTTGATCATTATTTGATAATTTACGAATTTTTGGTAACTTATTATTGCAAGATAATTTTTGGACATTAAAGTCGAGATTAAAAATTTACGTGCGTGTACATGAGCTAGAGTTCAAATCAAGTTCATGTGTATGAAGCCAAATATCAAAGACCGGACTGTGAGCCACATGCCTGCAAATGACAAGTCATGCACGCAGTTGTTTGAAGCCGTGTGCGTGTGTAAAAATTGAAGAATCCGTGCTATGCAACGTGATAATTTTTTAAATTAAAGGAGACATAAAAGAGAACCGGGTGTCATGTGAGAATACTATGTGGGGCTTCATGCACATGAATCCATGTCATGCAATGAAAAGTGGGCAACAATCCAAGTCTGAAATTTGATAGGAGACAACCTGAATGTATTTTTGTATTTTAATAATAACTCTTTCATATGACACCGGATTGGTGTGATTCAAGTGGCGTTGGCAATATTACTAATATATCTACAATTCATTGTGAAATAGTCTTTTTCTAATTCAAACGTTTACTAGGTCAAAATTGGGCTTGAAAGTAAAGTTACTGCGCTGGGCCGTGTACAATGCTTAAGGAAAAAAAGGAGTCTTGGGCCACCAAAAAATGGCCCATGCGCCTATCTCAAGAGGAGACATGGCTAGGGAAAAATATTAGAGGGGAAATAGGATATTTTATGGGGGAGAAGGGTTTATGGAGGAAATAGGAGCAGCGGGAGGCGGCGGTGCGCAAGACAGTAGAAGACTCTCGGCCTCTTTTAGATTTTCGGCTATCTCTCTCTCTCTCTCTCTCTCTCTCTCTCTCTCTCTCTCTCTCTCTCTCTCTCTCTCTCTCTCTTTTTCTTTCTTTCTTATATCTCTCTTCTTCTCTCTTTTCTTAGTTTAATGTTAGATTTATTTTCATTGTCAAGCTTTTATTTTTCTTTAATTTAAATTTGGGATTATTAATACTTTTAGTTTTGTTTAAAGTTTCGATTAGAATTTTTATTATTCTTTTTTTCATTATTGAATCTTAAATTCTATTTGGGTTATTTTTGAAGTCAGTTCTCAATATCATTGTTGGAAATAATTTTGGTTTCTTGATTGTGTTAAGTTTAAATTTAAGTTAGTGGTTAATTAATAAATTTATGGTTGAATGTTTCACTTGCGTAATAAAGTTTTTGCTTTTAGGCTTTTGTCTGAAATTTCAAATGTAGGTTTTATTCCCCATCTAAATGGTTAGATGTAGGATTATTTTTTCGCAGTTAATTTTGCTATCACCTATTTTAATGTGCTTGTTTCCTATTTCTTTAGTGTGTGTTAGGTTCATAAATTAAATTTCATATTGTTTTAATTTCATCACAAAATCTCAAAAATCTGAGAAAACTGAATCTGAATTATATTCAATAAATTTTTATTTTCTTAATTTCTTTTGGAATTACACGAGTTTGAGATTAAAACGCATTCCTTGAGGAGACGATCTAGCCCTTGGGCTGAGTATTACATGATGTAACTCCTATACTTGGGATAACTTTCGAGCTACTCTTTTTTCGAGTGAGTCAGGCCTCATAGGACTTCGCAGAGGCTGAACTAGGGTTTACTGAGATAGATTTGGAGAGTGAGAGCTTAGGTTTTCAAGTATCATCACAGGTTGCGAGAGAGAAGTAGAGGAGCATAGGGTTTCCAAGGGTTTGCAACAGTAGAGAGAAAGTGAGAGCTAGTGTAGCGCCCCAACCTGAATCTGCGAGGGAGCACTGCGTCTCTCCTTCTCCACGTGGACCAGACAACAGGGACGGGCCTTATCAGACTAATGACTGACCCCACAGATCAACACGTGTCCTTTTCAATGTGTTTTGTCCTCACTCACACACCTCCTGAGAAAACTTCCCAGGAAGTCATCCATCCCAATATTGCTCCAAGCCAAGCACGCTTAACCATGGAGTTCTTATGGGAAAGCTCCCGAAAAGAAAGGTGCACCTTGTTGATATGGGTAGTAACATGTAATCCTTTTAAGTCTTTCATCCATGGGGTATCACATTCTCCCCCATTTATAGAACGCAATGTCCTTGTTGCGAACCCACATTTCCAAACGCAGGCGATGTGAATCTCATCACACTTTCGGCTGGGTGTTGGCTCTGATACCATTTGTAACGCCCCAACCTGGGTCTGCCATGGAGCACTGCATCTCTCCTCCTCCACCTGAACCAGACAACAGGGGGGCGGGCCTTATCGGACTAATGGCTGGCCCCACAGATCAACACGTGTCCTTTTCAGTGTGTTTTGTCCTCATTTACACACTTCCTGAGAAAACTTTCCCAAGTGATCACCCATTCCAAGATTGCTCCAAGTCAAGCACGCTTAACTATGGAGTTCTTATGGGAAAGCTCCCGAAAAGAAAGGTGCACCTTGTTGATATAGATAGTACCATCTAATCCTTTTTAAGTCTTTCATCCATGGGGTATCACATTCTCCCCCACTTATAGAACGCAACGTTCTCGTTGCGAACCCACACATTTCCAAACCCAGGCGATGTGAATCTCATCACACTTCCAGCTGGGTGTTGGCTCTGATACCATTTGTAACACCTTAACCTGGGTCTGTCAGGGAGCATTGCGTCTCTCCTCCTCCACCTAGACCAGACAACAGGGGGGCCTTATGCCTTCCCGAAAAGAAAGGTGCATCTTGTTGATATGGGTAGTAACATCTAATCATTTTTAAGTCTTTCATCCATGGGGTATCACAGTTAGGGTTTCAGGGGGTTCATAACTGTAAAGAGAAAATAAGGAAGAACTAGGGTTTTCAGGTGTCTTCGCAAAAAGAGAGGACAGAGAAGGAGAGAGGACATCGAAGGGAGAGATAGGAGAGAATGGGAAAAAAGGATGAAAAACAAAAAAATATAATCTGCCTCAAAGGCCACGCGTCACCACTGATGGGTGACACACGGTAAAACATCAGCCGCATATGTTGATGAAGCATGGCCAATTCACAGTCATTCGATTTGTGTTTCTTCAGGACGGTTCGGATTGTACCACAACACTGATCCAAGTACTCCAACTCCCCTCCACCCATGCGCCAACACGTGGCCAGGTGATGTCGTTGTGATGTCACCACTCCTATTGCATAAATAATGATATTAATAATTAGGACAGACCATGTGTCTTCACCCAATAACGACACGTGGCCTGTTTCGTTGACCCCGCCCCCTTCATCCTGAACTGATTGAACTAGTCTAAACCGGTTACCTCATTTTCTTAATTATTTTGTTATTAAATTATTTATTTGATTTTAAAAATGGGTAAAAATAGTAGAAAAATCATTAAAAAATCAGGGAAAATTATAAAAAATTTTGGAAACGGATTTTAAGGTTAGGAAAATATTTTAGCTCATTTTTTGCTTGGGAAAATGGAAAAAAAAAAAAAAAAGCTTCAAAACCTTCCAAAAATTTTGAAAATATTAGAAACACTTGAAAAAATCCTCAAAAAAAATTTTAAAAGAATTTTGGGAGCTATTTCTTAAAATATTTTCTAAATTTCTAAAAGGAGTGTGTCCCTATGATTTTAAAAAGGCAATGGGCTTTTCAAGTCTCACCTATGTTAACTTTGAGGGAGGGTTTCTAATGAGATCTCCACTTCGAGAGGTCTTATTAGATAATTCCTAAATAACACCCTGTTTTAAATATACCCTATAAAATGTGCATATTTGTATGCTTGCTTAATTATATATACTTAGGTAATTTTATTTATTTAAGAGGAGTAAAATAAAAGGTTATTAAAAATATAATTTAGGATAATTCTTAGTTAATTAGGTACTGTCTGTAGAGCGGGTGCATAAGGGGTGCTAGTACCTTCCCCTCGCATAATCGAACTCCCGATCCCAATCTTGGTATACGCAGACCGATACTATTCTTAATTGAGTAGCAATCAGGTGTTCCAACTACACCAAGAAAAAAGGTTAGTGACAATAGTGGGAATAGGCCAAACATATATATTCACACACATTTTCACTAGCCTTCTACCTAGGCTTCACTCATTTGGATTAGAAAGGAGTGTAATACCATTTTTCCCCATGTGGTAGGGTTCATGGGGACCGGTAAACGACCCCGCTCAGTTTGAACTTTATTCAAACCTTTTAGGTGAAGATAGGGGGCATGCTGAGAACCTGTTGTCAATAAGTGATTAGAGCTTAATCACATGTACTTGTCTGTAGGATCTCTTTCCCCATGATAGAGCCTTGAAGAACCTTGTAAATAAATGGATCTCCCTTGGGTTGGGACAGAAGCCTCATCCTTTTCCATGTGATTTAAACTTTGTGCAAACTTCTTTGAAATGTATGATGTTATGTCTGACATGTTGCATTAACATAGGCATACATATTACTTTACCAAGATTCCAGAAAAGACATGATTCATTCATGGAGGATACAGTAGTCTACAAGGAAAAGGAATCTGTGGTACAGTTATACTCCAAGAATCAATAGTCATTGGGGAGATAGCCAGAGCATGGAATCTATGATTGAATTACTAGCTCAGGTCAACATGAACACTCGATCAAATTCCTTAGATGAGTTGAAAGTCATTTTGGAAGAGATGGTCACCCAAATTGCTTAAAGTTCTTCCAATTATATAGGCACATCGGTTTCGTGCTACATGTATCAGTGAATCTCCACATAATTGAAGTACTGGTGGAATTTAGGAAAACCCCATATTGTTGTTTTACCATGGACAAAGTGGACATGGCCCCAACCATTGAAGAATATACGTCACTACTACATCTAGTGAAGTTGCAAACACCTTACAAGACATATGTGTATGATTCTAGGGCATCCTTTGTGAAGGAATTGTACAAGGTTATCAAGGTCAAGATTCAGAAAACAACTTCGAAGGATGGGGAAGAAAACAAAAAAAATCACCTAGAAATGTTTAAAGGAGTTGATGGAAAAAGAGGAAAGGGAAAAGGCCTATTTACATATACTAGCCCTTATTATTTATAGCCTAGTTGTGTTTCCTAAGGAGCTAGGAGTCATTGAAAAAGCCACAGTTTCCTTCGTGGCACAAGTGCAAAATGGATTTAACCTAGTACCTAGTATTCTAGCAGAGACATTTCGATCTCTCAATGTCTGTAGGATCCAGAGGCGAGAAAGATTAAGGAGCTACGTACTGTTGCTTTATGTTTGGATCGTGAGCCACTTGCCTTGTGGCCAGGAGTCATTTCCTATTATATTATCAGCACTTCAAATCCCCTTGGCTAAATTTGAAGAAATCCAGTGGGAAGAGCAACCTAACAAGTTCGAATGGGATGCAAGACTATGTAACTTGGTCAATAGGGGACTTGTATGGCAAACACCATTGATGGGCTACTCCAGCATGATATACATGTGTGGAGATTTCTCGTGGGTGCCATTATTAGGCCCATGGGTAAGGGATAGCTTATGCACCTCTTAAGTTCAGAAGACAAACAGGAACATCCCAATTTGTACCCATGACTCGTGGTTCGGCAGACACTGAATTTGCGTATGAACGAAATGGGACCCAAAAGCAAGTCAAAGAGTTTATGATAGCATAGAGACATGTATATCTAGTAGACTCGGGCAATCAGGTCATGAAGATTCAGGAAAGTTACAATGTATGACTGGCCAACAGAATGAATCCCCAGGTTAAAGGAATCCAAAAAGTTCCCGCATATTGGGCTGAATCATCAACAAAAATTACTAGGTAAAGCTGCAAGAAGAACAACGTTTCGTAGAAGAAAGAGCTATGAAAACAGTGATGAACAGTTAACGAATGTGTAACGCCTCAACTTGGGTTTGCCAGGCAGCACTGCGTCTCTTCTCCTCCACCTGGACCAGACAATAGGGGGCGGGCCTTATCGGATGAATAACTGACCCCACAGACCAACATGTGTCATTTTTAGTGTATTTTGTCTCACTCACATACTTCTTGAGAAAACTTTCCAGGAGATCACCCATCCTAAGATTACTCGAAACCAAGCACACTTAATTGTGAGTTCTTATGGGAAGACTCCCAAAAAGAAAGGTGCACCTTATTGATATGGGTAATAACATCTAATCCTTTTAAGTCTTTCTTCCACGGGGTATCATATTCTCCCCCACTTGTAGAATGCAACGTCCTCGTTGTGAACCCACATTTCCAAACTCAGACGATGTGAATCTCATCACACTTCCGTGTGGGTAATTGCTCTAATATCATTTTGTAATGCCCCAACCTGGGTCTGCTAGGGACCACTGTGTCTTTCCTCCTCCACCTGGACCAAACAACAGGGGGCAGGCCTTATTGGATTAATGAATGACCCCAAAGACCAACACGTATCCTTTTTAGTGTGTTTTGTCCTCACTCACACGCTTCTTGAGAAAAGTTCCTAAGAGGTCACCCATCCCAAGATTAATCCAAGCCAAACACTCTTAACTATGGAGTTCTTATGGGAAGACTCTTGAAAAGAAAGGTGCACCTTGTTGATATGGGTAGTAACATCTAATCCTTTTAAGCCTTTCTTCCACGGGGTATCACATTGAAATTAGGAATAGCTTCCCAAGAAGGGGGGGTGAATTGGAATCTTTTTAAATTTTAATACTTTTTAATCTTTTTCTTTAGATACTATATAGAGTACAACAGATAATATATAGACACACCTTAGAATACTTGTAATTTAAACAAACAAGATAATCAATAAAGCTTAAATAATGCAATCACTTAATCAAGGATAATATTTATTTTGTTGATTTCCCTGTGAATATGTATCACCTGCTTTAAATTAACTTCAGGTATGTATCTTTCTTGATTAAGATTTCCGCAGATTAACCAACGTACTCCCTTTTCTGCAAACGGTTAATCAAAAACGTACTTTCTAAAATACCAAGGATCTTTATTTCTTTCTCTTTGAAACTTATTACCTGCACTTTGAAATCATACAACACAGAAAATAACGTATATAAAATATAAAATAGAGAGAAAGACACAAAATTTTTACGAGGTTCGGCTTCAACACAGCCTACGTCCTCGCCCTTGGCAAAATACCAAAGGTTTCCACTATAGTAGTTCCGTTACCGGGTGGAACAAAGCCTGTTTACAATCACTCCTTTGGTCAAGGCTAGAGCCCACCTTTTCCAAACAATATGTCCTTGTTTGGTCAATGTTCCAACAGCCTGGAAACGCTCAAAATCTACAAGAGAAATATCAAAACCTGATGTACAACAGAAGCTCACTCAAAAAGCAGATTAGTACAGATAAGAACTATGTACTCCAAAAGATAAAATATCAACAATGAAATAAACTTTTGAAGCTTTTCAAAGAATTCACCAAAATCCTTTTCTCCAGATGAGAAATCAGTAATTCTTCAAGATTTGTTGAACAAAATATCAGAACAACAATACGTTCAGCTTTGCAAGAGATTGAGTAAGAGATATTAGAACAAGAGAGCTTTGAGAGAGTTTTCAATACTTGGATGATCATTTTAATTCACAAGAACCATATATTTATAGACTTTCAAGAGGTTCCCTTGTCATAAGAGTTTCCATAAAAAGTTTCCTAATTTGTTTAGAAAATTTTGGTTTCTAACGGCTATAATTTAAAAATAAAAAATTTAAACTTTTGCCCATTGAACAGTGTTCAGTTGACTGAACTATTGTGGTCAGTCAACTGAAGTTCCTTAAACCCTTAAAAATTTGAACTGGATACAGGGTCAGTCAACTGAAGTCAGGGTTCAGTTGACTGAAGTTGCAAGTTCAATTGTCTGAAGTCACAGGTTCAGTCGACTGAAGTTTCTTATACTTTAAAAAATAAATAAATAAATAAATAGAACAGGATACGAGGTCAGACATCTGAAGTCAGGGTTCAGATGTCTGATGTCGTAGGTTCAGTTGACTGAAGTCACAAGTTCAGTCGACTGAACTCACTGCTGCAACTCTCTGCTTGTTCTGGAAATTCCTCAGTCAGCTGAACTTATTCTTCGGTTGACTGAAGTAATTCTTCAGATGTCTGAAATTCATCATCTTGATTTTCAGAATGTCCTTCATCATCGTCATTTGCATCATCATCATCATCACTATCATCATTTGCATCATTATCATCATCTTCAGCACTCTGATGAGCAGAGCTGATGTCCATGGGATCACTGCCTTTAGAAGATTTGGCTTGATAGTGCTCTATAAGGGTCACTCGTTTATCAAGTGATGTGACCTTTGCCTTGATATTCTGAAGACCAGTTCGTACTTCAGAAGAGAAACTAGAAAAGTCTTGTTGAAAGGATAAAAACCAAGAAGGTGCTTCTGAAGATGAACCAAGGTCGTGTGTGGAAGAGGATTGAGCTGCTGTTGAGACTGGAGCAGAAGCTGAGGCTGAAGCTACTGCAGATGCAGTTGGGGCTTTTGTAGATTTAGCAGCTTTCAAATACCAGCCGGTACTACCCTTATCATATCCCATTTGTTTAAGAGAAGTCTCATTAAAGAAATCATATCGAGTACTTTTTATGAAAAACTCAGAACCAGTGGTAACATTAAGTTGAGTAAAAAGGAGTGTAAGAAGTCCTCCATAAGGAAGTATAACGCGATTTGATTCCAACTTAGTCCACATCCAACGGACAATCAAACTAGCCAAATCTAATTTCTTACCT
The DNA here is from genome assembly GCF_029873635.1 of Malania oleifera. Lineage (NCBI taxonomy): Eukaryota > Viridiplantae > Streptophyta > Magnoliopsida > Santalales > Ximeniaceae > Malania > Malania oleifera. The sequence goes on from NC_080428.1 coordinate 7,864,713, forward strand.
TTAAGAAGACACCAAAGAACAAAGCATTCGATATAAGAGAGGTGATCAAAAGAACCTTGCTTTGGTAAGATATTAGTGGAAATGATCTTATGAAGAATTTGACCTTTTAAATTCAATTGCTTGTAAAGTGGAGGATGTGCAAAATAAACAGGCTCATGCTCCATAATCATAGGAAGAAATTTTGCAGGGGTGAAGCCTTGTTCTAGGATCCAAGACTGAGTAAACACAGGACAATTAAAATCTCTTGGAGCAATTTTGAAAATAGGAGATAATATTTCAGAATTCAACAAAATTTTCTTTCCTTTAACTTCGGAAGTAGAAATCCCATGCTCATATTGCATATTTGCATAGAAGATTTTAACTAAATGAGGAAAACAACCCTTAGGTTGTTGAATGATAAAGTCATACCATCCAATAGCATGAAACAATTTTAGAATATCAGGAAATTCAGTGACAAAAAATGATACATCTAGAATTTTACCTAAGATAGGTTCTATAGAACTCAAGGAATTTTTATAATGGATTCAAGCTCTAGGAGCAACTAACCACTTATCAATATTTTGGATTTCTCTGCTTGAAGAAGAACCTTTGTTCGCAGTCTGCTTGGTTCGAGGCATGGAGATACAGATTTGCAGACACTCGAGATATCTGTGAGGAATCTGAGTAGGGTTGGAATGATGAAGTGAAGTGAAAGTAAGGGAAAAATGAAGAGTTTGGAGTTCGGATGAATGAAGCAAAGAACTTCAGAAAGCTGAAGTTAGGGTTTAGTCCACTTGAAAATATATAAATCCCACGACTTCAGATGACTGAGATTAAGTTCAGATGACTGAAGTCTGAAGAATCTGAAAGTTTAAAAATCAGTATAAGTTCAGTCGTCTAAAGCCCATGGTTCAGTCATCTGAACTCTTCTTCTACTGCGTTCAGACGTCTGAGGTATGAATCATCAGTCGTCTGAAGTGTATAGAAATTCTGAAATTTTACTTTTTAAAACACTTCTCTGCAGTGAATTAACCCAAGTTCCCTCCTTATATGTATGAATCTTTCTTCACATAAAGGTTTTGTAAAAATATCAGCCCATTGATCACTTATACTTATAAATTCAAGAATTATATCTTCCTTTTGAACATGGTCTCTCAAAAAATGATGTCTTATGTCTATATGCTTAGTTCTTGAGTGTGAAATTGGGTTCTTAGATATATTTATAGAACTTGTATTATCACACTTTATCGGGATTGTTTTATATTCTAAATTAAAATCCTTTAATTGTTGTTTCATATATAGGATTTGTGCACAACAACTTCCTGCGGCTACATATTCAGCTTCAGCGGTAGATAAAGCTATAGAATTTTGCTTTTTTGAAAACCATGACACCAATGATTGTCCTAAAAAATGACATGTGCCACTTGTACTTTTTCTATCAATCTTACATCCAGCATAATCAGCATCAGAATAACTGATCATATTAAAATCTGTCCTTTGGATACCATAACCCTTTATCGAGTGATCCTACCAAGTACAGAAGAATTCTTTTTACAACTGTTAAGTGTGATTCCTTGGGGTCTGATTGAAATCTAGCACACATATATACACTAAACATAATATCCGGTCTACTAGCAGTTAAATATAGTAGGCTACCAATAATTCCTCTATAGTTGGTAATGTCTACTTTCTTTCCTTTTTCATCTCTATCAAGACTTGTAGTTGTACTCATAGGAGTTCCTATTGGTTTACTTTGTTCCATATCAAACTTTTTAAGCATATCCTTGATGTACTTAGTTTGAGTTATGAAAGTTCCATTTTTAGCTTGCTTTATTTGTAGTCCTAAAAAATAATTTAACTCTCCCATCATACTCATTTCAAATTCTTTTTGCATACATAAAGCAAAGTCTTGACATAAATCTTCATTTGTTGCTCCAAATATAATATCATCTACATATATTTGAACTATTAGCATATCATTGTTTTTGGATTTGATGAATAAAGTACTATCAACTTTTCCTCTTATAAATTCATTTTTAAGTAAAAATTTTCTTAACCTTTCATACCAAGCTCGTGGAGCTTGTTTCAAACCATAGAGAGCTTTTGTCAATTTGAATACATGATTTGGACTTTTAAAACTTTTTTCAAAACCTGGAGGTTGTTCGACATATACTTCTTCATTTATGTATCCATTTAAAAAAGCACTTTTTACATCCATTTGATATAGCTTAAAATCCTTATGAGCTGCATAAGCTAAAAACATCCTAATAGCTTCCATCCTAGCCACTGGTGCAAATGTTTCATCATAATCAATTCCTTCTTCTTGATTATACCCTTGAGCCACAAGCCTAGCTTTATTTCTTATAACAATTCCATTTTCATCCTTCTTGTTTCTAAACACCCATTTAGTTCCTATTATTGATTTATTTTTAGGTTTTGGTATAAGTTCCCATACTTGACTTCTTTCAAACTGATTTAATTCCTCTTGCATAGCTATAATCCAAGAATCATCTTCAATATTTTTAAGTTCATCTTGGGACAAAAATGCATAATGATTACAAATATTCTTTGGTGAGGCCCTCGTTGTTATCCCTTTTGATGTTTCACCAAGTATTTGCTCTTTTGGATGATTTTTGTTATATTTCCATTCTTTAGGAAGATTCAAATTTTCTGTAAAGTTTTCATTTGAGGCAACATTATCCTTTTCTTCCTTTATATCAATATCTTTTTCTTTTTGAAGTATAACTTCTTTTTCATCATTCATGTCTTTGATGTTTAAACTATTTGTTTCATCAAAAGTTATATGAATTGATTCCATGATCGTAGAAGTTCTTTTGTTGAAAATTCTATAAGCTTTACTACTTGTAGAATAACCTAAGAAGATACCTTCATCTGATTTTGCATTAAATTTTCCTAAATTATCTTTAGTATTTAATATAAAGCACTTACAACCAAAAACATGAAAATAGGAAATATTAGGTTTTCTAACTTTCCAAAGTTCATAAGGTGTTTTATCTATTTTTGATCTTATTGAAACCCTATTTACAATATAGTATGCTGTATTTACAGCTTCTGCCCAAAAGTATTTAGGCAAATTATTTTCATTTAGTATTGTTCTTGCCATTTCTTATAAAGTTCTGTTTTTTCATTCGACAACTCCATTTTGTTGTGGAGTTCTCGGTGCTGAAAAATTATGAGTTATTCCATATTCATTACAAAAATTTTCAATTTCCTTATTTTTAAACTCTCTTCCTTGGTCACTTCTAAAACTTGTTGTATTGTAACCTTTCTCATTTTGTAATTTCTTACATAAGTTTATTAAATGGTTACATGCTTCATCTTTGTTTGCTAGAAATATTACCCAAGTGTATCTTGAATAATCTTCTACTATAACAAAAGCATATTGCTTGCCGTCTAAGCTTAAGGTTCTAGTTGGACCAAATAAGTCTAGATGTAAGAGTTCTAGAGGTCTTTTAGTAGATATGTATTTTTTCTTTTTAAAACTAGTTTTTACTTGTTTTCCCTTTTAACATGCATCACACTTGTCTTTTATGAATTTAGTATTTGATAGTCCTTTTACAAGATCTTTCTTAGATAATTTTGATAGTAAATCCATGCTAGCATAACCTAGTTTCCTATGCCATAACTAACTTACTTTATTCATAGCTGTTAAACAAGTAATGTTTTGATTTGTTATTTTCTCAAGATTTATACAATATACATTATTTATTCTATAAGCCATAAACAGGATTTCTTTGTTTTTGAGATTTTGAATAACACATTTTTCCTTCATGAAAATTACTTCAAAACCTTTATCACTTAATTGACTAATACTTAAAAGGTTATGTTTTAGTCATTCCACTAATAACACATTAACTATAGTAAGTGAAGATTCTTTACTAATTTTTCCAATACCAATAATTTTACCTTTGGCATTGTCGCCGAAGGTTACGTATCCCCCATCCTTTTGTTTAAGAGTAGAAAACTTGGTCTTGTCACCGGTCATATGCCTTGAGCATCCGCTGTCCAAGTACCATTTGTCCGTTGTCATTGTTGTCCTAAGGCAAACCTACAATGAGGGACACTATATGTTAGTTTTTGGTACCCAAATTCTTTTAACTTTCTTTATTTTTTTATTAGTTCCATTATTTGCTTTCCATTCTCCTTGGATTTTAACATATTTTCTTTTTAATGGGCAATTGAACATCACATATCCTTTAGTTTTACACATATAACAAGTGATGTGTTCATATTTGTTATTTGATGAGGTACTGGCATAAAACTTGGCTTCCTTAACAAAATATCCCATATATAGCTTTTTATTCTTTTTATTTGTTTTACCATTGTAGCCTATTCCTTCTTTGTTTCCATGAAGTCGTTGTTGTCCGATCATCTTTTCAAAGTTTTCTTTTCCTTTGGTAAAATCATAGATAATCTTTTCTTTATCCTCAATTTCCTTTTTGAGTTCATTTATTTTTAAATCTTTCTTAATTAAACCTTCTTTATGAGTTTTATCTAACTCTTGTTTTACTACATTTAATTCTTCTTCCAGCTACTTAGTATAAGTATGTCTTTCTTCTTTAATAACTTTGAATGATTCAAGTTGTTTTGCTAGCTCTTTATTTTGATCTTTCAAAATCATGTTTCTTTTAGATATTTTTATAAATCTTTTATGGAGTGAGAATAACTCAGCTTGTAATTCCTTATAAGAGGGTGAGCTATCACATGACTCATCACAAGACTCATTTTGAGATTCAGATGAAGAGTAATAAGAATTTACCTCTTCATTGTTTGCCATGAAGCATATATTTGCCATTTCCTGTTCACTTGTTTCGATTTCAGTTTCGTTGGAGCTCGAGTCATCCCAAGTAGCTTTCATTGCTTCCTTCTTTTTCTTCTTGTCTTTCTTGAATGATGGACTATTAGGTTTGATATGCCCTGACTTTTTGCAATGATAACAAATTGGTAACTCATTCTTACCTTTACTTTCTTTCCTACTTGTCTCTCCTTTTTCAGTTTTCCTTTTATTAAACTTTTTAGGAAACCTTTTATTTCTTCTAAAAAATTTTCCTGGTCTCTTAGTAATAAAAGCCAGCTCATCATGATCTAAGTCACTTGTCTCACTTTCTTCTTCACTAGTGCTATGGCTAGATGCTTTTAGAGCAATAGATTTTTTATGCTTAGATTCAGGATTTCTTTCTTCCAATGCCATTTCATACGTCAGCAGTGACCTTATAAGTTCATCTCATGAAGTAGTTTTTAAATTTCTCCCTTTTGTGATAGCTATGGCCTTTGGTTCCCAAATTGAAGCTAGGCCTCTTAAAATTTTTCTGATCATTTCATAAGTAGTGTAGGTTTTTCCTAAGGCACTTAAGGAATTTATTATATGAGTAAACCTAGTGTGCATGCTTGATATGGTTTCATCAGAAATCATTTTAAAAGCTTCGTATTCACTTGTTAACATGTCTATCCTGTTATCTCTAACATCAATGGTTCCTTCATAAGTTACTTCTAGTTTATCCCAAATTTCTTTAGCTGTTTTGCAGGCCATGACTCAGTTAAACTCATTAGCATCCAATGCACAATATAATGCATTTATAGCACTTGCATTTATTTGTAGCATTTTATAGTCTAGGTCATTCATATCTTTCTTTTCTTTTGGAATATGTTTTCCATCAACTATTTTAGTAGGGATAAGATTTCCATCCAAGACTACTTCCCAAGCTTTCCAATCCATATGTTGGAGATATATTTCCATTCTCTTTTTCCAGAAAGTATAATTGTGTCCACAAAAGATTGGTGGAAAGGTTGATGATTGGCCTTCACCAAAAGGTGCTACTCCAATATTTGCCATTTAGATCTTTTTATAGTTTCTTGTTAGGAATCTCTATAACCTGGCTCTGATACAAATTAAAATTAGGAATAGCTTCCCAAGAGGGGGGGGGGTGAATTGGAATCTTTTTAAATTTTAATACTTTTTAATCTTTTTCTTTAGATACTATATAGAGTAAAACAGATAATATATAGACACACCTTAGAATTCTTGTAATTTAAACAAACAAGATAATCAATAAAGCTTAAACAATTTAATCACTTAATCAAGGATAATATTTATTTTGTTGATTTCCCTGTGAATATGTATCACCTGCTTTAAATTAACTTCAGGTATGTATCTTTCTTGATTAAGATTTCCACAGATTAACCAACGTACTCCCTTTTCTGCAAACGGTTAATCAAAAACGTACTTTCTAAAAAACCAAGGATCTTTATTTCTTTCTCTTTGAAACTTATTACCTGCACTTTGAAATCATACAACACAGCAAATAACGTATATAAAATATAAAATAGAGAGAAAGACACAAAATTTTTACGAGGTTCGGCTTCAACACAGCCTACGTCCTCGCCCTTGGCAAAATACCAAAGGTTTCCACTATAGTAGTTCCGTTACCGGGTGGAACAAAGCCAGTTTACAATCACTACTTTGGTCAAGGCTAGAGCCCACATTTTCCAAACAATATGTCCTTGTTTGGTCAATGTTCCAATAGCCTGGAAACGCTCAAAATCTACAAGAGAAATATCAAAACCTGATGTACAACAGAAGCTCACTCAAAAAGCAGATTAGTACAGATAAGAACTATGTACTCCAAAAGATAAAATATCAACAATGAAATAAACTTTTGAAGCTTTTCAAAGAATTCACCAAAATCCTTTTCTCCAGATGAGAAATCAGTAATTCTTCAAGATTTGTTGAACAAAATATCATAACAACAATACGTTCAGCTTTGCAAGAGATTGAGTAAGAGATATTAGTACAAGAGAGCTTTGAGAGAGTTTTCAATACTTGGATGATCACTTTAATTCACAAGAACCATATATTTATAGACTTTCAAGAGGTTCCCTTGTCATAAGAGTTTCCATAAAAAGTTTCCTAATTTGTTTAGAAAATTTTGGTTTCTAACGGCTGTAATTTAAAAATAAAAAATTTAAAATTTTTGCCCGTTGAATAGTGTTTAGTTGATTGAAGTATCGTGGTCAGTCAACTGAAGTTTCTTAAACCCTTAAAAATTTGAACTGGATATAGGGTCAGTCAACTGAAGTCAGGGTTCAGTTGACTGAAGTTGCAAGTTCAATTGTCTGAAGTCACAGGTTCAGTCGACTGAAGTTTCTTATACTTTGAAAAATAAATAAATAAATAAATAAAACAGGATACGGGGTCAGACATCTGAAGTCAGGGTTCAGATGTCTGATGTCGTAGGTTCAGTTGACTGAAGTCACAAGTTCAGTCAACTGAACTCACTGCTGCAACTCTCTGCTTGTTCTGGAAATTCTTCAGTCAGCTGAATTTATTCTTCGGTTGACTGAAGTAATTCTTCAGATGTTTGAACTTCATGATTAGTCAATTGAATTCTCTACTTCAGTCATCTGAACTGAAAAGTTCAGTCAACTGATCTTTACTAACATCTGTTTTTATAAAAAAGAACTTTTTTCAAAACTCATTTTCTCTCTCATGAATTTAATAAATACTTATTTAAATAAGTCTTTAAACCTTGATAATCTCTTTAGAAAAAGCTTCAGAATATATTTCAAAGATATTTTGCCTTTTGAAGTACTTACATATAGGTTTCCTAGGCCTTCAAGCTTGAGTCTTTTCAGCTCTTGAGATGTTGTAATTTTCTTGAGCTTCAAATATATCAGACCCTTCATGAATCTTTTGAGAAGATATCTTCATATTTGACTTTTACTTATTCTTCTTTTAAATCATACTTGATCTCAATTTGAGATTTGCTTTGAACCACACTTTATCCTTATTTCCTGAAACATCAAAACTCAACCTTTTTCAAGTTAAATCATCCTTTGTTTGTTATCACCAAAATCAATTGAAAGACCTTGTTAGGCCAACACACATAATAAAGCGAAAGAAACAAGGGTTGATTATCTTATACTAGAGAATGATTAAACAGAAAATGCTAAGTGTCTACAAGTGGAGAAAGAAATAATAGCCCTAAGAAGGAAATGGCGGGCACTTCAAGTCGTGGTCGAGATAAAATCTGAGATATTAAAAGATTTTGAAGCTGAAAATAAAAGGAAATCCCAATACATATAGGAGGTGGAGAATCAGTGGCAATAATGAAGGGACGAATGCAATCGACTATAGGACAAATATCAAAAAGTCATGCCACACATACAAAAGGCCCAATACTGGAATCTAAGTTTTGAGCTTTAGAACATCAGATGTCCAGAATGGAAGGGTGATCAAGCTAAAGCATAGCCTCAAGGGGATCCTTTAAGGGCAACTTCCTCAACACACTCATCGATTATATCTACATCCACACATTGGACGTCATAGGATGGGTGTTCAAAGGCGCGAAAAACATTCAGCCGGAGCTTTATGTTGCTGAGGGATAAATTCATGACACCGGTCCTACACTGGATACGTGCATCAGCCGTTGGGTGACCGAACCCTTGGAGTATAAAACTTCTCGAGCGCCCGAACTATTGAGAAGTCAACAAGTTTGACTAGGTTTCGAGCGACCGAACCAGAAATGAGCACATATCACTCGGGCGACCGAACCCATGTCAGAGTGCTTTTCACCAACTCGGGCACCCAAACCTTCGTGTTCAAAAAGGCCTCGGGCGACCGAACTTGTTAGTTCGGTTAACCGAACCTATGACCAGGCATCCAAAGTTACGAAGAAATGTTTCTGACTTTTGTTTGGGCTACCGAACCATGACACGGGCGACCGAATTCATTTAAACTATTTTTATTACTATGTCTGTTCGACCGAACCTTGGTTCAGCCACCCGAACCTTGTCGGGTTAAAATTAATTTACCCAAGGTAAACAAGGGTTAATTTGGGTTAATATTACTTAAGCATTTTAGAACTTTTATAAGAATACCTAATAGGTCCCAAACAGTTATATTTTTGACCTTGTCTATAAATATGGGTTCATTTGTGAAGATTAATAGAGATTAGCAAAAACAATTAGCGAAAATCCTTTCTATCTCAAAAATCCCATTTTGCCCAAATACTCTCAAACTTCTATTCCCTTGATATATTTCGGTATTGTGAGAGTATATTGATTGTGCTAGTGTATAGTAGTATTGCTCATACTCTCATTGCTTTGCTTGATTGGTTGATATTATTTTTGGGGAGTCAAGCAAGAGTTTTCCCACATATTTTTATTTGATAAATCTTGTGTTGGGAAAAACTCATTAGCTTAAGGATCTTTACATCGTTATTGCAAAGATTCCTATAACTTGATTTTGTTGTACAAAAACATTTTAAACAAGCTAAAATATTTTCAAACTACTCTTGTGCTTATTACATTGAAGGAAAATCTTTTGAGCTAGTTTGAATACTTGATTAACTTCTTTGAAACCCTGATTTGCTATTGAGATTTCGTTTAGCTTGTTTCAAAGATACAACTTGTTTAAAACACTCTTGAGCATACTAGCGATCATATCTTGTTGAGTGTAGCTTGCACAAAAATACACATCACTGAGCTTACATTTACCTACATTGTTGATGTGCATTTGATTGATTAAGTATACTGCACGTATCTGGGTACACATCTGCTTTACATGAAAGCATAATCACTGTACCATTTTGTTGTATTTCAAATACTGTTGTATTTCCAAGCACGGGCCTGAAGAGGGAGACTAGCCCTTTGAAATAGTCCCGAAGTGGTTTAGACCCGGTTAGGAAAGCTAGGTGCGCCATCCTGTTAAGGCATGTTGGTTGAGGTCAGCCCCTTGAATTGACTTGGTTGTATTAGGTGTCGCTCCACCCGTTAAGTGAGCTATTAGTGGAATCTTTGGGCTTGCAAGCTAGAGGCGCGGACATAGGCACAGTTGGCCGAACCTCGATAACATATCGTGTGCCTTGTTTATATTCCTGCTCTTTATATTTACCGCACATATATGTTATAATTGGTGAATGTTGCGCATGATTTTAATTTACGCACGTTGTATCTATTTGCGCATTTAGAATTGCATAGACCGACCCTAGGTTGTGAATGTACTACTGCTAGATTAGTTTAACCTAGGCGATAAATTTTTAAATTCCAATTCACCCCCCTTCTTGGGAATACACCAAAGCTAACAATTGGTATCAGAGCCTCGTTGCACTAGACTTAAACGTTTTTGCAAAAAATCGCAATGACTCAAGTTGGTGTATCTCCATTCGGTGAGGGACAGTCACTTTCTAGTCCTCCAATATTTTTTGGTGTCGATTACACCACGTGGAAAATTAGAATGACCATATTTTGAAATCTATGGATTGGAGGGTCTGGCTTGTGACTGCTAAAGGAAGATGTGCACAAATAAATGAAAATGATTTTAATATAATTAATTCTAATGCCATGGATATACTGTACTATGCTTTAGAGACTAATATTTTTGTTGAGATTGTGGCATGTAGTAGTGCACAAGAAATCTCGGATGAACTTGAAAGGAAATATGGAGAATCTCGGGAGAATGAAACCACCACTCAAGAAGTGCTAAATGACACGGTAATTGCATTAACAGGCAGTGAGGTATATGTTCCTATCTCAGCCTCCGTAGATGATTTTGTTGTTGAATGCGATGATGTATCTAATGCTGAATCATCTGTTAAATATTGTGATAGTTCTGTTATTGATGCACTTGATGATTCTCATGTTGAATATTGGAATATATCATGCAATGAATCATTCGATGGCCCTAGTGATAATTATGCTATTAGCTCATATAATAATCCATGTGATACATGTTGTGATGATTCTTGTGCCAAATCCTATGACATATTGTATGATGAGTCATCCATTGGTTCTGATGATAATACTGTATGCATTGATTCATATGAATGTTATAGTGATAAATTTTGTGATGAATCATGTATTGAATCTTACAATGAAAGCATGCCCTCACATACAACACTAGAAAATGAATCATTTAAAATGCATAAGATTCTAGTCGGGATATCTAAGAAGAAAACCTTTTTGAAAAATGAGAGAAATAGGTTGGCAAAGCAATTAGAAAAATTAAAAGAGTATCATGCTATCCTTGAAAAGAAAAAGGTTAAGAAGATCATGAAAATCATTTGCTTAGAGAAAGAGATAAATGATTATTCTAGCATAACACTTGAAATTAAAAGTGAAAAGAATAATCACAATGAATCTTTAAGAATTAAAAGAAATAAATTTTTCAGAAAGGGTTCATGTTTAGTTCATCAGACCCATAATCATGCTACGTCAAGTAAAAATGGAAGAGGCTTAGATAAGAAAATGATTTGGGTAATCATGAAGGCAAACCCCGTAGGACTTAAGGAAAAATGGATTCAAATTGAAATTATCTTCTAGTTAATCTTTCCTTAGTTTCTAGGTTTAAGGGTAGTGATGACCCAAAGGCTAGGAAGTGGTACATGCTTGAAATTCCAAATCTTATTATACGCATTCACTAAACACTATCTTGCTTTACTAAGAATCTTTATCCACTTCCAAATGGACATGACATCTATGCTTAGTATTTAAGTCAAAATGCTTAACCGACACTTAAATATAAACATCTTAGTTAAGCATACTTTGTCCATTGCACATAATTGAGCTTGAGGGAATTCGTCTTGCCTTATATCATTTTACCCTAAACTCATTAATTACAATTAAGTCATCACTCTAGATATAAGCACCAATGATAATAAATTTCATATCCATCAAATGCTAATAAAAATCTATCCTCCTTGTAACCAAATTAGAGGCATCCACTAGGGGAGTGTTTCCTTTGAGTTTAAATTGTAACTCCTCTAATTTTGGTTCACCATCCCATTTGTACGAAATCCTTACCAAACCACATTCATATTCGGTAAGCTCCCTTCTACTCACCAGTTGTATCCTTGCTTCATAATTATAATTATATCTAAAGGATACATACCACTATTCAAAGAGCTGTTTTCAAAGTTCATACTCTCTTAGACACTTTTTGCGCATACTTGGACATCATTATTAAGCACGAAAATATTTTAGAAAATGTCCACTCATTCTAAATACTCTTATGAACCTTATAGAAATCTAACTATTAAGAGTATTTATTCTTTACTTCGTCTCATAAGCTCTCCAAACGTTAAGTCATATCCTTTAGAGCTTCATATCCTTTGAAATGAGTTGAATGGGTAAGTTGATTGTAGTAGGTCTTAATCTAGATGAATGCATAAACTTCAAGGAGACCTATGCACATGCATTTGAAATTCATAGCCATTCAAACTCGTGCCTCTCACACGTATTGAAATTCATATCAATAGAGGCAATATTGGCTTAGCTCACTTAAAGAAATATCTATTGAGACTTTTTGGTCCTCTAAGCCGAAAGCATTCATGCCAAGTCTAAATCCATTGAAAATCTTAATAACCTTGGCTAAAGAAAGTAGATAATTAAGAAAAGGCATAAATTGAATAAGTGCATAACTTAGGGGGAGCATATATTCTTTAGTGGTTATATTAATTAAAATGCTCTCATAATTCTTATTTTATGCCTAAATGTCCATATGAGTACTGCATTGAATTTCCAACTATCCATGGTCATTTATTGTTCATGTTATCTTGTTGGATGGTTTATATTTTATATGGACTATTGATTGTACTACTAGATTGCATGCGTGGTCTAAAAAGCCTCCTGTATGGCGGATGCAGTGATGTGTATTGCGTGCTGGTAGTGGATTATAGGTTCTCGCATGCTCAAATTGATTTATTTTGAATTGATTGCTTGAATCTATCAGGTTTTGGTGCATGAAAATTTGGGAAATGTCCGATTTACAGACGGCAAGTTGCCGAAATTTCAACAGGATTTTTCCTAAACCAAAATCTTGTGTTAAAGATGATTATGATAAAATTAACGTTAAAATATTTTTGAAAGGATGAGTGAAAACTTAAATAGAAATATCACACTTTCATCCTTGCATAATCATCACATACTTAAGGGAGCTCAGCTCCATCCCTATAGGAAGCGCATAAATGATCCATATGCATCACTTTCATTTATTGAATATCGAGGCTCTTATGGATACCCAAAACATTATATCTAGTGCTTAAAGGCTTATGTTTTGATATGAAATGTTCTTGGGTCATGAACTACATATCATGCCTTAATATATATATATATATATATATATATATATATTCTTTGATGCATCTATAGTCTATAGGGACAACTATACTAATAGGGGTAGATAGAGTTGATTAATATTCAGTATAGTTGATTTTAAAGTGTCAAAATGAATGGCTTATACTACTGAGCAAAATGAAATTAGTTTTTGGATAGTATAAGTAGTCAAAGAATCTAAGCAGGTACTCAAATTGATAGGGGGAACATCTAAACATAAATTCCTATTTTGTTTTGCTCACAAACTTTTTAGCTTAGATATAGTGTTGAATCAAATGTGGCATGTGCTTGAATAAAATGGTTATATTGAAAATGTTTAAGTTGAAATATGTTGTTTTGCCACTGTCAGTTGTGTAGCAGTATGATCCCTGTTTTGAATTGCATGATATCTTTAGTGGGATAATGTGCAATCGGAGGAGGAGGCAGGCATCACAGGATAACTCACCAGATTGGAGGAAGAAGGGTTACATGGTTCAACAATGGGGTCTACCATCATCTTCTCCTTACCCTTACCTAAGCAGAATTCTCTCCAACCTTATTTTCTACCTCCTTGCCACTTCTAAGGGTGGTCATGACTTGGGCTTGTTCATGGTAAGTTGAATGACTATAAGTCGGATCACACTCTACCCTATATTGACCTTTTGGGTTGACAAGGGACTGACTCAACAACTTACACTCTCCCCACCAACTCACGGATGTAGCTAGTTGGCCCAAGGTGACCTCTAGCTTCGTTATGGACTGGGAGTGAGAATGGAGCAACTGACGATCGACTTGATGATCTGCTTTCATACCCTTAAGGGCTTTCAACATTATCTCCTAAAAAGAACGATCGTATTGTGGTTGTTAGGAGGTGAGGTTGATAAGCTTGGTGATGGGGAGCCGACATGAGAGGATTTTGTTGATTTGTATTTTGAAATGATCGAGGAGGGAGAGAATTTTGTGATTGTTGAGGTCTTGGGGCTAGAAATCCCGGAGCTTGTGGCCTCTAGGAGAAGTTAAGATGTCGACCCTACCCAGCATTGTACTCATTGGAGTATGGATTGTTGGCCGATGTATCATACCAATTGTGGGTGGATGAATTAACTTCCTCCTACACAAACTCAGGCATGGGAGACGCATGGGGGTAAGTGTAACAAGTATGAGATGGATAAGAGCATATGATGCACTGATTATGCGCTAAAGCTGCGTAATTAGGCATCTTAATTCGGGCATTAGGGCTTTTATTTTTAATTAAATACCTAATTACATCCAATATTTTAACAAAGTGCCTTATTTATGATTTCTGAGTTTTATTGAACAATTTATGAATTTTTGGCAATTTTTTATTGCAAAAAAACCAACATCAATTCGTAATTCATGCATAACTCTCCCGTCTAAGTTCCAATCGAGATGATTCAAATTTCTAGAGAAAGACGTGAGGATTAACTACAACTTTTGTGTTTTGAGTTTTAAGAGAAACGGGCTCTAGGGGAGTCAAAATTGGCCTTATTTACAGAGATAAAAATGAAGAAAAAAAGAAGAAAAAAATAAAAAAAAATTAATAAAGGAGCTGATGTGACCCGGACATGCAGTCAAGTCACTTATCCGAGTCGGGTTGGCATCACGGGTCTTAGGGCTTCACTTTCCCTCCTCTTTAAAAATCCCTCCTTCCGGCACACAACACGCCCACCCCTTTTCTTTTCTTTTTTTTTTTTTTTCTTTCCCTTGCTCCCTGTGCCCTCTCCCAAACTCTCTCTGTTTACTCTTTCTCTCTCGTTCTCTTCCTTTCTTCTTCTCTCTTCCTCTGCTCCTCCTTCTTCCCTAGTTCTTCCTCTTTCTCTCTTTCTCTCTCCCTGCTTCCTCCCTCTGCTCCAGCCTCCACCCAAGAGAATCACCCATCTGCAGCAGCCACGACTCCATTGAAGCCTGCTGCAGCCCCTGAAGGAAATCGAACCCCTACCTTGCTGTCTGCTCTTGCTACCTAGCCATGCCCTTGTAAAGCTACTGCTCCAGCTAGCCATCTTCTTATTGCAGCACCAGCACGATCACCTAAGCAGCCTCTGCAATCCTCCACAGCAGCGCCAACCGCGGCCACAGCTCCTCCACATAACACAACAACTCTCCACACTAGCAACCACCCTCTGTTCTTGGCCACTCTACCTTTCCTCTCCTACAACAGCCGAGCCCGAAGCCACTCCATCTCCTGTTGCTTCTCTAGCACAAACGGCCTTCACGAGCACAACCACGACCACTACTCTGTTCTGTTCTCTCTCTCTCTCTCTCTCTCTCTCTCTCTCTCTCTCTCTCTCTCTCTCTACTATCTTCTTTATTTTTATTAGTATTTTTGTTAATTGGAAGTTGTTAGAATTTTATTAAGGTATGTTAGGAAACTTTAGATTTCAGATAATTGTCTAAGGGATTTTAATTTTATAGAAGTTTATTTATCTATTTATCTTTCTACTAATTAAAGTTAGTGTTAGATTTAAATATTGCTTAAGTTATTTTTTTCTTCTTTCTTTTTTTCTTCTGATTAAAGTCCAATTTGAGTTTAATATAATAATAATAATAAATAAATAAATAAAATAAAATAAAAAAAGAAAAAAAAGTGCTTTTGTTTTTAAGAAATTATATTGGTTTCAAAATTTTAATTTTTGTCAAAACTTGATTTAGTTTAGGGTTCCTTTTATTAAAGCTCGTATTTTTATCGTGTTCCGTTATCATTTGAGTGTTAAATTTTCGTTGAGTTCGTGTTTGTGTCTAAATTGTGATGCTTGATTCAATTTCATATTTTTGTTAAAGGTTCGTTTTTTTGTTGTCTGCGTATGTGTCTGATTGAGTTTTCATTCTTGCGCGTTTTAATTGCGTGTTTAAAGTTACCGTCTTTAGTTTAGTACATACTAGGGTTAGGGTTGAAATTGTGTGTCGTTTAATTTGTCAAAAGTAAATTTGAAACAACCTTGAAACCCCGAATCTGAACTGAGTTTAGTAACTTTTATTTTTCGATTGAGAAAACGTGAAACTTGAGATTAAAACGCATTCCCTGAGGAGACGATCTAGCCTTTGAGCTGAATATTACACGACGTAACTCCTATAATTGGGATAGCTTCCAAGTTGCTCATTTTTTGAGTGAGTCATGCCCAACTCCGCACACACTACTGGTTGAGATGTTTGTCCTAAGGAAAGGACCTAATCAAGTTTCTTGACGATGGTGTGCAGAGTGGGTGCGAGCTCATGGCCAGCGGCTAACTCATAAACTCCCTTAGAATGGGACGAAGAAGGTTAGGAAGTTTTACAAGCAGGGGCAATGTGTTGTTGAGAGTTCTTGAAGAGGGTCTCAAAAGGAGTCCAAGCCTTATTCTCATGCTTTGTGGGAAAGTACCTCCACACGATGTGTTGACCATAGATCGATTATGCTCAGCCAACCCCTCACAAAATGTTTGGACTTGTTGCCACCTAGGGACTTTATGATGAGGAAATTCATGCAGAAGGTCCCTAAAATGCTCCCAAGTCTTGAAAAATTTCCCATCATATATCTGGAAAAAAACTAGTGATGGCTTTCCTAAATTGATTAGTCTTCCTGATGGGGAAGTACTTTATGAGAAATTTATGTTGCATGGTGGCCCAGGTGGTCATTGAGTTCGGCTCTAAAGAATTTAGCCAATACTTGGCTTTGTCCTTAAGAGAGAACAAAAATAGCCTAAGGTAGAGGGCATCATCACCAAAATTGGAGATGCAGATGGTAGCAAATTTCAAGGAATTCATCAAGATGCTTACTAGGATTTTCAGAGGAATCTTGATTGAAGTTGGGAAGCATCGATATGATCAAGGTCTTGATTTCATATTGTGCCACTTTGACATTCGGGAACTGAATGCAAGACAGCGATGTCTATGCGTTGGGAGTGAAATGGTCTCGCAGAGGCCGAAGACGTTGCTCCACTGCCATAGGTTGACGGGGAGCATGAGGGTCCAAATTTTGATTTAGGTTATTGGGAATCAGAATTGGTTGGTGTTTGGTCATGACTTTAGAATCAGAGGACTCAACTGACTCTGGACTCGAAGTGGATTTCCTAACTGATCTACGGGGTCTCTCAATATTAGGGTCAATAGGCACTACTTTGGCTTCCAAAGATCTCAAACCATGCATACAACAATGTAGCACAAAATATAGTAAACTACATTAATTTTGGCTCACTACCGTAAGTGAGTCCATGGCAACGAAGCCAAAATTTGATAGCTTCGCCAAGGCTTGGGTCCTTAACTACCAAAGATAAAATTTATAACCTAACTACTCCAAAGTTTGGTAGAACAGTGAGTAAGTCGGAGTTGATCTTTAGGGACTCAATGTAGTGGTGTACCAAATTAATCTAATTTACTATACTAGAACAATGAGAAAAGAATGAATTTGGGGTTTTCTATTTAAACTACGAAAGCAAATTAATTAAATTGAATTCCTTATGGAAAATTAATTCCCTAGTTATGAATCCACCCTAAGTCGTTAATTCGTAATAACTAGGTTTGGTCAATTATCCATAATGGGGTTTTAACAGTTCATCCTAATACGAATGCATCAGATGAACCCTAAACAAAAGGCAAGTAATCTGCTCGAGTAGTATAGTGTATTCGGGTTCGCACCAATTGTTCAGAGCACAATCGCAAGAACTGAGCATACCCTATCTAGTGAACATGGATTCCTTTCTTAGTAGCATCATGCAACCAAACCCTATTATGAACAACCAACTAACCCTAGTTATGTGAATCTAACTTAGGGTTTCATCACTACCAGAGAATCGGATAAATTTGCAACTCATCATGTACTAAATCCAAAATAAAGGCAAGATGAAAAAAAAAACCGTAAATATAACTTTTAATGAAATTTAGAATCAAAACAAAGTAAGAACGAAACTACAATTAAACTAATGCAATCCAAAATTAAACCAAAACAATGCAATCCAAGGCTCTCTATCGAAATAGAGACTAAGGGAGACTAAAGAGAAGCCTCAATTATTTCTTCAAAGTTTAATTTTATACCCCCTAGGGTTTACATGCACTCGAATTCAAATCAGAAAACAATCCGCAACAATCTCACAAAATAGATTTCTAGAAGCAACATATGTCAACCTGGTCGCACTACCAAGCTCCCCTAGTCGTGGCCTAGTCAACACATTCTGGAAAATATTCAATTATTGTTGTGTTCAGTCAATGGCATCATCAACCAAGTAGCACGTCAAGGGTCTCCTGGTTGCGCCCTGGTCGAGGCATTCTATGAACCTGCAGTTAACTTAGCACTTTGGAGTCTTCTAGCTTGACCTGGTCACTCCTTATGCCTCCTTAGTCGCACCATTTGGTCGATTAGAGACATGTTGCTGTAGTTGAATCAAGGCCATAAGGACCTAGTCGAGCACTTGATTGAGCCTTGTCCTTCCAAGTTGCTGCATTGACTCCTTGCACTACTTAACTCTTCAATTTAAGCTCTGATTTCCTAAAACATCAATCATACCATGTGTAATTCTAAATAGTAATAAGAAGTGATAATTATTGAGTAAATAAGAACATCACATAGGTAAATGGGGGACTAAAATTAGCATATTTAGGAACACATCATCTAGGAAGAAGAAGAAGAAGAAGAAGAAGAAGAAGAAGAAGAAGAAGAAGAAGACAATGAAGGCCACAACTTGGGACAACTCCAACTCAAGCAGCTCGGAAAGCGACTCGAGTGATTAGGAAGTGGCAAACCTTTACTTCATGGCATTAAATGATGAGAAAAATTCTTACTCAAACTTATTAAATGACTCAAGTGATGAATCTTGTAATGAATCCTATGAAAGCATGCCATCATACACTAAAATATAAATGGAGTTGTTTAAACTATACAAAAGCTTTGTCAGGGCGTCTAAGAGAAACAATGCACTAAAAAGCGAGAATACCATGTTAATCAACAAATTAGAGTCAACTAACTCAGTTGAAAAAGAAAAGGACTTGTATATTGCTGAACTAGAAAGTAAGATCAATGGTAGGCTCACCAAGGCTTGGGTCCTTAACTACCAAAAATAATATTTATAACCTAACTAATCCCAAGTTCAGTAGAATAAGGAGTAAGTTGGGTGTCGATCTTAGGGACTCTAGTGTAGCGGTGCACCAATTTTAATATAGTTAGCTACACTTGAACAAGAATGAAAATATGGAATTATGGTTTGTTGACTAAACTATGAAAGCAAGTAAAATGAATGAAAGTACTTTATTGATTATGAATCCACCCTAGTCTTTACTGAGCTATAACTAGGTTCAATCAATTATTATATAATAGGGTTTCAACTATAAGTAATTAACTTGAGTGCCATAGGGTAGTGACGCTCACACCAATCGTCTGAAGCACAATTGGGAGAACAGATTATACCTTATCCAGTGAATATGAATTCCTTTTTAGTGTAATCCACTCGAGTGGCATAGGGTAGCCGGGTCGCACCAATTGTCTGGAGCATGATTAGGAGAGGGGGTATACCCTATCCAGCGAACATGGATTACTTTATAGCACTAACCCTATTATGCACAATTGCTTGAATCCTGGCTATGCCATTCTTAGCCTAGGGCTTCATCACAACCAGAGAATCAAACTAAATTAGCTATTCATGGTGCATGAAAATAAAGACAATGTCTTGAAAAATGGAATTGAAAACATGACTTTTATTGAAATTGCACTTGAATGTGAACAAAGTAGTAAATTGACAAAGGTATTAAAATTTATTCTAATGGCATCCAATGGCACTTTAGGCTTGTCACGTACCAAAAGGAACCCAAGGAGAACCCAACTACACTACCACTAATTTATGGCACCAATCAGATTCAAGGTTTGTCACAAGACCTCAAAGAACCAAAAGGGAACCAATCTACACTACTTGGCAACCCAAAAAAACTCTAGGGTTTATCACGGAACCAAAGAGAAACTTTGGGAGACCCACACTCATAGATTACAACTCAAAATTGAACAAAGCAAGGAATTGAAAACTAATCTAAATAGCTCCAATCAGAACTCAAGGTCTGTCACTAACTAAAGAGGAGCCAAGAGGGAACCCTAATCATCTATTCGGAATTTTTTTTTATACCCAAAAGGGTTTACACACAATCAAATTCAAATCAGGAAAGTTTCCCCAAGAATCTCGTGCGGCAAATTTTTGAACTCGACGACAGTCGACCTGGTCCCGCCCTAGTTGAGCCAATCTAGAAAATCTTCTTGCTCAGTTGTTGGCCTCCTTAACCTGGTCGCACCTTCAAGATCTTTTGGTCATGCCTTGGTTGAGGTATTTTTTCATTCTTCAATTAATTAGCACTTTGGAGTCTTCATGTCATGACCTGGTCGCACCTTGTGACTGCTGGTCGCACCACATAGTCGAATAGGATCATGTTGCGTTGGATGGAATAAGGCCTTGGAGACCTGGTTGAGCACTTGGTCATACCTTATGCTTCCCAATTGCTTCCTTGGCTTATTGCATTGCTGAGCTCCTCAGTTTAAGCTCCAATTTCCTGAAACATGAAACAAATCACGCGTAACTCGGAACTAGGATAAAAAGGGATAATTATAATGAAAATGAGAAAAAAACATAGGTAAATGGGGGGGGGGGGGCTAAAATAGCACATTTTAGGAACACATCAATCAACAAGATGTCAAAATAACTAGAAAATGTAAAGTTACAAGCCAATTGTGAAAATGAGAAAGACTAAAAAATAACTAGTCTAGAAAGAAAGATAGAAGATTAAGCTAAAATCATCTATAATCAAGGAAAGGAAAATTTTGACAAACTAGTTAGGTCTCAAAAGATGTCTTTAGACAACGAAGGCATTGGATTTAATGGAATAGAAAATAGGAGGAAAAAGGACCTTTACATGGGGTATTTTGTAAAAGCTTCTAAAAACTATGCTAGTACCTCCTTAACCAATGCATATGCACAAACCACATGTTTCTTGTGTTAGAAAAAGGGACATATAAAATTTGAGTGTCTATTTAAAAGAAAACATGTTAAAATCAAAAAGGTGTGGAGAGTCAAAGAAACCTCTAAAACACACCTAAAAGGGCCTAAGAAGATTTGGGTACCTAAACTAACAACTTGAATTCGTTTGTAGGTAAGTTTTAGGTCCACCCTTTTGAAATACAAGTGGTACTTGGACAGTGGATGCTCAAGGCTCATGACGAGAGATTGAAAAGTAAGGTGTATTCCCAAGAGTGGGATGAATTGGAATTAAAAGTTTCTCTACAAATTCTTTTTGATAAGTTTCTTTAGTTTGTTTTGATTCCCAGCTTTTCTTTTCAACTATCACACACAAACACAATGATTAAGAAATCCTTTGAATTTTAACCAATCTCAATTATACAAGTATAATTGGTTTGCAATGACCAAAACTCAATCCAATCAATAAGATAAGCTTGATTTCAACATAATAAAATTTTTAGAAAGCCTTCAAAAATTCAGATTTCGATATCAAACAAGTTACTCGCGTTTAAATCTGTTAATGTACTTTGATATTTATCAATGTACTTCCTTTAATCAAGATTTCCGCAATCAACGAACTTTCTTCAATCAAGGTTTCTGCAATTATCAAAGTCAAATTAATTTCCAACAATTAACTAAGCATCCACGCAATTTATAAATGTAAAAAATTAAAGAGAGTAGGTTAAGGAGAGTGACACCGTATTTTTACAAGGTTCGGTGCAAAACCTACGTCCTTGCCCCAAGCAAACTATTGTGAGGATTTTCGTTTCCAACTTTTTTATTAGGCTAAAGTTACGACCTCTCTAACAAGAATCCCTTCTTATTAGTACAACAATTCAATCCCCTGAACCGTCAACAAATCTACCTATCAAGAATCCCTTCTCGCTAGTCCAAGGATTCAACAACCTGAACCATCAAAAACAACAAGATACAATTTGTGTACAATTACACTCTCAAAAGAACTGATTAGTACAATTTAATGCACAATAGAAAATACTTAAATTAAATATCAATATATAAAGAATTGAAGCTCAGAAATTTATCACCGGGTTCTCTTTTAGATTTGAATTTCTCAGTAAGTGAGCAAGGAACCTTGTGATTTGATCAGCAAGAATTTCAACAAGAAAACTTCAACGGAGTTTATGCAGTGAGAGTTTGAAGAGTATGAACAATATTGCTTGAATGTTAATTGCAATTTGTTGGTGTGTAAAATCCTTTGGTTTCCCATGTATATATAGATGAAAAAAGCTTCTATTTTGTGTTCCCCAAGTTGCTTTGAGTATTTCCCAAGTTTTCATAAAGTTTGGGGTCCAAGAAATTAAATTTGGTAACTTTTCTTCGCTGTTTAAATTTGACTGTTACGAAGTACAGTCAATTGCACTATCGAGATTAGTCACCTCTGCTTTTAAAAACCAACGAAACATCAAAGTCAGAATGGGATCAATCACTTGTACTCATAGTGTCAGTTGACGGAGCTTGTTCTATGTTCCCAATTTATTTCAGTATAAAAGTACAGTCACCTGACCAAACCAGGTCAGTCGCCTGAACTTACCACAACATATGCTTTTTCAAATTCGTTTCAAAAAACTTTGATAACTTTTTATACTTGTCATATTGCTTCGAGACTTTTGAAAATATTTTTCGGGGTTTACAAAATTTGGTCTCTAAGTCAATAATGAAACTTAAGAGCTTCAATGCATCCATATCAACATTAAATGAAGTACTTACATAAGACTTTTTAAAACTTAAACATTCTAAGCACTAAGTCTTCGTGCTTGTCTTTCTTGAGTCCATCTTGTCTTCAAGTTTCAATATGCTTTAAGCTTCATTAGATTTTTCTATCTTTGAGTCCATGCTTTAAGTATGCTTTAAGCTTTCATTTGACCACTTGTATTTGGAGTATAATCTTTCAACAAAGTTTGTGAGCACTTGATCTTGAACTTATATGCTTGATTCCTGAAACATCATCACTTAACCAAAATACGTTAAGTTCCCCTAATTTGTCATCATCAAAATAAGATTTATAAGTCTTGTTAGGCCAACAGGGATAAGTCTAAGTTCACGTCGCGAACCCTAAAGTAAGTTGACACGTCACTTTTGGAGACAATTCTAAAGGTAAAATTATCGGCATCAGCAAAGTCAATAAGGAACCCTCTTTAATAATTGAAAATGTGTTGTTAGTTGAAGAGTTAAAGCATAATCTACTTAGCATTAGTCAACTTAGTGATAAAGGCTTTGATATAATCTTTAAAAAGGACAAATGCATAGTTTAAAATGCCGAAAAACATGAAATACTGTTTATTGCAAATCGAGTTGAAAACGTATATTGCCTAAACTTTAAAAACCTGGTATCTCAAGATGTAAAATGTTTCATGACCTTAAATGAATTCAATTGGCTATCACATAGGAGATTTGGGCACACTAGCATGGAACACTTATCCAAGTTAGCTAGAAAGAACTTAGTCAAGGGTTTACCCAGCACAAAGTTTACAAAAGATAAAGTCTGTGATGTTTGCCAACTTGGGAAGCAAATTAAGACAAGATTTAAAAATAACCAATTGATCTCCACTGGAATGCCATTGGAATTAATACATCTAGATTTATTTGGCTCCACTAAAACACAAAGCTTAAAAGGAAAGCCATACGCATTCGTCATAGTAGATGACTAGAATAGGTTCACCTGGGTGTTAGTCTTATCCTCCAATGATGAGGCATCTAAAATGCTCACCATCCTATGTAAGAAACTTCAAAATGAAAAAAGAGTATGGTGTTTTACACATAAGAAGAGATAGATACAGAGAGTTTAAAAATAAAGATGTTGAAAACTTTTGTGATGAAAATGGAATTTCTCCCAACTTTTCAATACAACGAACACCTCAACAAAATATAGTTTTTGAGAGAAAGAATACATCACTACAAGAAATGGCTAGGACCATGCTAAATGAGCATAACCTGCCTAAATACTTTTGGGCTAAAGCGGTGAACACTGCCTGCTATGTAATGAAGAGAGTCTCCATTAGGGCTAACCTGAACAAAACCCCCTACAAGCTATAAAAAGGAAAAAGACCAAATATTTCATACTTCAATGTATTTGGATGTAAATGTTTTGTCTTAAATGATAAAGGGGACCTAGGAAAATTCGATGCAAAGTCAGATGAAGGAATAAGTCAGATGAAGGAATTTTTCTAGGATATGCTCTCAATAGTAAAGCATTTAGAGTCTACAACAAAAGAACATTATTTGTTGTAGAATCCATACACATCGTATTTGATGAAGCTAATCCCTTTTCTTCTAAAGCAACTAATAATGATGATCTCAACATAAGGAAGAGTTTAGAAGACCTTGCAATTTGTGAAATCAAGAATGAGAGCATTGAAAACAAAGAACCAATTAATGATGACTCTTTAGAACAAGCTGAATTACCCAAGGAATGGAAATTTGTAAAGAACCACCCTAAGGACCAAATAATTGGTGAACCATCACGAGGGGTGTCCACTAGATCTTCACTAAAGAACCTGTGTGATCATTATGTGCTCCTATCTTAAGAGTAACCTAAGAACATAAATGATACAATTAACGTTGATTCATGGGTATTAGTCATGTAAGAGGAATTAAATCAATTTGAAAGAAACAAAATTTGAAAGTTAGTTCTCATAATCGATGATCATACTGTGATTGGCACTAAATGGGTCTATATGAATAAAAAGGATGAAAATGACACTGTTATCCATAACAAGGCTAGATTGGTAACACAAGATTATAATCAAGAAGAAGGTGTTGATTTTTAAGTAACTTATGCTCTTGTAGCTAGAATGGAAGCAATTCGTATGCTACTAGCCTACGCATCCCATAAAAACTTCAAATTATATCAAATGGATGTGAAAGTGCATTCCTAAATGACTATATAAATGAAAAAGTATGTGAGTTTTGGTGTAATCCCAAGAGGGAAGTGAATTAGATATTTAAAAAAACTAGGTCCAATTTTTGCCCTATTTTTAAAACACACAATATCTCAAGCTTAAGGTTTTTCAAATAATCTCAGGATTAAATTTAAAGTGTGTATAACCATCCCAACAACATAAGTATAAACGTACAAGTGCAAAAATTTTAAATGAGAGTAGAGAAAGAGAAAATAAATACAACAATTTTTACGAGCTTCGGCTATCCCCGCCTACATCCTCGCCTCAAGACAATTGCTTGAATATTTCCACTAACCACTCCTTCAACCAAGGCGGAGCCACCTTATACATGTAATAACCCATAGAATTAAACAAGGCCTTGTCGACGAACACAAGGGATTCATCAATGAGAATACATGAAGATCTCATTGACAAGGACACGTCTCGTCGACAAGAAGATATCGAGAGGGGGTTTTAAGCAGTCTGAAATTCATCGACGAAGGGTTTGTGTTCGTCGACGAACCTTCTTTAAGGACTCATTGACGAGATGACGTGTCTCATAGACGAATCCGGGGCTATAAATTGCTAAAACCTGGATTTTCAGCAGATGTTGGCGCAAGAATTCTTCCTCTCTCTCTCTCTCTCTCTCTCTCTCTTTCTCTCTAAGCATCCCTCTCCCCTTCTCTCTTCAATCTCGACTCCATTTCTCACCAGATCGACAATCTGAGGCCACCACAATGCTCTTGGGAAAGTTCTCTGCAAATCTGTCGGATTGGATCATTGGTGGAAGTGATTTGAACTCCATCCCAATTTCAAGATAAGACTTTTTATTCAGTATTTGCCTTTCCCATAGTTATATAAAATGTTGTACATGAAGAGATAATGATATTTTGTTCTGGGGGATGTTGTTTTCAGGGTGTTCAGTAGGGAACCCTATGGGTGTAGGGCCAGAATACAAAGGGGGGTTTTTTGGAAATTAAGTAAGGGAAATATGCCATGCTAGGGATTTTTAGAGTGTATAAAAAAAGATTATGTATGTACATTTACAAGCATGTTGATTAGTTTATTTTTTTTTTAGAATATCATAAGTATTATTATTTCAGTGAAATTACATAAATGAAGCATGAGATTTTAATTACACAGTTGTGTGGCCTGTGTTTATTATAGTTTAATATATTGATTATGAAATTTTACAGACATCCGCTTATACAATTTATTAGCAGAAAGTCAGATTTATAGTATTTTTCAGAATAACATTATTTTTAAACCATAGCACTCAGATAGATATTATAGATATTTCAGATAGATATCATAGATTTTATAAGCAGATATTACAGACATTTTAGACAGATATTATAGATACTTCAGTTAGATATTTTAGATATTATAACTCAAATTTATAGTGTTATGGTTGTTTTGAAATTATGTTAAAATAGCAAGATAAATATATATATATATATATATATATATAGTATTACACAGTATCAAATCCCTAAAGAAACTACAAACAAATATATATATATATATATAGCAGAGCACGGTACCGTTGCTATTACAGATAAAGTGCAACCACATTACTCAAATAGTGTGTGGATTCCGTCTAACTGCGCCAGGAGAGATTGCAGACTCCCCGACAAGCTGGGTTGAGGTGGCCGATTAGACGAGATAGTATTGGAGTTTGCCCGGAGAGGCTGTAGTAGGCCAGATTGGCGGATGTTACAGATATAGATTGACTTGCCCGGTAGGCCAACCAGAGTAAGTCCAGCCTACGAGCCACACAACCCGGTCATGAGGGGTTATATCATGACATAAAGATCCCAGGGTATACCAGAAGTTCTTATGTATATACAGATATATTATACAACAACAATTTATATTATCATATTCAAAGTATGTATAGATAGAAAACTCAGAAACACAGTTATATTTTAAACTACATTCCATGTGTTTTGTACAGCATATCAGCTTACTCATTTTATAGTATCAATATTATATCAATATGTTATATGTGTAACTCAGCCGCCACACACTAGTGATAGCATATTTCCTCTTACTAAACTTTGTCTCATCTTAGTGACTTACTATTTTTCAGGAGATTTGGCTAGGTGAGCAGATCAGGCTTGCGGGTAAAGGTTGTCTTGCGGGGCCTTTGCTGGAAGGGTAGGTGTAGTTTTGGTGCTAGTGATTTGGGGTAGATCCCAGGTTTTTGATATTGTCACTAGGTATTTTATGTCGTAAATATACTTCCAAATATTATAGCTTTCTAGTATTATGTATATAATAGTTTACAGTTTCTTGTATAGCGCCGCTTAGGTGAGTATGACATACAGAGTTCCCTCAATGCCCCTTTGAGCTTGGGATATTTTCAAAAGTATTTCAGATAGATGGTATTTATGTTATATATATATATATATAGAAAAAAATTGTGATATAAGTAGCAGGTCGTTACAGTTTGGTATCAGAGCTTAGGTTGCTAGGTTTTGTAGACTCTAGAATGCAGCAGAAACAATACCAGAATATAGGAAAGGAATTTGAGATTTTGCTCTGTGATCTGAATATAGGATTTTTGTGGTGGTTTCTGTGTTTTTCCTAGTGTGACAATTTTAGGAAATCTATAGTAAACTATCGACGAGTCATGTGTTTAGGTTGTAGGATTGGATTTTGGGATAGGAACAGAGGGAATAGTTAACAGTGAACTTGAGGTTTTAGTTGAATGAAATAAATTAGATCTGTACGGAAAATAGGATTCTAAAAGGGTGTTATATGTATTTTCAGGATGGATCGAAGGAGCAGTGGTACGAATGCAGGAAGTGACAGACCAGGACCCTCTAGTATAGGTGGTGGAGATACAGATGCAGTATTACGCAGCATCACTCAACAGGTGATGGCTGAGATGGCTAGGAGCGGGGGAGAGTGTGGCTGCACAATTGTGCAATTTACATGGATGAAACCTCCCTCTTTTGCTAGAGGAACTGACTCGATTATAGCTGAGAATCGGGTTTAGGATGTTGAGGAGATTTTGGTAGTGTTGGCATGTACAAACGAGCAGAAAATGGCATTTGTGTCATTTAAATTGATAGGAGAGGCAAACCATGGAGATCAGCGCAATTAATTAAGGAACAGAGGTCGGATCCAGTGCTAGTTTCGTGGAATCGGTTCAAGGAATTATTCTTCGAGTGATATTTCCCTACTATCATTCGGAGCGTGAAGGTAGCAGAATTCCTACATTTAGCTTAGGGGCAAATGACAGTGTCTCAGTATGCTGTACAATTTATTGAATTGTCTTGTTTCGCCCCGCACTTGGCACCAGATGAAGAAAAGAAAGCAAGGAAGTTTGAAGAAGGTCTGAGGAAGAATTTTTTTTGAGCAAGTCATCGAATTTTAGGCTCAGACGTTTATGAAGGTGGTGGATAGAGCTACTATTATTGAGAGTGGTATGCAGGGAGGTGCTGCAGCTCAGAATCAGAGGAAGAGGTCTGCGTCTTAGGATTTTTAGGCGAGTTCTAGCCGAGGGCCGTGGACAGGAGATCGATATGGGGGTAGTCAGGGACGGATGAAGGGCCGCAGTGGTCCTTAGGGTGGACGAGCTGTTCCTACTTGTCCTAGATGTGGTCATAGAAATCCATGTGAATGTAAAATGGAAGAGGACATCTGCTACCATTATGGGAGACCCAGGCACAGATCTTGGTCGTGTCAGGGATTGCCAGCTCAGGCACCAGCTCCGGCACCAGCTCCAAGATCATTTCAAGGTGGTTATCAGGCGCCTCGTGGAGGCAAACAGAGGAATACTGCACCAGCGAGAGTGTACGCGTTGACGCCGAGTGACGCCAATGCAACTAGAGATGTGGATACAGGTACCCTTACTGTTTTTTCATTTAAAATTATTGTTTTATTTGATACAGGTGCCACCCACTCTTTTATTTCATCGGTATATGCAAAATTAACGGGGTATGAGGCACAGTTGTTGGATATTGGGTTAGCTGTAGCTACGCCGATTAGATCAGTGGTGAGATGTAGGAGGGTACTTAGGGGCTTTCTAATGACTACTCAAGGAAAGATATTGCCAGCTGATCTTGTGATGTTAGATATGCAGGGATTTGATATAATTTTGGGTATGGATTGGTTGACAGTTAATCATGCTAGTATCGATTGTCACTTGAAAGAAGTAATTTTCAGACCTCCGGGTGAGCAAGAATACAAATTTCTTGGTTCATGTGTCCGTTCTTCGCCACAACTTGTGTCAACTATTCAGGTGAGGAAACAAATTCAAGAAGGTTACCAGGGATTTATTGCCTATATAAAGGAGTTACCAAAAGAAGAATTGAAACAAGCTGATATTCTTGTGGTCAGAGAATTTTTAAACGTATTTCCAAAAGAATTATCTAGGTTTACCACTGGACCGTGAAGTTGAATTTACTATGGAGCTTCTACTAGGGTCAGCACAAGTATCTAAAGCACCTTACCGAATGGCTCTAGCTGAGTTAAAAGAACTAAAAAATTAATTGCAAGAATTACTAGATAAAGGATTTATTAGGCCCAGCGTGTCGCCCTGGGGAGCACCAGTTTTATTTATAAAGAAGAAAGATGGGACCATGAGGATGTGCATAGATTATAGGGAGATAAATAAACTGACAGTTAAGAACAAATATCCTCTTCCCAGGATCGATGACTTTTTTTATCAGCTTTAGGGGACCCAGGTCTATTCTAAAATCGACCTGCAGTCAGGTTATCATCAGGTGAAAGTGAGGGCAGAAGACATCTCAAAGACGGTGTTTCGAACGAGATATGGGCATTACGAGTTTTTAGTGATGCCATTTGGATTGACTAACGCACTAGCAGTATTTATGGATTTAATGAATCAGGTGTTCCATCAATATTTGGATCAGTTTGTGGTTGTATTTATTGATGATATACTGGTCTACTCAAGGAGTTTTGAGGAGCATGAGCACCATTTGAGGCTGGTGTTGCAAACATTGAGAGAGAGGAAGATAAACGCAAAGTTTAAGAAATGTGAATTCTGGTTGAGGTAGGTTTCTTTTCTTGGCCATGTGATCTCTGAGGCAAGTGTCTCTATTGACCCAAGTAAAATAGAGGTAGTAGTGAATTGGGTAAGGCCTGGAAATGTTTAAGAGATTAGAAGTTTTCTGGGTTTAGCAGGTTATTATCGACACTTTGTTGACGGTTTCTCCAGTTTATCAGGTCCATTGAGGCAACTCATGAGGAAAAATATAAGGTTTGAATGGACTTATGACTGTAAGAAGAGCTTCCAGGAATTGAAACAGAGGTTGGTTACTGCCCTAGTGTTAGCAATCCCATTAGGGGAAGATGGGTTTGTGATATACAATGATGCGTCCCTGAAGGGACTTGGGTGCGTATTGATGCAGCATGACAAGGTCATTGCATATGCTTCTAGACAACTTAAAGTATATGAAAAGAACTATATTGTGCATGACTTGGAATTAGTTGTAGTGGTTTATGCTTTAAAAATCTGGAGGCATTATCTGTATAGTAGGAAGTGCGAAATCTTTGCAGATCACAAGAGTCTGAAATATTTCTTTACCTAGAAAGAACTAAATATGAGGCAAAGAAGGTGGCTAGAACTTATGAAAGATTATGACTGCATTATTAGTTACCACCCAGGGAAAGCAAATGTGGTAGTAGATGCTCTGAGCAGGAAGTTAGTGGAACCAGCACTGGTAGCTATGGAGATTCAGCACCTGATTTTGATGGATTTGGAGAGACTTGGTGTAGAATTAGTTGAGGATAATCCTTAAGCATTTGTTGCCATACTGGTTGTATAGCCTACGCTATATGAGAAGATTAAGGTCGCTTAGGGTGACGACGCAGAATTAGCAAAGGTAATAGCCAGAGTATGGGATGGTCAAGGAGAGGAGTTCAATATCTCTGATGATGAAGCTCTGAGATTTCACAACAGATTGTGTGTGCCGGCAAATGAAGATATTAGAAGAACGATTTTAGAAGAAGTTCACAGATCACTATACACAATCCATCCTGGTAGTACTAAAATGTATAGGGATCTTCGAGAGTATTTTTGGTGGACTAGAATGGAAAGGGAAATTGCTGAATTTGTATAGCAATGTTTGACGTGCCAGTAGGTTAAGGCTGAGCACCAAGGTCCAGTAGGGTAGTTGCAGCCACTGTTCATTCCAGAGTGGAAATGGGATCACATCTTTAGGGATTTTGTTACTGGGTTACCACCAGTGCGACAGGGATTGAATGCAATTTGGGTGATTGTTGATCGTATGATGAAGACCGCCCATTTCATCCTTATTAAAGTCGGCTATTCCATGGACAGACTAGCAGAAATATATGTTCAGGAGATATTTCGCGTACATGGTGTACCGGTATCCATAGTTTTAGACCGAGATCCTCGGTTTACTTCATAATTTTGGAAAAGTTTTCAGGAGGCTATGGGTACACAATTAGCATTCTTTGTGCATGTGTGCTAGATTTTGGGGGTAGCTAGACTCAGTTTATGTCGTTGGTTGAATTTTCTTACAGTAACAACTATCAGACTAGCATTAGTATGACACCATACGAGGCACTATATGGTAGGAGGTATCATTCTCCACTTTTTTGGGATGAAGTAGGCGAGAGGTGAGTTTTGGGTCCAGAGATAGTACAACAGTCATACAATAAGGTCCGACTAATTAAAGAAAGAATCAGTACCGCGCAGAGTCAACAAAAAAGCTACGCAGACACTCACCGCTGGGAGTTAGAGTTTGATGTGGGAGATCAAGTATTCCTGAAGGTAGATCATCTGAGAGGGGTTCTGAGGTTTAGGAAGAAGGGCAAGTTGAGCCCTAGGTATATTGGCCATTTTGAGATACTAGAAAGAGTAGGGTCAGTTGCTTATAGGCTAGCTTGCCACCAACTTTGTCTAGAATACATGAGTATTCCATGTAACTATGATGAGGAAATACGTTCTAGATCCATCCCACATAATCAGTTATGCAAAAATAAAGCTTAAAGATTCATTAGCTTATAAAGAAGCACCAGTACAGATCTTGGACAAAAAGACACAAGCACTGCGCACCAAAGAAATTCAGTTAGTAAAAGTTTTGTGGAGGAATCATGCT
Source organism: Malania oleifera (assembly GCF_029873635.1). Taxonomy (NCBI): domain Eukaryota; kingdom Viridiplantae; phylum Streptophyta; class Magnoliopsida; order Santalales; family Ximeniaceae; genus Malania; species Malania oleifera. Next base: position 7,896,783 of record NC_080428.1, read on the forward strand.
ATAGAGGAAGCTTTTTGGGAGCTTGAGGAACAGATAAGACAAAAATACCGTCAATTGTTTGAAGAGGTTTAGTGGTAATCAGGTAAAGTGTAAGTAGTTAGGTAATGTTTCTTTTGCAGGTACATGTATTAATTTAGTTAATAAGTAGTCTTTTAGTTTAATATGTGTAATCTCCCAAAACTTAGAATGTAACCACGGTATTCCTCTGCTATAAGTGAGGGTAAGTAATAAAATAAGTAGACCGGTTATTTTAAGGGATGGTGAATCATATGAATAGTAAATTTTGAGGACGAAATTTTTTTTTAGGAGGGGTGAATGTAATAACCCCAAAAATTAAATAGGGTCTCGTTGACGAACATAGGGGATTTGTCGATGAGAATAAATGAGGGTCTCGTCAACGGGAAGATACTGAGGGGGTTTTTAAGCAGTCTGAAATTTGTTGACAAAGGGTTCATGTTCATCGATGAACCTTCTTCAGGGACTCATCGATGAGATGACGTGTCTGATCGACGAATTCGGGGCTATAAATAACTAAAACCCGGATTTTCAGCAGATGTTGGCGCAAGAATTCTTCATCTCTCTCTCTCTAAACGTCCTTCTCCCCTTCTCTCTTCGATCACGACTCCATTTCTCGTCCAATCGACGATTTGAGACCACCACGACTCTCCTGCGAAAGTTCTCTGCAAATCTGTCGGAGTGGATCGTTGGTGGAAGTGATTTGAACTCCATCCCAATTTCAAAATAAGGCATTTTATTCAGTACTCCCTTTCCCATAGTTATATAAAATGTTGTACATGGAAAGATAATAATATTTTGTTCTGGGGGATGTTATTTTCAAGGTGTTGAGCAGGGAACTCTGCGAGTTTAGGGCCGAAATATAGTAGGGGGCTTTTCAGAAATTAAGTAAGGGAAATATGCCATGCTAGGGATTTTTAGAGTGTATAACAGAAGATTATTTATGTACATTTACAAGCATGTTGATCAGTTTATTTTTTTAAGAATATCATGAGTATTATTATTTTAGTGAAATTACAGTAATGAAGCATGAGATTTTAATTACACAATTGTGTGTCCTGAGTTTATTATAGTTTAATATGTTGATTATGAAATTTTAAAGACATCCAGTTATACAGTTTATTTTAGAAAGTAAGATTTATAGTATTTTTCAGAATAACACGATTTCTAAACCATAACACTCAGACAGATATTACAGATATTTAAGATAGACATCACAGATATTATAGACATTTTAGACAGATATTATTGATATTTTAGTTGGATATTTTAGATATTACAGCTCAGATTTATTGTGTTATGGTTTTTTTTGAAATTATGTTAAAATAGCAAGATAAACATATATTTATATATATAGTATTATACAGTATCAGATCCCTGAGGAAACTACAGACAAATATATATACAGCAGAGCACGGTACAATTGCTTTATAGATAGAGTGCAACCACATTACTCAAATAGTGTGTGGATTCTGTCTAACTGCGCTAGGTGAGATTGCAGACTCCCTGGCAAGCTAGGTTGAGGTGGCCGGTTAGACGAGATAGTATTGTAGTTTGCCCAGAGAGGCTGTAGTGGGCCAAATTGGAGGATGTTACAGATATAGATTGACTTGCCTGGTAGGCCAAATAAAGTAAGTCCAGCCTACGGGCCGCATAACTTTGTCATGAGGGGTTACATCATGACATACAGATCCCAGGGTATAGCAGAAGTTCCTATATATATATATATATATAGATATATTATACAGCAGTAGTTTATATTATCATATTAGAAGTATGTACAGATAGAAAACTCAGAAACACAGTTGTATTTTAAACTACATTCCATGTGTTTTGTACAACATATCAGCTTACTCATTTTATAGTATCAGTATTATATCAGTATGCTATATGTGTAACTTAGCCGCCACACACTAGTGATAGCATATTTCCTCTTACTGAGTGTTGTCTCATCCTAGTGACTTACTATTTTTCAAGAGATGCGGCTAGGCGAGCAGATCAGGCTCGCGGGTAGAGGTTGTCTTGCACTGCCCTTGCTGTAAAGGTAGGTGAGTTTTTAGTGCTAGTGATTTGGGGTAGATCCCAAGTTTTTGATGTTGTCATTGGGGTATTTTGTGTTGTAAATATACTTCAGAATATTATAACTTTATGGTATTATGTATATAATAGTTTACAGTTTCTTGTATACCAGTGCTTAGGTGTGTATGATATACAAAGTTCCCTTTGTGCTCCTTTGAGTTTGGGATATTTTCAGTAGTATATCAGACAGATGGTATTTATGTTATATATATATATATATATAGATGGAAAAAAATTTGTGATATAAATAGCAGGTCGTTACAATACAACACTCCTTCACTTGGGTGGAGATACCCGTTACAACACTCCTTGTAGGTAGAACGACCTCTCCAAACAATATGCCCTCGCTTAGCACGGTTCAAAACCCAAACCGCAAAAATAAAAATGAGAATAAAATTTTTGTGTCCAATTAAATGCTTCTTCAAAAGCTAGTTTGAACAATGAAAAACTTAATGCACTCTCACAAGATAAGAATGAAGCTCAATAGAGTTTAGGTATTTCTCTCAAAAAGATCTTTGCAATAAACGAAAGTAAAAGAGAGTAGTTGATCTTTGATGTGAAAAAGAATATATAATAAATGCTCAAAGATTCAATAGCAATAAATGATTTCTCCAAAAGTATTTTCAAACACAAGAGTAGGAGAAACTGTGGTTTTCTCTCAAAATGATTTTTGCAAATAAAGAAAGTAGTAGAGCTTTTGATTCTTGTGAAATGAGTAAAATAAATGCTCAAATATGTAAGAGTATAAAATGATATTATCAAAAGTTTCTCCAAGTGTTTTGGACTTGGTATTTATAGGCAAAAACACAATATGACCGTTTGGAAATAAAATAATAATATAATTTAAATTTTATGGTGGTTTTTCTCCTCAAAATAGCCTTAACCCGAGAGTTCCGGTCAATTGACCCGAGGTCTGGTCGACCAACCCAAGGGCAATTTCCCTTTTAGTTCGATTCGATCGGTTGGGCTCAGGATCTGGTATGCTTGATCATCCTCGCATGAATGTCGATCAACTGGGCTTATGATTCGGTCGACTGAGCCCTTAATAAAATGAGTTTCAGCCATTGTTTTAACTTCAAAATCATTTCAAACCTTTTGTATAAGTTTAACTTTTTAAATTAAAAGGTTTTCCATGAAATCTTGAGTTCCTAGGGTTAATTTATGGTCATTATTGAGCTTCACATCAGATCAAATAAGATATGCATGTACAATTGAATCTAAATGCATTACAATTGAAAAAGTACTTGTCTTCACTCTTTGTTCTTCAATTTGCCATGTAATAAGCTATGTGATGTGCACTTTAAGTGCCTCATTGCTTCCATATTGCATTGACCATTTGTGCTTTCTGAAACATAAATTTGTTCATATACTAAACACACAAATGAGATGCTTATGATTTGTCATTATCAAAACAGGATAGGAACTCAAAAAGTCAACAATCTCCCTATTTTTTATGATTATAAATACGAGGGTAAAATGAGATTAGCCTGACAAGGCTCCCCCTTACAATATACATAATGAAAATGTTAACAATTTATTTCAGGCATATTTAAAAAGAAGACATTGGAATTTTTCAAGTTGAGAGATTTTGAATTTTAGCTCAATACACATTTAGTATTGAATTTGATTTTTAAAACAATCTCTTCAAATGAAATCTAAGCCATTTTTTTTTTATAAAAAATCAAGAAGTAGGGAGTATTAAAAATGAATAAAAATGAAATTTACATTTTTTCTCAGATACTTCTCCCATTTTAAAAATTAAGAAGCAAAGTACATTAAAAAATGACTTTTGGCAATTTTGCTCTAACACTTCTCCCCCTTTTGTCATCAACAAAAGGACTAAGCTAAGCACAATATCATGTAAGCATTTCAAAAAATCCCTTAGCTTGAAAAACTCCCCATTTTTTACACAAAAATAAGTTTAGATAGCATACTTATACTGTTAAAAAAATGGCAATTTTGTACGCAAACAATAGTATAGGTAACCTTTTAAGATCAAAATAAGATGTTGAACATGGTCACTACTTTGATGCTACATAAGACTTGTTGAAATATTTAGAGTTCAAAAAGAGTCTTATGGAATCATAATTTTAGTCAACTAGGCAGCATGTATTTCTATATTTGATCATTTAATCAATCATGCAATACCCTAGTCAACTACCAGCATGCAATCACAAGGTCTGCATCGGCCATGTAGATGACATTCAATTCAAGCAATAGGCAAGTATCTTAATTAGCTATTAGAATGCAAGCAGCACACATTCTGCATCAATCATGCAGATGGTATCAATCAATTTAGTATAACCAATAATTGTTCATGATATAATCAATAGATATTAACCATCTATCAGAAAAATGTGAACATTTAGCAGGTCATGGATAGTAAGTTGCATTACTGTTCTCATAAAAACATGTAAAGTGTACCACAAGATTAAGATGTTTGTGAGACAAAAATATTGAATTTGCTGCTTCCCCTCACTATAGCAGTCTAATTATCACTACATCATGTTCTCCCTCAGAAGAACCTCCCTCACTGCCCCTGACCTCAAGTATTTTTAGGCAACTTCCCTAGTGTACAATAAGCTTGATTCACGTCTATTTTTAATAAATCTATCCTCTTGAAGTGGTTTGGTGAATATGTCGGCCCATTGTTCATCAGTGTGAGATGGGGTTCTTTGAAATGTTTATTGCACTAGTGTTATCACACTTGATTGGAATTGTATCATAGTGCAATTTTTAATCCACAAGTTGTTGTTTCATATATAACGTTTGAGCACAACAACTTCCAGCAACTATATACTCAACATCGGCTGTGGATAGTGTAACTGAGTTTTGTTTCTTGGAAAACCAAGAAACTAGAGATTGTCCTAAAAAATGACATGTACCACTCATGCTCTTTCAGTCAACTTTGCTACCGGCAAGGTTTGCATCGAAATAGATGACAATATCAAATGAGGTATACTTTGGGTACCATAAGCCTAAATCAATAGTCCCGATGAGGTATCTAAGTATCCTTTTAACTGTGAGTAGGTGTGACTCTTTTGGTGTAGCTTGGAATTTAGCAAACATGCATACACTAAACAGAATGTCCGGTCTGCTAGCAGTCAAGTATAACAGACTACAAATCATCCCTCAGTAGAGCTTAACATCTACCGGTAAACCTTGCTCATATTTATCTAGTTTAGTGGAAGTGCTCATAGGTGTTCCTAGGATTTTTCCATCTTCCATATTGAATTTATTAAGCAAGTCTTTTACATATTTTGATTGGCTGACAAATGTTCCATGTTTAGCTTGTTCAATCTGAAGTCTTAGAAAGAATGTGAGTTCTCCCATCATGCTCATCTCAAATTCATCTTGCATGCATTTGTTGAACTCATTACACATCTTTTCATTAGTTGCTCCAAAGATGATATCATCTTCGTATATTTGAACTAAGGGCATATTTTCATTTTCAGATTTTAAGAAGAGGGTTGTGTCAATTTTTCCTCTAATAAATCACTGATCAAGGAGAAAACCACTCAATCTTTCATACCAAGTTATAGGAGCTTGCTTTAAACCATGTAAGGCTTATGACAGTTTAAACACATGGTTTGGACGTTTGTTGTTTTCAAAGCCTAGAGGTTGCTCTACATACATTTCCTTATTTATATAGCCATTTAAGAATACACTTTTAACATCCATTTGATACAGTTTAAAGTCCTTAAAAGATACGTAAGCTAATAACAGGTGAATGGCTTCCATTCTAACCACTGGAGCATATGTTTCCTCAAGATCTATTCCTTCTTCCTGGTTGTAACCTTGAGCTACTAATCTGGCTTTATTCCTAATTATAGCCCCATTTTCATCCTTCTTGTTTCTATAGACCCATTTGGTTCCAATGATTGTATGATCATCTAGTATGGGAACCAAGGTCCAGACTTTGTTTCTTTCAAATTGGTTTAGCTCTTCTTGCATTGACATCACCTAAGATTCATCCTTTATTGCTTCATGCACATTCTTAGGCTCTTCCTGAGACAAGAATGTCATATGACTACACATGTTTCTTAGTGATGAATGGGTGGCTACCCCACGTGAGGGTTCACCTATAATTTGGTCCTTAGGATGATTTTTCACAAATTTCCACTCCTTAGGCAATTCTTGAACCTCACTCTCTCTCTCTGATTATCCTCAATAGATGTTTCTCTAATTTCAGTGCTCTTTTCAACATTATTTTCAATGGTCAAGTTTTCTAACCCCTTTCTACTTTCTAGATCATCTTCATCATATTTTGCATCAAATTTTCCTAGGTTATCTTTATCTCTTAGGACGAAACACTTGCACCCAAAGACATGAAAGTAGGAAATATTTGGTCTATAGCCATTCCACAATTCATATGGGGTTTTGTTGAGAGTTGGCCTAATTAACACCTTATTCATGACATAGCAAGCGGTACTTACTGCTTCGGCCCAGAAGTATTTGGGAAGCTTGTGTTCATTTAACATAGTCCTACCTATTTCCTATAAGGATCTATTCTTTCTCTCAACTATGAGGAATAGTGTAATCCCAAGAGGGGGGTGAATTGGATTTTTAAAAACTTTTGTGGATAATTAAACCGATTCACACAATCAATATCCCAATCAAAATAAAATGCATGTATATAAAACAATCACAAGAATATAAGCATAAACATACACTTACAAAAATGTAAATGAGATAAGGGAGAGAGAGAAAAGCACAAGGATTTTAACGAGGTTCAACTATCCTTGTCTACGTCCTCGCCATGGGCAAACCCCCCAAGGATTCCACTATCTGCTCCTACAAAGAAGGAGGAGCTACCTTATACACACTCCTTCAATAGGGTGGAGCCCCCCTCTCCAAGCGATACCCCACGCTTGGTTCGCTCCTTCTAAGCGAAACTACCTCTTCAAGCGATACCCCATGCCTGGCATGTTCACTACCCAAACTGCAGGGATACAAAGAGAATAAAATATTTGCGTATAAGAAAATGCTTCTTAAAAGCTGATTTGTTCAAATGAAAATTAATATAAATGCAATATCAAATGATATTAAATTTGAAGCCCTATAGAGTTTGGAAGAAAAGATTTTTCTCAAATGACCTTTGAAATATAAAATATAAGAAGGCTCTCAAGAAAAAAATATGAATGTGACTATATGCTCTAGCATTTCTCAATAAGCTTTTCAAGCAAGTATATATAAGTGAACACATGCTCAAAGCTATCTTGTATAGCTCAAAAGAATTTCTTTAAGAAAGTTTTCAAAATGAAAGTGGGAGAATGTTATTCTTCAAGATTGACCTTTTAAATCCAAGAAGGCTCTTAATATATATATATATATATATATATATGAATATGAATATAAGCTCAAGCCTTGCTTGTATAACCCTAAAGATTTTCTCCAAAAATATTTTCAAACGAAAGAGTAGGAGAAGTAGGAATTTGATCTTTAAAAGGAGTATAAAAAAATGTTAGGGAATCAAAGAATTAGCAAGTGTGCGCCCAATAAGTTTTTCTAACATTTTTCAAGTGTTAAAGTGATGAGTCCCTAAAATGCACTATTTTAGGTCCCCATTTACCTTTTTTTTTATCTTCTTTTATCTTATATATACCCTTTGTTAACATAGTTCAGAGTTATGCAAGGTTTATTCGTATTTCAGGAAAAACAGGTTAAAACCGAGGATATAAGCAATACGAAAAGCCAAGGGAGTATTTGGGACACTTAAAGCTCAAATCTGATGTTCAACCAAGCCCCTAGAGCATTAATGTACCAAAAGAGAAGAAGACACTGTTCGACCATGTGGTGCGACCAACAACACAAGGGACGACCGGGTCACAAGTTGCGGACTCCAAGGTTCAAACTAAAAGAAGAATGTTGTAAGGTTCGACCAAGTGACCCTTTGGGGTAACTTGGTTGAGGTACTGAAGCCTACTAAGCTAGAGATACAGAGAATCTTAACCCAGTGCTTGACTAGGAAGACCTTAAGGGGCGACCAGGTGGAGTTCCTGAAGTTGAACTAAAGTTGAGATCCTGCAAGTCTCGACCAGCAGCTCGACCAGCAAGACCCATTGGCACGACTAAGTCAGAGATGCTAAAGTTTGAATTCCTAATTTCGTGCAAGCCTCGACCAGGGCGCGACCACAAGAAGACAGGGTGCGACCAGGTCCACAGTGATGATCTTCTTCGTGAGATTTGTTGCAAACTTTTCTATTTTGAATTTCAAATCTTGTAAACCCTTTTGGGTATAAAACTAAGTTCAAAATATACGCTTAGGGTGCCTATTTGGCCTCTCTTAGGCTAGTGAAAGACTTAAGATGTCAATGAGAGCCACTTAGATTAGGATTTACTACTTTTGATTTAATTTCTTGTACTGGTTCGTGCAAGGGGTCTTCGAAGGCCTGTGACAACCTGCGAAATCCTTGTGCTACCACGTAGATAGAGGATCATTAGGTTGTTGCTCCAATCATTAGTGACAAACGATTTGAATGAAATGATCTTTTACATGCTTTCATTTACTTGCTTTCATTTAATTGCTTTCCTTTACTGCTTTCCTTTAGATGCTTTCATTTAATTTCCATACAAGTTTAAATCTTTGAAATTGATGATACCTAGGGGATAGGATAGCCTAGTTAGGGATTCAGTCATCTATAAGGATTAGGCTATAGTTCATGTATGGGGTGGATTCGTGATCCTTGAGATAGAGTATACCCTGGTTTTCGATCATGCTCTGGACGATTGGTGCACCTTTGCTACTTTATGCCCTCGAATGGTCCACTTAGCCGTTAGCCTAAGATGGATAGCTAACCAGATAAATAGCTTGCGCCAAACGATAGTTTAGGCGTGATTCATGATCTTAATTTGCTTTGTAGGAGTAGTGATAATATAGAATTTGTATGTTTTTAGTAAATTTTTAGAAAAACCTTTTAAAAATCTCTCCTTTTTACTTTCTTTTACACAAAGTTATAGTAAACTAGATTGTAAGTGGTGAATAACTGCACTTAAGTCCCTGAGGATCGATACCCAACTTACTCACTGTTTTACTGAACTTAGGAGTAATTAGGTTTATAAATTTTATTTTTGGTGGTTGAGGACCCAAGCCTTGACTAGACGAAACCCTACTAAATTTTGGCATCGTTGCCGGGGACTAGGTTATAGTTATAAGCTAATTTCTAGTTTAGAGTATTATTGCTTTGTTTTTCTTTGTTTATCTTTTATTTTTATTTTTAGTTTACTACTCTGAAGTCTTGATTATATGCTACATATGTGTATGTTGGGTTTGCGTTCTTTGGATCATGAGTTAGTACCTGTAGACCCCGCAATTGAGAGATCCCGTAGGTCCATTAGGAAACCAACCTCAAATCCCGAGTTTGCTGAGTCATATGAAATTAAAGTAATGGCTGAACGTAATTCAGTTCCCACCATTCAAATTCCGGAACCTCAAGCTCCACGCCAACCTGTGGTGGAGGAGCAACCACTTTGACCCATTAGAGACTACTTCGTGCCCAACACTTACACTTCATCGTCTTGTATCCAATATTTGCATATCGAGGTGGCTCAATTTGAGATCAAGGCTTCCATCATTTTGATGCTTCCCAATTTTTATGGGAATTACAATGAAAATCCTTATGAGCATCTAGATGAATTCCTCGAAATCTGTTCCACCATACACATCCATAACTTTAGTGATGATGCCCTATGCTTAGGACTCTTCCCATTCTCTCTGAAGGATAAGGCCAAATATTGGCTAACGTCCTTAGAGTTGAACTTGGTGACCAACTAGGCCACCATGCAGCATGAGTTCTTGAAAAAGTACTTTCCAATTGGGAAGACTTGCTAGCTTAGGAGAGCCATTACCAATTTCTCACAATTGGATGGGGAACTATTTTTCGAGACATCGGAGCGTTTTAGGGACCTTTTACATAAATGCCCATACTATCAGGTCCCTAGGTAGCAATTAATTCAGACCTTCTATGAAGGATTAGCTGAGCGAGATAGGTCAATGGTAGATGCATCGTGTGGATGTACTTTCCTTACTAAACATGAGAATGAGGCATGGGTTCTCTTCAAGAACCTCGTCAAAAATTCTCAGTAGCATGTAGTTGCTACTTATAGTCCTTCTCAACCTTCATCATCCAATTCTAAGGGAATTTGTGAGTTAGCCATCGACTATAACCTAGCATCCACACTGCACACCATAGTGAAAAAGCTAGACTAGTTCTTGTCCTTAGGACAAGAACTGCAGCCTGTGGCATGTGCAGATGTGTGTGCCATTTGTTTTGATCCTTCACACACATGTTACAATTGCTCTCATGCGCCTTCCCAACTTGAGTTTGTGCGGGAAGAAGTTACAGCTACCTATAATTGGTACGATAGGCCACATAGTGACCCATATTGAAACACGTACAATTATGGGTGGAATAAGTATCCTAACTTCTCCCAGAGGCTACAAGTTCTGGCCTTTCAAGCCCAAAGACCTCAATCATCACTCAATGCTCCACCTTCTCGCCCAAACAAACATTCCCAAAATCCTCCCACTTCTACCCTTAAATCTTCATCTTATCAGTAACCATGTCCTCCTCAGCCTAAATATGATTCTTTTCAGGAGACGGTGCCGAAAGCCCTTAAGGGCATTGAGGCTGATCACCAAGTTGATCGACAACTACTTCACTCTCACTCTCAATCGATTGCCAAGTTAGAAGCCACTATAAGGCAACTAGCTACTTATTTAATCAGAAGAGACAAGGGTAAATTGCTGAGTTAGCCTCAAGTGAACCCTAAGGGTCAATATAGGGTAGATTATGAGTCAGCAACTAGTCTTTCATCATATAATGAGGAAGCCCAGACCGTGACCATTCTTCATAGTGGTAGAGAGGTAAACAATAGGTTTGAGGAGAAGTTAGATCAAGGAAAGGGTAGGGAGAAGATAAGGGAAGAACCCGAAGATGAACCGTGTGATCCTCCTTCTCCTAGTACGGTAGCTGATATCGAGACAGCTACCCTCTCAAAGGATAGAGCACTTCCCCGTTATGCCCCTACAGTTTCTTACCCTACAACTCTTCATGCACCTTTTAAGTCTAAGAAGGAGACCACCACCGAGTCCATCATGGACACATTCTGACAAGTTAAGGTCAACATTCCTCTCTTAGATGCCATTAAGCAAATGCCTGCGTATGCCAAGTTCCTTAAGGACTTGTGCACGCAGAAGTGAAAGTCAAGGATGCATATAAATAAACAAGTGAGGCTAGCCGAGCATGTGAGCTCAATATTGTTAGGTCACCTTCCTCCTAAACTAAAATACCCCAGCGCTCCAACCATCTCATGTGTAATTGATGATTACACGATTGATAGGGCACTTTTAGATTTAGGGGCAAATGTAAACCTACTTTTGTACTTGGTCTTTAATCAATTCAACTTAGGAGAGCTGAAGCCCACCTCAGTCACCTTGAGTTTTGCAGACCGATTAGTAAATAAACCCTAGGGTGTAAAAGAGGACGTCTTAGTCAAGGTCGAGGAGTTCTACTATCCAGTTGACTTTATTATCTTGGATATGGAACCTTCAGACCCAACTAAGGACCCAATGTAATGAACCAAAATTTAAAATAATTAGGAAATATAATGAATAAAGCATATTAATGGGTAAAAGGAGAAAAGGAAGAATTTTTCAAAAGAAAAGCAGGCCTCGTTGGCGAATGCCCTGTCTTCGTTGATGAGCGTCCTTCTAAAGCCCGTTGACAAACTCAGTTTCTCGTCGATGAAGGAATCTCGAGAGAGTATATTTTGGAACTCTGAATTTTGTTAATGAAGGTATCTTCTCATCAACGAAGTCTCTATAGCGCCTCGTCGACGAATCCACGTGTCTCGTCGATGAAGCCCTGCCTATAAATAGAGAGTTCTTCATTTTTTAGCGTGAAATTCATGAACCTTCTCCTTCTCTCTCTAAAATACAAACTCCCAGCCTTCTCTCTTCGATTTCGGGTCGACTTTTGACCCGGTTTGACGATCCAGATCACCACAATGTTCTTAGGATCATTCTCTGTAAGGCTGTAGGAGCTAATCGTTGGTTTGAGGGGTTTGGGAAACATCCCAAAATCAGGGTAAGTGAATTATTTTGGGATTTTTTTTAGGAATATTGTTATTTGGAGCCTAGGAAGTAGTAAATAGGTGTTTTCTTAAGATTTGAGTTAGTTGGAATTTATTTTAATTAAGTTAGGATTTTTTATTCAGGGTCCAAGTGAACGCTGCGGTTATCGATTCGGGGATCCTGTCAGCGTAATTTGAAAGTCAGGTAAAGGGGAAATTTATGTATTAAATCAGGTTTTTTATGAATTGAAATGGATTATCTGTTATTTAAATATATATGTTTTTATGTGGGTTTAAAATGCCAGCCATGAAATCTATGTTTTCTGAGCCTTGGAGTGTTTATATAGCTATGTATATGTGAAAGTAAACGAATGAAAGTGAAAGGAAATTTCTGAGGAATTAAATAAGAAATGAAATGTATTTTCAGCATATAAATGTTAATTATGGGTTAACTTATTTTGTAAAGAATGTATATGAATTTTATTGTTAAACTATGTGGCATGAGATTCTGTGCAAATATATGTTAAATATATGAGATGCAGGCTAAATAAGTAAAGTATTGAGAATAAAATATGATATGGACAATGTTGCTTGTGTATGTTAAATGCAACCATGTAAATGTAAGAGAGCTGAAAGACAGTCATGTTAGCAGATTCTAGTGCATTTCTTTGTGAACTAACTATAGTAGATTCTAGCGCATTTCTATGTGGACTAACAAATGATGGCTAAAGACCAGCTGTAGTACAAAGGATTGAATGTATTCCATGCTTTCAAACATCCACCCGATGACGTAAAAGTTGTGGACATTGATATGATTGATGAAAGTGTTGAGGAAGCGACTCTCTCAATTTTGTGGAGGGACCCTTTAACGGGTATACTTCAGCTCGAGAGCCCCTTTATATCTAGCCTAAAGGACCTATACGAGCAAATTCTTGCAATTAATTATTCGTCCTCCAGTTTAGAGTGACAGTTGTGGGTAAATGAGACTTGGTTTAATGAAGAAATAAAGGAAGAAACCCCTCTTTCCAAACCTGGGTGAGTTTGGTATGAGCTTTAACTATGTTTGGTTGAACACGTTAAACTTAGTGCTTCCGTGAGGCAATCCGAACATTTTTCTTTTCCTCTTGAGTCCTTAGGGTGTATATAGTAGTGTAAGTAGGGTTTAATTCATTAGGATAGGCTAAGGTTAGTTGGAGGTGCGACTAGGGTGCGACCAGAACGCATAAGTGTGACCTGGTCAATGCCCTGAAAGTCCTATGAGCTTCCAAAGTACTGAGAAGTTCGATTAGGGGCACGACCATCACTTCTTTGTCGTGACTTGGTCGACTTTGTGAACTTGTCTAGACATATAAATTTCCAAGAGGTTTAACCATGTTCGCAACCAGCACTAAGCTGGGCACAACCATCTTGGGAGTCGATATTCTTGTTTAGGTTGAGTGGTGCGACCAGGCACGACTAGCACGAGTGTTAGTGCGACATGGTCGCAAATATTAAAAGTTGTTTAAAACCTTTTTTCACCCACGATTTTTCAAATCCCGCCCTCTTCACTTCTTGGTAGATCCTCATCGCCCCTCCCTTTGACTTAGTCGCTCGAGCCCCAAACACCATCTTTAAGCCTCTAGTGACCCTCTGGCCACTAGATTTGGCTCTGGCAACCTTCCTTTTGTGTAGAACCCTGTTTGGCAACCTGGGGTTTTGGTTGCTTGCCTCCATTGCAATTGTACCTCCTCATCTTCCCCATTGATCCTATTGTTCCCCTTCTAGTGACAATGCATCTATGCTCATAGTCTGACGACAATAGAGCTCAATCCCCCGATCTAGGCGCCGGAGGGTCATAGACCCATCAAGGAATGCATCATCCTCTTAGAGGCAAGAAGCCTTATAAGAGCAGGAGCAGCTAATGCGATACACGAGCACATCACGAGTACCACATGAGGAGAGGTCGTTGCCCCATGCACGTTTAGAGGTGCCAGCAACTCCAGTTCTAATCCCGCTTGTTTACCTTAGGCATCTAACTGTCATGTGCCCTCAGCAACCATTCAGAGCCACTTTTCCAAACATGCCACTTTTGACTCCTAAAATCCAAGGCTTGATGGTGGCGTTAGTACAAGCGGTTGCAGCTGAGGTGGCAACCTCTTCTGGCCCCAGAAGTTCTCCTAAAAATCCTTACCCTGTTTCTAATTCCGATTTTGAGTTGGACTAGGATAGGAGACCTGGTGTAACGACCTATTTAATTTATTATATAATCAACCATATTAATTATCATTAACTTAAAATATAACAAAGTCAACCCAAACCTGTGGGTAACGGGGATACACCTGTCATACATAGCAGAAACCTAAGTAGCAGTAAACATAAATTTCATTCACCCAACCATATAACACAATATACCAGAGTTGCCTTCATTTTCACCATGTACTGTAAATGTATATATACAATCCTCAAAAACACCAAAATATAAAACTAAGATCTTACATCAAACCTACCGACCCTAGTTCAAAAGACTCACCCTCCTAGCAGGGTAGTATAATTGCCTCAACGGCTCGGGGTTTGGTCCACCTGTCTTTTTGGGTTCCTTGAAATGGTTTAACCTGGGGTGAGACACCTCTCGGTAAGGGAAATAAACTAAATACAGTTGTGTGGCAACATGAATATTTGTGTGCTATATAAATATACAGTATATGTCACGTGCTTGAAAAATGCTGATGATATCATAACTGAATAATCATACATTACATAGTTATACTGAAACATACTGTATCTCAATGTTCGTTAAATCGTCTGCTATAAATAGTAGTTCTGAAATTTACCCAAGATGTATAGCTAGCTAACGTCATGTATTACCCCCCATGACAGGTTGTGCAGCCCGAAGGCGGGACCCGACAATGGCTGTCCGACCACTGCCGAATCAAAAATGTTTGTAAGTACGATGGGCCCATCGCACGCTGGTCCGGAATGCCAGGTGGACGTCCACAACTCTACACTAAAAGTCACATCGACTATCGATCTCCCACCCCATTTACTGGCAAGGGCAGTTAGCACAAGTTTGAACTGAATTGAACTATATAGCTATAACGACCTTGACTCGCCACGTGGGGCCAGAGTGCTACTTTAGTGACGTGAACGTACCTAATACCTTATTCATCAAATATAAAACATACATACGCAGCGGAAATAAAATATAAAATCCTTAAATTACATTACCAGAGTTCTAACTTTCTTTATATACAAATATATCCATTTTCACATAATTACATCCCATAAAACTAAACAAAAAAAAAAATCTCTATCTACACACTACCTACGTAAAATTTACACCACTAGCCCGACTCCTCTAGCCTGCTAAACCTGATCTCTAGGATTCCCTGAAAAGATAGTTTGTAAAGTAGGGGTGAGGCACAGCTCAGTAAGGGAAATACTAAGTTAATGTCAGTGTGTGGCCAGTATGCATTTAGTGTACAAAAATTAACCAGTTCACTAAATAGATAAACACATTTATGAAAACATTCTTAATTTACACTCACACATATAATTAGCCGAGGATAGGGAAGATTACCCGTCCATACAAGTAGTTTCCCTCTGCTCTAGTACCATTACTGCTACCAGAGCACTCACCTTTCTTAGTAAGCCCTTGAAGTTATCTTATTAACTAACCGTATTCATATAAATTAATAGATATGCATATAAGACACTCCCTGTGACAAACATGTCATTTACTTTCCCATGGCACAGGTTGTGCGGCCTGAATGCTGGACTAATGTCCTAGGGGATCCATCGATACAGTGGTCATCTATACTCTCTGCTAACATACTACGCGGGTACACGTAGCTCCGATTGCTGGTCCGATTGCCCTCACCTAGGGGGTGCATTCACCTCACGTAGGCAAATCGGACAAGGCCACCCTACACCTCTCAGCACAGGTGTGGGCGCACACGGCCACATAACAAATCTCTAGTAACGATACCGTGCCCACAATACACTAGTCCCCAGGGTTCCTAAAGCATATCACACAATTTAGATAATAAAAATCACCATTTAAAACTTTAATTCACCTATAGTTCCTGTTTTTCCAAAAACCTGGCCCTTGGCCATAAAATACAACTCGGCATATAACCATCCATTAAAACTTGGCCCTCGGCCGTCAAATAATAATCCCGACCCTTGGTCAATCCAACAGTACCCAGCCACTGACCGTTATTTCAAACTACTGCATTTCATAAACAGTTCCAATATTTTCACAAGTATTTCTAGTATTTCTTAAACAATTCAGTATTTCATAAACAATTTAGTAATTCAAAATCCCAAATCTTGATATACAATAATCCATACAAATTAAATCATCTGCCACACGATTTCTCACATTTTAATATATCCATATAAACAAACAAGCTTTCCACAATTCATTTTATTCAAAAATACCATACCATATATCTTAGGTTTGTAAAATCCATTTCGAATGGTTGGTTTTCAAAATAGCCTTTAAATTCCCAAATAAATAAACATATATATATATATATATATAAACATAACAATTAAATGGATTCAAATTTCATAAAATTACTGACTTAACTTAATTCCCTTACCTGATTCCTAAAAAAGCCCGCTAACACCCTAACCTAAGCCCCAGGCATTCAAAAGCTCCTGAAACCCTGAAATTCAAACTTCACTACATTACTTATCACAATCCCTAGAATAACTTTCCCTAAAATTTTCCTAGGTTCTGAATACCTTAAATAGCCTAATAAAACCTAAATTATTAAACTTACCCCCGATTTAGGATTGGTACCCTGGAGCTCCAATTTGAAAATCCGCTCCGACTAAATTGTAGAGAATCTCCCCACAATCTCCTAACAATTTCCGTTTGTTAATTGGGCTTGTAATTTAAGAGAAATTGAGGTAATTTTGAAATTTGGCCTTACTCTAGGAGATATGCCTACGCCGCTCCCACGACAGATCCGCTCTAGTAGAAATGTCGATGGCGGCGAGTAGAGCCCAATGGTATTTTTGGATTTTTGATTGACCGAATAACGGAGACAAGATGGAGGAGAGTGGGAGAGAGAAGATGGAGGAGATCAGGGGGGCCTCTGTTCATTACTTCCGCCTGAAGGATTCTAAATCCTCCACGTTATATCCTATATATATTATAATATTATATTATTATTAATATTATTATTATATTATTTAATTAATAATAATTATTGGAAAGTTAAAAATTATTTAATTTTTAATTTTATTTAATTTGTTTTATTATTTTATTATTTTTTTTAGGATCACTACAATAGCTACGGTATCGTGCTCCTAAAACTGATATAAACTATCATTCGAGTTCTGATAACATATAGTACATGATAATATACTGTTTAACGTAAATAGATTGATAGCATTTTTCTGAATTCTATAATAACATAAATAATTATGGCCTTGTGCCAAATACATTTATAACTATGGCCTTGCACCGAATAACATGCATAACTGTGGCCTTGTATCGGCTATCAATCACGGCCTTATGCCGAACATATCATACATACTGGATCTGAATAAATGTATTGTTTATCATATATTCTGAAATCATAATTTATTTTATTATCATGTTATTCCTAAAAATAACTAAAACATGTTTTTTTTTTTGTAAAATTGGCTTAACATAATATAATATGCATAAAATAATATTCATGCCACACAATACTGAATCAAATCATGAATTCTGTTCTGAAATCACATTTCCTAACATTTCAAACTTAAAAATATATATTCATGTGTAACCGCAGTATTTTCCCTAATATACATTTTCACAAATATACTCATAGATAATACATGTTTTCTAGAAATTAATCTGCTATTAAATAATAATTATTTTCATGAAAAATCACTGCTTTAGGTTACTTATTTACCTGAATACTGAAAAGCCCTTAAAATAACCAACCCTGCACCCATTGGGTTTTCTGTTCAACACCCTGAAAACAACATCTCCCTGAACAAAACTTCAGTATTTCTTAGAGTACTACATTTTCTACAACTGTAGGAAAGCCAAATACTAAATAAAAAGTCTTACCCTAAATTTGGGATTAAATTCAAGTTAACCCCACTAGCAATCCACTCTGGCAGATTTGAAGAGAACTTCCCCAGGAGTGTTGTAGTGGCCTCGTATCATCCAATCGGCAAGAATCCGGCCCAGAATCTTAGAGAGAAGGGGGAGGGGATGAACATGAGAGAGAGAGAGAGAGAGAGTGAGCGAGGGTTTCTTTGTTTAATTCTGCAGGAAAATTCGAATTTAGGCTATTTATAAACTTGCACTCATCGACGAGCCACGTCACTTCGTCGACGATGCCACAAAGGAAGTTCGTCGACAAATGGATATTCCTCGTCGTCAAAATTCAGAACTGAAAGATAGCCTCTCGGTATCTTCTCGTCGACGAGACACATGTCCCCGTCAACGATCCCCTCAAGCATGTTCTCTCCTCCTTCTATTATTTAATTATTATAATCATTCGGGTCTCTACACCTGGGATCCATTTTGTACTCTCTCTCCCTATATGTATTGTGCCTCGACACACTTTTGTTGTTCGTCTTTATTATCTTTTCTTTGTATTTCACCATGCTTTTGGCTGGCCGTACTTACGCTTGTAATGCTTCAATACACATTGTACTGCCTCTTATTTTAATGAATATTACGTGGTGATTTTAATGTCTTTTGTGCTTCAGTGTATCAATGCATGCATACTATTTCTAGATTTTGTGGTTGCTACTTATGTAGGTACACTGGTTGACGTAATTGCGCCATGCAGTATTTCCTCTCCCATGCATTCTAGGTTCTTTCTTTCCACACTTCAGTGGGGACACTAAAGTTTTAAGTTGGGGGTAAGGGGTAGGAAAACACTACACGACACATTTCAAGCACAAAAATGACACAATTTTTGAAATTTTCAATTCCATTATTTGATTTATGCCATGTTAACATTGTTTATACCCTTTACATACTTCTATATCACCTATATGTTACATGCGTAGGCTTATCATTTATATGACCTTGTTATGCTCACTAGCAAAGTAGTGAATTGCTTGTGCTTGGTTTCACATACTATAGCTAATGCACTAATTTTCTACTCTTTAAGGGCGGACTAATGGTTCATTTGTTTTAATATTGTTGTGCAAGTCTTGTATTCAGATGGTACTTCATAAGGTTAGGATGCACTTTCCTATGATTCATAGCACTTAGGGTTCCTTGAGAGCATTGAGAGAACAAACGTGGCAACTTTGACACCTTGTGAGGTACTGTTGAGCCTTTTGTTTATTTCTTGAGTTGTTGATGTCAAACTTTGAGTTTATAGAACTCAACTTTCCTTTTCTGGCTTTTCTTTGCATGCTAGTCTCGGTTCTTGCATTTGCTAGCATAGAGGTGATGTCTAGTGGGGAGATACAAGCTTAGGTCTTGTAGCTTACTCAAAACGTGAAAATTGAGCCGCCCCTAGAGATAAACATATTTGGTGGACTTCTTTTCGAGCTTGATTTCCCATTGGTGGCATGAAGACATAAAAGTTGTAATGATTGTCCTAACTAACGATGAAAAAATGTAAAAATAATTAGCAGAACAAAGAAAAAGAAAGGGAAAATACAAAGAATACCTTCTCCAAATACGAAAAAGGTTAAGCTAGGGACACAACACACATGATCCTACATGTATGAAGATTCTTCAGCTATCAGATGCATAAGATGTGTTCATGCCTGGCTTATGAATAGATCAATATAGGGTGGTCTTGATTAGATATGACGAGTAGGTGAGAAGGCACTAGGGTGAAGGACCCAACACCTCATTCATAGGTTGGATCCCATTCTTATGAGTCTAGTTCACTCCATGTTTAGTGTTAGTTCTTCAAAATATGTGGGATGTTTGATCATGACATTCTTCTTCACATATGAGAGTGAACCTATTTTCTTGAGTATTTTTGAGAGTATGCTAGTGAGGCTGAGTCAAGACAACTGTTCTGTAGGAATCTAAGGGTAACCTGAGTGTAACGAATCATGCACTTTACACATGACTTATGATGTTACCTATCCATACTTGAATTTACATGATGATATTAACTCTGAATTACAATTGCTGGTTGATTCTCTGTGAGTTATGCTTTCCATGATGGTTGTACACTATTGAGACTTGCATGCATAATTTGTTTTGGAGTTGTGTGTATAATAGAGTCACGAATGAAAAAGTCTACATGTAATTAGGTAATACACTTGTATATGAAATGTTATGATTTTATTACATGTGATCCTATTTTAATTTTCACTGAGTTTGGTGTTTGTGAGTATCTCCCTAGAAATCCTCACGAGACTACAAGGGTCAACCTAGGGGTTTAAAGTCTTGTTGCATACGGTAAATGCAACCATGTTTCCCGCAAAAGAGGAGGAAGATAGTATTTTGTAGTTTTCGTAGTTTTTGCTTTGCTCGAGGACTAGTAAAGTGTAAGTTGGGGATTGTGATGAGTCCCTAAAAGGCACTATTTTAGGTCCCCATTTACCTTTGTTTTGTCTTTTTTTATCTTGCAAACACCCTTTGTTAACGTAGTTCGGAGTTATGCAAAGTTCGTTCATGTTTCAGGAAAAACAGGTTAAAACTAAGGAGATAAGCAATATGAAAATCAAAGGGAGTATTTAGGACATTTAAATCTCAAATCAAATGCTCAACCAAGCCCCTAGAGCCTCAATGTACCAAAAGAGAAGAAGACACTGTTCAACTATGTGGTGCGACCAACAACACAAGGGGCGACTAGATCACAAGTTACAGACTCCAAGGTTCAAATTGAAATAAGAATGTTGTAAGGTTCGACCAAGTGACCCTCTAGGGTGACTAGGTCAAGCTACTAAGGCCTACTTAGTCAGAGATACTGAGAGTCTCTACCTAGTGCTTGACCAGGAAGACCTTAAGGGGCTACCAGGTCGAGTTCCTAAAGTTGAACTAAAGTTGAGATCCTGCAAGTCTCGACTAGCAGCTTGACGAACAAGACCCATTGGCGCGACTAAGTCGAAGATGCTGAAATTTGATTTCCTCATTTCCCACGAGCCTCGACCAGGGCGTGAGTAGAGGTAGACAAGGTGCAACCTAGTCGACGGTGACAATCTTCTTTGCGAGATTTGCTGCAAACTTTCCTATTTTGAATTTATTCAATCTCAATCTTCAATCTCTGAGATTGAATTGACCCACCAATCCATCTTTCTCTCTCTCTCTCTCTCCCTCTAGTCCTTATCTCTCTCTCTCTCTCTCTCTCTCTCTCTCTCTCTCCTCTTTATCCTTTATTTATTTAATTAATTAATTTTCATTTATTTATTTCATTTCTTAATCCTTAAGAAATCCCTAAAATTATGAAAGTACCCTTCCTCCAATTCTCTATAAATAGGAAAGTTCTTAATTCATTTTTCATAAAAGATTTCAAAAAAGAGTTAATTGAAAGGTAAGTGGGTTAGATTATGTCAATTTTTTTATTAAAATGTTTCCAAGTTTATTTTTCTTGGGATAATTTACAGCATTGCTATATTGTGTTAAAATTACATACTTTTAGCATGAGAATCGTGTGACATGAGCTTATCATTATTTAATTAAGTTGCATGTTAGATATGGTAAAATTATATGATGTTATTTTAATTTCATATCTAAGGGATATGTTTGGTGATATCAAGGCAAAGGGGGACAGCGATACGTAACGCCCCAATCCTCGGGACTTTAGTCCGAGGGGTTGCTAAATTAGGGAGACTTGCTGAGTAAGCCTATCGGAAGGGGTAGGGTTCTAGATAAGCACTCAATCTCAATGAGTGCTTTGATATGTACAAAATGTTGTCATCGAAAGATAGATTTTTATATATGTAAACATGACCTACAATATTAAATGTTATTTATTATGATACTGTAAAACTCATTTTTGTCACACAGTGATAATAATCTAATCGAGAACCGGACCGAAACCGAACCGTTTGAAGCTTCGGTTCGGTTTTTCGGTTTCGGTAATCGGTTTCGGTTTTCAATATATAAAAGATAGATTTTCGGTTTCGGTTTCGGTTTCACTCAAAAACCAAACCGTAAAAACCGAAAACCGATTATAATTTTAAAATAATTATATCCTGTGAAAACTGATTACGAGTACATGAAAAAAAAAATATTATACCTACATTATTTTTTTAATTTAAACTATTGGCTTATACTTTTTCAAGGAGTGGGGAAGGATTTTATAAAGGAGGAATGAGAACCAAAGGTTCCCATTTTGGCCATGTGGGACGAGTGCTATTGGGAAGAGCCGAACCAATAGCAGCCTGCTACAGTGCTACAACCACAGCAGGCATCATCTTCTCCATCTCCTGGTAACCTGCACACTGCACAGTGCCGAGTGCCGACTGCCATGCCCTCCGACGCTCACGCCCACACCAGCGACACTCACGCCCACCGCCCACGCTAGTCGCCAACGCCCACATCTCCGATTCTCCACGACGCTCACGCCCATAGCCCACGCTAGTCACCAACGCCCACCCCACATCTCCACGCCGACGCAGTCACACACAGCAACGCCCGTCGCCCACGCTCACGCTCACATAGACGCACACGGCAACGCCCACACTCACGCTCACACAGACACACACAGCAACGCCCACGCCAACGGCCACATCTCCAGTTCTCCACGCCCACGCTCACACACAGGCACACAGCAATGCCCACGCTCACGCCCGTCACCCACGCTAGACGCTCACAGTCACACCCACGTTATCTTGGTGCTCTGGCCGTCCCACATCGGTTGGAAATGGGAAGAAAAAATTTTCCCCACCCTATTTAATGAAGTTGGATCTGTAATCTCCTTTGTGCTGGGCTTTACACTCAAAGCCGTGACCCAGTTGGCTGTGGCTTGACTTGGGGCTTTATGTAATTATTTTTTCATTTTGTTAGTTTGAAATTTGATAAAACCGAATTAACCGAACCGAACCGTAAAATAAACGGTTTGGTTTGGTTTTAAACCGACGGTGTACGGTTCGGTTGCGGTTCAGTAGTTTCAAAAACCGAGAGGTTCGGTTCGGTTGGCGATTTTGGTAATAACCGAACCGAACCGAACCGTGTACACCCCTATTACTGAGCGTCGTCTTACCCTAATCATTATTCCATATTATAAATAGGATTGAAGAGTGTGCTGAAAATCAGAGTGGCACAGCGAAAGCGTGGGTGGGATTAGAAAGAGCTATTTAGAATACATAGGATATGTTTTTTTTTTTATAGAATTTTTGAGGATGTTAATTTTAATATTGGAGATATTGTTATAAAGTTAATTAGTACTCTGGTATATATATAATATTTGAGGTTATCTTTGCTTCCGTTGTAAATTTATTTATAGGATGGGTGGGATTAGAAAGAGTTATTTAGGATAATTATTAAATTTGTTACGTTTTTATGTTTTGAAAATTTTAAGGACAAATTTTGATATTGGAGATATTGTTGTTATAAAGTAATTAGTACTCTGGTAATAAATGTACTTGAAATCTTCCACTGTAAAATTATTTATAGGAACCCACAGGGGTTCGGGTCATTACCTTTGGTATCAGAGCACAAGATATAGATTCTATAGACTTTATGAATGATTTTTACAAGAGTATAGGTATGAATTATGATAATGATAGGAATGAGTACGTTAGGACAGTTTTAAACCTATTGTTACGCTAGATTTTAATTAGAGTTATGTCTAACAAAATTTTGAGGACAAAATTGTTATAAGGAGGGGAGAATGTAACGACCTCAAAAATATATTTACATGATTAGTGCAGTAATAAAAAATTATTATTATTATTATTATTATTAAATTATTAATTAATAATATAAAATAATATAATATATATATATAAGGATAAAGATAAAAGATAATATAATATAATAATATAATAGTATATATATAAAAGAAGATAAAGAAGATGAGATTGAATTTATTCAATCTCAATCTTCAATCTCTAAGACTGAATTGACCCCCCCATCCGTCTCTCCCTCTCCCTCTCCCTTTCCCTCTTCCTCTTGTCCTTATCCCTCTCTCCCATTTATCCTTTATTTATTTATTTATTTCATTTCGTAATCCTTAAAAAATTCTTAAGATTACGAAAAATACCCTTCCTCCAACTCTCTATAACTAGGAAAGTTCTTGATTCATTTCTTCATAAAAAAATTTCAAAAAAAAGTTGATTGAAAGGTAAGTAGGCTAGATTATGTCAGCTTTTTATTTAAATGTTTTCAAGTTTATTTATGTTGAGATAAGTTACAACATTATTATATTGTATTAAAAATACATACTTTTAGCATGAAAATCATGTGGCATAAGTTTATTTTTATTTAGTTAAGTTGCATGTTAGATATGTTAAAATTATATGATGTTGTCTTAATTGCATATCTAAGGGATATGTTTGGTGTTATCAAGACAAAGGGGGACGGTGATACGTAACACTCCAATCCTCGAGACTTTAGTCCGAGAGCTTGTTGAATTGGGGGGACTTGTTGAGTAGGCCTATCGGAATGGGTAGGGTGCTAGATAAGTGCTCAATCTTAGTGAGCTTTGATATGTATCAGATGTTGTCATCGAAAGATAGATTTTTATATATGTAAACATGGCCTAGAGTATTAAATGTTATTTATTATGATGCTGTAAAACTCATTTTTGCCACACACTAATAATAATCTAATCTTTACTCATTAAGCGTCGTCTCACCCGAATCATTATTCCATATTAAAGATAAGATTGAAGAACATGCCGAGAATCAGAGTGGCGAAAGCGTGGGTGGGATTAGAAAGAGCTATTTATAATACATAGGATATGTTTATTTTATTTTAGAATTTTTTAAGATGTTAATGTTAATATTGGAGATATTGTTGTAATAAAGTTAATTAGTACTCTCGTGTATATATATATAATATTCGAGGTTATATTTGCTTCTGTTGTAAATTTATTTATAGTAACCCCACACGGGGTTGCGTCACTACATTTTGGGTATAAAACTAAGTTTCGAATATATGCTTAGGGTTCCTCTTTGGTCTCTTTTAGGTTAGTGACAGACTTAAGATGTCATTCATAGCCACTTAGATTAGGATTTATTGCTTTTGATTTAATTTCCTGTACTGGTTTGTGCAAGAAGTCTTCGAAGGCTTGTGACAACCAGTGAAATCCTTGTGCTACCACGTAAATAGATGACCGTTTGGTTGTAGCTCCAGTCATTAATGACAGACAATTTGAATAAAATGGAATGATCTTTTTACATGCTTTCATTATTGCTTTCCTTTACATGATTTCATATAATTTCCATGCAAGTTTAATTTTTTGAAATTGATGATACCCTAGGGGATAGGATAGCCTAGTTAGCAATTCAGTCATCTATACGGATTAGGCTATGGTTCATGTATGGGGAGGATTTGTGATCGTTGAGATAGAGTATACCCTAGTTCCCGACCATACTCTGAACGGTTGGTGCACCTTCACTACTCTATGCCCTCGAATGGTCCACTTAGCCATTAGCCTAGAACCCGAAAGGAATGAGACAATATCTACTTGAATAGGACTTTTGTCTCCGCACAATTTATATCATTCCTTTGATATGTTCAAAGTAAAAAGTTAAGGGCATAATTAGTTATAATATTTGGAACCTTGTATTTCTGAGATGAAAAACATAAATCATCAACTCTTGAATAAAATCTCAAAAGCATGCTTGAGTAAATCGACTTCCAAATGGGCAAAGGTATCCTTACTTGATAAATATTTCTTAATGCTTAATCCATGCTTAAATATGAAAATTTAAAGTTAAGCATATTTTGTCTATTGCACAAATGTGAGCTTTAGATAGTTAATCTTATACTATAGATCATCTATCCCTAAAACTCATCTTGGGACTTGAATGCTTAATAAAAAATCAAAGACATTCAAAATGAAAAATCAATCATCACTTACAATTTAGCATAACTGTAACGCCCCGACCCTCTAGGTTGGCCCAGAGTGCCACTAAACATACATAACATGCAAATCTTTGATACCATACATATACAATCCGCCCAAATAAGGTGAAAACATGTGTTCTATACTGATCTACATGATCATACATAGCAGAAAACATAAACATACATCTTCTAATACAATTTTACCAGAGTTTCTAACTGTTCCCTCATATACATCCATGCGTACTTAAAAATAACCTACTATTATAGTTCCCTAAAAGACAACCTGGCCAAAGGCAGTGCACATATACAAGAGCTTACATAGACTAATAAAAACACTATGCTCAAGAATCCCTCTAGAATGCTAGGACCTGTTTCTTGTAGGACCTGAGACAAGATTTGTATATTGGGGTGAGATACTTCTCAGTGAGGTAGATCATATTACTTAGTGTGTGACAATATGAATTTATTCTAGTAGAAAACATTTATACATTTAAATCATTCACAAACCCAAAATATAGAAGATATATATATAATTCTTGCATAAGATGGTTTGGCTCATTACAAGCAAGAGTTCCCGAGGTTAAGGTAAGGTATAGGCCCATGCACTATACAAACCCTCTACTCGGTACTCGTCGCTGTGACTTTGCCCATTTTAGTTTCTAAATTATGCATATGCATATTGAACTCATCCCAGCTGTGAAACATCATAACACCACCATTTACTTCCCCCATGGTAAGGGTTGTGTGGTCCGTAGACCCTGACTAGCCCTGGCGGTCACCACACTAGCCACATACTTTTACTCCAACCTGACTTGGCCTTCACCGTCCCAGTACGTAACTAGTGGTCCATCGCACCAATCGACTTCACATAGATACCCACACTCAAGAATAACATGTGATTGCACTATATCTCTCTTTCTAGCAACGGTACCGTGCTTTCTTAGTAACAAGCTTTCTAAGGCAGTTCATATATCATACATACAATTTGTAACATAAGTATCGTAACCTGTTTTCATTCCATAAAGCATTTAAGCAATTCCAGTATCTTTCACAATCTCATTCATTCACTCATTCATTCTTTCATTCCTTCAATCATTCTTTCATTCATTCTTTGGTATAAACCGGCACACACAGTTCTTGGTTTATCCTTGTACATACATCTCTTGATAATTAACTGACATCTCTTTTATACATTTCCTGATAGCAATTTGGAACTCTAATTCTCATATCTCATACTCATATTTCTCAATTCAGTATACTTACATTTAATATCTCATGCCACACTCATTTGGTTTTATATGCAAAAACATAGTAAATGGTTCATAAAATATCATTTAAATTGAAAACAGGAGTTTCAAGCATCTCCTACTTTCAGTTTAATACAAATAAAGGATTTTTTAAAAGATTGGAGACCATACCCCAAAACCCTAGTTTTTACCAAAATCGTAAAACTGAAAAATCAGTAATTTTACCTGGTGAAATTTTCCAAATAAGCAATCATGTCGTACATATAAACCTAAACTACAATTCTACTGGTTTAGATTTCAAAAATAACTGATGTAAACAAATCCCCTTACCTTTTTAGGAAAAAACGAATCTGAACGGCTCGAAATTGTAAAACCCTAGAACTTCTAATAAGTGAAAACACACTTGCTCAACTAAGGGTGAGAGAGGCAACCGAAAAGATAAGAAGAGCTTGGAAAGGCTTTTTGGTGAAAAAGTTTTGAAACCCTAGGAGAGATGAGAAATAGAATTGAGATTCTCTAAAAAAAATGAGCTCAAACCTATTTATAGGTGAGCAAGCCCAGAGGAAAACCGGCACCGGTTTCCCCTGTGTCCACAAAATCGTCGCCGATTTTGTGGTTGATTGGCTTGACTAACCCAAAACCGTGGCCGATTTTCTTCTAGCTCACAAAACCGTCGTCGGCTTAGGTCTCCACTTTCCAAATTCCTTCTTTTTCTTTTATTTTCCTTTACGTCTCTCTTTTATATTCATTTTCTTTTATTTTCCAGCTTCGGGTTCCTACAATAACAAACTCTATTAAGTGATTATTCTTTCCCAAACCTAGTTATAGGAAAATCTAGTCCATGGACACCTTTTGGTCTAAACCATATTTTTTGAACTCCATTCAGGACCTAAATGGTTAATCATGCTATTTTAAATTTATTATCACATGCCTTGATTAAATTCCATAAACTATGAGCAAATGCATGATATTGGGAAGTTTTTATTTCTTACACACTCATTGTTTTGAGTTGTGTCATTTTCATGTTAAACCTTAACTGCACAATTATTACATAATTATTGTAAATAGCCTTGATTGGCTATTGTATGCTGAATGGAATGCAATATGCAGTAACTATGTGCAGATGACTATGTTCTGAATGTTTGAAATCTACTACATGCTAAAATTCTTATGATGGATGATTGTATGATAAATGTTTTGATAAATGAACTTCATCCTTAACTGAGCATGGATTCTTGTGTGCATAAGAATAAACAGGAGAGCATGAACTCTATTTTAAGAGAAAAGGCTTTAATTTAACTATATTATGGATTCAAATGAATAATGTGTTTATTGTTTTTGTTTTTAGTCCCGAGGCTCTTTTGTATACCATGAACATCATATCTTGTTTTTATGGTATCATAAATTGATATGGATTTTTCTTGGGTTGTATGAGCACATTATATGACTTAATTTTACATTTATGATGCATGAGTGTTCTATAAGAATGATGTACTGGATGATAAAAGTAGCTTAATCAATATACAGTAGATTTTTTTCAAAATTAGTTGCTTATATTGGTTGGCACATCTCATGAAATCAACCCTTGCACTTGGTATAAGTGATTAATTGCATATAAGCTAGTACTCAAATAAAAAGGGGGAGCTTTTGAACTAAAATTCAAACTTTTTAAGCTCACCCATCTTTTGGCGTAGATTCATTTTTAAAGCTTACCGTGGCACATATGTTTAAGCATAATGATTTTATTTTCAACTCACAGTAATCTTAGGTGGGAATACGTTGCTTAGGCACAATTATTCTAGATTTAGCCATATGATCTTGCATTAACTTTTCAGATATTTAGGATCGATATGGTTGCCTTTTTCTGGTGGAAGTATGAAATGTTTTTTTTTTTAATACTTACTAGAAAAATTAAGCTTGCTTGACTTTTGTGTTAAAATAACGATATATAGCAAACATAGTCCTTAGTATTTATTGATAATATCAAAAAGGGAAATTTTTTTTTTCAAAATGAAATTCTTATGGCAAGTAATGAAGTTTTAAAAGATAAATCTTATCTTTTGCTTTAAATCATACAAACCTAAAGGCATTCATGACTTGTGTTGAAAAAAAAAAAAATTTGTCACGAAATTCATAGATTTTAAGGGCTCTCATGTTTAAAAGTCCTCTTGAAATAAGGGAGTTGTTTTAACTCTTTTATTGATGACAAAAAGGGAAGAAGGTTTATGAGCAAAATTATCAATATTCTTTTACAATTGGTATTCTCCTGCTTTTGTCATTCACAATTGGAAATGAATATAAAGACTGTTGGCCTAATAAGGCTTACAATTCTTATTTTAATGATAACAAACCAATCATATGTTTAATATGTTTCAAGTAAAATTTTTTCAGGAAAGTGACAAAGCCCAAGTGCATAAAGAAGCCTATGAATTACAAAGAATTCTTGAAGAACACAAGTATAGTTTATGGATTACAAAGAATCCTTGAAGAACACAAAGAAAAGCTTATGGATTACAAAGAGCATGAGGAATAAAATTATACTGGTGAAAAGCTCAAATAAAATATTGAAACAACAAAGATGATGGAAGAACAAGATTAAAGATTAAAGAATTATATTTTAGGATGTTCTTAATGTAAGTACTTCAAAGGTTAAACTCAAATATAAAGTGGTTTGAAGCTCATAGAAAATCAAAAATATATTTTTTTAACATATATACACTAAAAAGTTTTTTTTTTAATAAATAAAAAGGGCTTAAGAAGGGAAGATTTTTTAAACCATTTTTTTAAACATATATACTCTAAAAAGTTTTTTTTTTTTTTTTAATAGATAAAAAGGGCTTAAGAAGGGAAGATTTTTTAAACCATGTTTTTAAACATATTTATTTCAAAATATTTGGAAATGAATTTTAGGAATCTTTGGGAGTAATGGATGGCTTCTAAAAACATATATAAATAGTCAAAAACTTTAAAGGTTTCAAATAATGATCATAGAGGCAATATTGAAAGGTTTTTGAAATTAAGAAATTCTCAAAAGTTTTGAATCCAGAAATCTTCAAAAGTTTCAGATCCAGAAATCTTCAAAGTTTCAGATCCAGCAATCTTCAAAGTTTAAGATCAAGCAACCTTCAAGGTTTTTAGATCAAGCTACTTTTCAAAGGTTTTTAGATCAAGTGATTTTCAAATATTCAAATTTCTCAAAGAATCTAAAATTTTCTTGTGCTTAAACTTTCTGATCTAATATTGATTTATATTTTTGAAACAAAGCTTTAAAAAATCAGAATCTTTCATTTTCTTTGAAAAATCATTTGGTAATTCATACTAAGTGTTGAGCTTCAAATTTCTTATATTTGAATTACTTTGGAGTATAAGTGAGCTGATCATTGTACTAATCTACTCTATTGTGAGAGTTCTCTTTTGTACACAAATTTCTTTATCATCATTCTTAAACGATTCAGAGTTGTTGAATCGTTGGACCAAACAAGGGGTTATTGTTTGGAGAGGCGGGCTCTAGCCTGACAGAAGGAGTGGTTGTAAATTGGTATTGTTCCACCAGGTAACGGAATTGATATAGTGGAATCCTTTGGTGTTTTGCCAAAGGCGAGGATGTAGGCTGTGTTGAAGCCGAACCTCGTAAAAATCTTGTGTCTTTCTCTCTGTTTTACTTTATATTATTTACTTGCTATTGTGGTATGATTTAAATGGGCAGGTTGCAGATTCTTAAGTGAGAAAGAAACAAAGGTACTTGATATTTAGAAAGTACGTTTTGATTAATCATTTGCGGAAACCCAAAAAGGGAGTACGTTGGTTAATCTGCGGAAATCTTGATCAAGTAAAGTGCATACTAAGAGTTTATAGAAAAATAAACTAAAGCTCTAATATTTTTGGTTGAGTGATTAAATTACGTTGATTTCATTAATTGACTTGTGAATTTAAATTTCAGTATTTTAAGTGTAGTTATCATTTATATATCTTGTTTTCTGGGTAATTAAAATCAATAGCTTAAAAATCATTAAAATTTTAAAAGAATCCAATTCACCCCCCCCCCCCTCTTGGGAAGCTATTCCTCATTTCAAAGACTTTATTTGTTTTTACTGGAATATTTTTTCAAAGTCAGCTTCAACACATAATGCAAATTGAACCAAACTGAACTCAATTCTTCATGTTTGAATATGCTTGAATTATATTGTCTATCTTTTGAAATCAAGCATATTGTAAGGGGGAGCCTTGTCAGGCTGACCTCATTTTACTCTCGTGTTTGTCATCATAAAAAAAGAGGAGATTGTTGACTTTTTGAGTCCTATCCAGTTTTGATAATGACAAATTACAACATCTCATTTGTGTGCTAAGTGTAAGAACAAGTTTATCTTTCAAAAAGCATAAATGACAGATGCAAAAAGGAAGCCATAAAGCACTTAATTGCTCACATACCTTGGTGTATTCCATGGGAAATCAAAAGAGCAAAAGCTTGAAGACTTATGTTTTTAAGTTGTATTGTTTATTAGGTTTCAATTGTGCATGCATATCATATGATTTAAATTAAAGCTCATCACCTCACCTTATATTGACCTTAGGACCAATTTTTCATGAAAAACCTTTTTATTTAAAATGTATAAAATTACACAAAAGGTTAAAATTGGTTTTGAAGACAACACTAGGCCAAAAATCATTAGGGCAAGTTTTTATCACCATCAAACTCAACATATTTCATAAACACTTGTTCTAGCATGCGGTTAGCTCTTTTAAGGCTTATTGGCATGGAAAAAAAATAGAGCATTCATCGACTAATGCTAGGCATTCGTCAACTAATGTAAGTCGGTAGCCTTATCGAGTTTCTGCCTAGGTCACTTGTCAACGTACGAACCTGACTCATCAATGAATGGGCAACACTCGTCGATGAAGGGTTTTTAAGTTGTCGATGAAACAACCCAGTAGCTAAATATGTTTTTAAGCCCAGGTGACTCATTGACGAAAGAGTGTGACTCGTCAATGACTACAGGTCACTCGTCGATGACTACAGGCCATTCGTCGATGACTCGTATCGAGAACTGAACTCCAACGGCCATAAAACAACTAGTTTTCAAAGTAAAATAATATTTTCTTCCTTTAACAACTGCATAACGGCTATAAAGGGTTTTGGCCTATAAATACAAGCTTTATGGTACTGTTTCGTCAATTCAAGGTTTGGTTCCTCGACTACCAAAAATAAAATTTATAAACCTAACTACTCTCAAGTTCAGTAGAACAGTGAGTAAGTTGGGTATCAACTCAAGTGCAATTATTCACCACTTCCAATCTAGTTTACTATAGCTTTGTGTAAAATAAAGTAAAAAGAAAAGATTTTTAAAAGGTTTTTCTAAAAATCTACTGAAAACATGTAAATTCTTTATTATCACTACTCCTACAAAGCGAATCTAAGATCATGAATCACGCCTAGACTGTCGTTTGCCGCAAGCCATTTGTCCGATCAGCTATCCATCTTACATGGCAAATTCAAGAGCAAAGAGTGAAGACATTTATTATTTTAGTTGTAATGCACTTAGATTAAATTGTATATGCATGTCTTACTTGATCTGATGAGAAGGCTAATAACGACCATAGACTGACTCTAGTAACTCAAACTTTTCTGGAAAACCTTTCACTTAAAATGTTAAACACATACAAAGGTTTAAAATGTTTTTGAATATTCAAAACATAGCTGTAATGCACTTTCACAAAAGGCCCCGCTGACCAGATAATAAGCTCGGTCGACCGGAACTCATGGAATGAAGATCCGGTAGACCAGATCAATGGCCCAGCTGACCGAACTGCGCTAAAAGAAAAATCTCCTTTGGGCCGATCAACCGGACCTTGGGTCAGTCGACCGGAACTCTCGAGTTGAAGCTATTTTAAGCAGAAAAATGACCATAAAATTCAAATTTACTATTATTATATGAGCCAAACGGTCATAAAACGGTCACATGGGGTCTTTGCCTATAAATACCAAGCCCAAAACCCTCAAAACAACTTTTGCTAATCTCAGATTATACTCTTACATATTTGGGCATTTTATTCTCTCATTTCCTCAAATCAAAGAAGCATTTTACTCTCATATACTCGTTCATTTGAAAATATATTTTTGAGAGCAAAACCCTAGCTTCTTCAATATTATTTATTGCAAAAATCCTTTTTGGAGAAATCATTTATTGGTCTTAGATCTTTGAAGCATTTATTACACATCCATAATTTACATCAAAGATCAACTACTTTTGGTGAGACCTGGGAAATTATAATTAATTAGGAAAGATAATAAATAGAATAGATAAATAAATAATATGGGGGAAAAGGAAAATTTTGAAAGAAAGAATAGCAGACCTCGTCGACGAATCTCTTGTCTTTGCCGACAAGTGTTCTCCTAAGGATCGTCGATAAAGTTTAGTCTCTCATCGACGAAGAGATCCCAAGTGAGTGAATTTCAGTTGTTTAAGTTTTGTCGATGAATTCCCTTCTGTGGTTCATTGACAAATCATGTCTTCTCATCGACGAAGCCACGTGGCAACATCGTGTACAAAAGGATTAAAGGAAGCTTCTTTGCGAAGAAATTCATTTCTTCTTCGTTTTATCTCTCTAAAAACATTCTCCTTACCTTATATCTAAGTTTTCGGCCTAGATTCAGCCCGAATTAACAAACGGAGACCGCTACGGTGTTGTAGGGGAGATTCTCTGCATATCTATCGGAGCAGATTTCTAAACTAGGCTTTTAAGGAATTGCTCCAAAGTGGAGGTAAAGGTTTGAATTCCTAATTTTTGGGTTTTTAAATGTTTATTTAAGACATATGGGTTGAGAAAGTGTTGAAATAGTAGTTTATTTGGGGTTTATCTGATTAAACTAAAGTTTTTGATTCAGGATTCGGGTGAGCGCTGCAGGTATCATTTTGGGATTCCTACCGGCGTAATTCAGGAAACTAGGTAAGGGGAATAGATTAAGCCAGTAGTTTCTATGAATTTATCGGTTTAAATGGAAAATATATGAGTGTATAAATGTATATGATTATCAGGGGTGTTTTAAAAGAAATGCCAACCGTTTGAACTACGATTTTGAGCCTAGGGTTGTGTAGATAATCTTTATAAAAATGAAATATGGAAAGTAATGAATTTTCTGGATATATGTGAAGAATATTAAATATGTATTTTCAGTAAACTAAACAATGAACATGGGTTGGCTTTTGTTATTTTAAATGATATGATTATGTGTATTATTTAAATGGTGTGGCATGAGTAAAATGTAAATACTGTGATGAATTATTATATGTATATTTATGAGATATTGGGAATATTGAATTGTAATAAGAATATGTATTGCATGTGTATTGTTAAATATGACATGAGATTCACATGATATGAACTGTTACAGAGGAAGTATATGACATGAGATTCACGTGATGTGAACTGTTATAGATGATGTATATGACATGAGATCCACGTAAGGTGGACTATACATGAGATCCACGTAAGGTGAACTTTACATGAGATGCACATAATGTGGACTTTATATGAGATTCATGTGATGGAAACTATACATGAGATTCACGTAATGTGAACTATGAAAGTGAACTATGTAATATGAACTATTGAGAACATGAAAATATGTATATTACAAAGATAACAGATACAGAGTAAGTAAGAATGAATTGTATATTGTAGTATCATATTTATTTGGGGTGAAGTATACTCTTCACCCGAGGGCTTGCTGAGAAAGACAAGTACCCTGATAGGTATCAGATGTAGCCATATTGGGCTACATAAAGTATTAGGGCAGAGGGAAGCTACTTGTATGGGCAAGTAATCTTCCCTATTATCTGGAACTTCTACCAGTAAACTTTTGTTTGAATGTGTGTGTGAGTACAAGATAAATTATCCACCCGAGGGCTTACTGTGTAAGGTAAGTGTTTTGATATGCTTCATTTGTAGCTATGGATTGCATAAGGTATCAAAGCAGAGGGGTGCTACTTGTATAGGCGGGTAATCACCCCAATCCTTAGGAACTCTCGTTTTATTAAAATACACTGCATGTATGTGAGTAGGGATAGAGAATGTTTTCATAACTGTGATATGTTTATAAATGATAATTATATATATTTGTACACAAACCTCATGATAGCCACACACTGGTGTTAATCTATTCCAACTTACTGAGATGTGTCTCACCTGATATGGAATTTCTTTTTCAAGACCTTCGCGTGATCCAGCTTAGTGAGCTCAGGGCTAGTATAGCATTTTTGAAAGAAAGAGAGGGTATAAAATTTGATTATAATTTTTGGGTTGTAATATATTTAGGTTTTCAGAGTTGTAAATATTTGTGAATATTGGATGTTGGGTTATGTTTTTGAGATGTATATAAATGTAGAAACTCTGGCATATTTTTAAGGAATTGTTGTTATTTCTACTACGTGATTGAGGTTATGATGCTAGGTACAGGTAATAGAGCACATGGCACTCGGGCCCCACTTGGCGGGTTCGGGGCATCAGAGGCGGTATCAGAGATTTATTTCAAATAACACTCCGAACCCTTGTTTTGGGTTCAGGGCGTTACAACTCTCATCTACTCATTTATTTCAAAAATATTTTTGAGAGAGAAACTCTAACTCTATTAAGCTTAAATCTTATCTTGTGAGAGTGCATTAAGTTTTTCATTGTACAGATTAGCTTTTAACGAAGCATTTCATTATACGCAAAAACTCTTATTCTGATTTGTATTTGCGGTTGGGGTTTTGAACCTTGTTAAACGAAAGGATATTGTTTGGAGAGGTGGCTCTGCCTATAAGGAGTGGTGTAACGGGTGGCTCCGCCCGAGTAAAGGAGTGTGTATAAGGTGGCTCTGCCTTGGTTGAAGGAGTGGATAGTGATATCCTCAAGCGGTTGTCTTGAGGTGAGAACATAGGCGGGGATAGCTTAACCTCATGAAAATTGTTGTGTTTACTTTCTCTTTCCTTTCATTATTTAAATTTCCGCACGTATATGTTTACATTTATTTTGTTGTGATTATTGTATATGTTTTAAATTTAATTCTGTGCTTGTTTGAGAAACCCTAAGATTGAAATATTGTGTGTTTTAAAAATAGGGCAAAAAGTGACCTAGATTATCTAAATATCCAATTCACCCCCTACTGGGATTACACCATAACTCACATTTTTCATGTTAACATCTATTGTGCACTTCTTCGTATTTTTGCATAATTGCTTATATATATTGAAACTATTAACTTTATAATCAATCCAATAACCGAACTTGAAAAATGTAGGATAATGACATCCTTTTGAGACTCTTAAGGTGAAAGCAATGTCCGTAATGATGGGGCTGTTTAATATTTAAAGCCTAATAAAAAAATACACATGGAATATTAACAAGATTCGATTAGTTAAGTTCAAAGCGGGTAATCACGGGCTAATCAGACACTATTCGTGGAATAGGTGTGTAGAAGGCACTAATACTTTTCCCTCACATAATATTAATCTCATGCCATGCACTAGTTACAAAAACAAAGGTTGCTAGTTGCGACCTAATTTAGATTAGAGATTAAAAAAACTAATACAATTTAGATGATATAACCATACATAGAAAAATAATAGACTATTGGTGACTCTATTGAACATTCAAAACCCATGATTTCATATTTCCTTATCACTTGCTCAGTTGCCATTTTGAGTAATTCCTCCTTTGTGACACGTCAGCATACACTATTCATACTTATATTATAAATTATTTAATTAAATCAAATGAACCTTGGATGTGTATTTGTGTGAATTTGGATAAAATATAATATAAAATTGTATTAAATTTCTTTCAATTTCACATGAATCTAAATTCAAACTCCGAAACTATGCTCCTAAACACTATTAGAATGTATTATAAGATCAAATAATTTTTTTCACAAATAGTTATTTTAATAATTTTTCTATATCTTTTGTTGATCGCGAATGCGCACAGCGAAAGCCCTCACACAATCTCACTAATCAAACAAGCAAACAATGCAATCACTTAATGATGAATCAACACGAAAGAAGTAATCACTCAGCAATGAGAAAAATGAAAGCAACAATCAAAACACAAGATTTACGTGGTTCGGTAATTTGCCTACGTCCACGGGAGCAGCCACTCTGATTCTCACTATGGACAATGTCAAGCTTACAATTAGGGTTACAAACATTGATTAAATACAAACCCTAAGTGTATAGGAACCTTAGATCCTATCTAAACCATCCCTGTAGTAATTTTTGAAAGAAAATCCTCCAATCTACCCAACCTATTGGTCTCCGAATTTGAATTCCGTGACATGCGCCGATCAACATCATCGACGATTTAGGCTAAACCATCAATAGTTTGAAGCTGAGAAGTATACCTTTTCACACTGCCTGAAACCGTCGAAGGTTACAGTGCAAACTATCGACAGTTATCCCTTATCCTACAAATTTCTCTCTTGTTCCTCGCCTCACAAAGCTTTCCTAGTGCATGCATTCCACTCAAATATGAGCCACATCCCCAACAATCTCCACCTTGGCAAATATTCACCACTTAGGAAATCCGAAAACATATTACTACTCTACCCCAGATAGTAGATTGGGACCATCTCCCGTTTAGCACCGGAGACGTTGATCAAGTCTAAAAAATGCTTGAACTTATCCGTTATGACTGGCTTCGTTAGCATATCGGCTGCATTGTCAGATGTACCTTCTCAAGTAGAAGTTCTCTTGAAGCAATCAGTTCCCTAACCTTATGATATTGCACATCAATGTGCTTCGTCCTTGCATGATACACTTGATTCTTCGCCAAGTAGATGGCATTAGGACTATCACACTGCCACCGAACTCCACCTTACTAGACACCCAGCTCCTTGACCAACCTCGTAAGCCACAACGCTTCCTTGGCAGCCTTAGCCACTGCCATGTACTCCGACTCAGTAGTAGATAAAGTTACGAGAGACTGCATCATAGAACTCCAAAAAATAGGTCCTCCCACAAGGGTAAATACGTACCCTGTGCTAGACCTCCTATCATCCAAGTCTCCTGCATAGTCAGCATCCGCGTACCCTACCATTGACGGATCACTCTGTTGTTCATTGAACATGATGCCATATCCGGTTGTACCTCTCAAGTACCTAAGAATCCACTTGATAGCATCCCAATGTTGTCAACCCAGATTTAAAAATAACTTGCTTACCACGTTGACAACATGTGCTAGATCCGGCCTCATACACACAATGGCACACATCAGACACCCCACTGCACTAGCATAGGGGATCTTTCATGAACCTCATTGTCTGTCCTTGGGCATTGGGCGATAGATAGCCTAAAATTACTTGCCAAAGGTGTGCTCACTAGCTTAACATTAGCTATGCTAAACCTCTCTAGCACCTTCTCTACATAGCTGCCCTGAGATAACTGTAGTCTCCCTGCAGCTCTGTCCCTACGAATCTCCATGCCAAGTATCCTCTTGGCTGCACCCAAGTCTTTCATGTCGAACTCTTTTCCCAACAGAGTCTTCAACCAATTTACCTCGCTCATGTCTTTATTAGCAATTAGCATATCGTTAATATAGAGGAAAATAAATATGAAAGAATCGTTCTCAAGACTCCTCACATAGACGCAACAATCGTACTCACACCTTTTATTGTCAATATGGGTCATATAAGCATCAAACCTCTTGTACCACTACCTTGGAGACTACTTTAGCCCGTAAAGTGACTTCTTTAGTTTTCAGACTAAGTGCTCCTGTCTAGGTTGGTTAAACCTTTTTGCCTATGTCATGTAACTCAGCTCCTCGAGGTCACCAAGGAGGAACGCCGTCTTTACGTACATTTGCTCCAGATGCATACATGTTTCGCCACCAGTCCTAACACTACCCTGATGGAAGTGTGTCTAACCATAGGGAAAAATATTTCATCATAATCTACTCCTTTCCTCTACGAGTATCCCTTTGCTACCAAGCGAGCCTTGTACTTCTCTCTTTCCCTTTCTGACACTATTTATTTCTTCATGTATATCCACTTGCATCCAATCACCAACTTCCCAGCTGGAAACTTCAACCAATTCAAACGCCTGGTTCTTATGCAAAGATTCCATCTCCTCTACTATAGCACCCATCCAACTACCCTTGTCCTAGCTATGCATGGCCTCCTAAAAAAGGTAGTAGGATCCCCGCTACTAGTGATAAGCACATAAGACACCAGATCGTCAAAATCATATTATGGGGTGGTTTGACGAAGTTCTTGGGTCTGTCTACAACTATACTACAATGCGACTATTTGACGATGTGTTTGGGTCTGTCTACAACTATACTACAATGCGACTGCTAGTCATCTAAGCTAGAACTCCTTGTGTTCTCAACATTATCTCCACCCTGAGTTTCTGACTCCACTTGCACCACCGGTTGATCTCTCAAGCTAGGACTCCCTGCATTTCTGTCCTAAGTCTCCAACTCCACTTGAGTCGTATGCTCATTGCTGCTGCGATTTTCTAGCACCTATTTCCCTATTTCCTCCTGAGTACGCCTCAACCTCGCTTTCTCATAAAAAACCACATATCTACTGATCACCAACTTGTTTGCCACTAGATCCCACAACTTGTACCCTTTCACGCCTTTCTGATATCCCAGAAAGGTGCACCGTCTAGACTTCACCTCAAGTTTTGATCTCTCCTTACTAGAAATGTGCGCATAGGTTGGACACCCAAATACTCTCAATCTGGAGTAGTCTACCTTGTTACCTATCAACACCTCCTCAGCAACTTTCTTATTCTGTGACGACTTTGGTGATCTGTTTACCAAGAAACATGTCATGCTAATCGCCTCGGCCCAGAAATTCATAGCGAGGCTAGCAGGCAACTTGAGACATTGAGCCCTTTCAGCTAGGGTAAGTTCATCCTTTCCACCACACCATTTTGTTGTGGTGTCCGACACACTGTAAAATGCCTCCTTATACCATGCTGCTCACAAAACTCTCTGAAACTCGAGTGTGATTTTTGGTGTAAACCCAAGAGGCGGGGGGTGAATTGGAAATTTTAAAATCTAGGTCACCTTTGCCCTATTTTAAAAACATTATCAGTATTTCTCAAACCTAGGTTTTACTAGCAATCTTAAATCCTACAAATATTCAAGTATGCAAAAATTTAAACCACATACAATGATCACAAGAAATTAAATAAAAGCATACAAGTGCGAAAAAGTAAAGAGTGAGGGAAAAGAGAAAGCAAACACAATATTTTTACGAGGTTTGACTATCCCCGCCTACTTCCTCGTCTCAAAACAACTCGTTCGAGGATTTCACTATATCGCTCCTTAATAAGACAAAGCTACCTTTTACAATACTCCTTCACTCGGGTGGAACCCCCCGTTACACACTCCTTCAATAGGATGGAGCCCTCCTCTTTAGGCGATATCCCATGCCCGGCATGGTTCACTAGCCGAACCGCATGGATACAAAAGATAAAGAAATTTTTGCATACAAATGAATGCTTCTAAAAAATCTAGGTTGTACAATGTAAATCTATATGCACTCTCACAAGATAAGATTTAAGCTCAATAGAGTTTTAAGGTTTCTCTCTCAAAAAATATTTTGAAATAAATGAGAGTAGATAATTGACCTTTGATGTAAGATATAAATACACAACAAGTGTTTCTTCAAAGATTCAAGTGTAATGAATGTTTTCTCCACAAATGATTTTCAAAACCAAGAGTATACGAGAACCTGGGGTTTCTTTTAAAAATGATTTTTCAAACGAAAGAGTAAATGAGAGAAATTTGCTTCTTTGTTTTTGAAAGGATGAGTGAAAAAAAAAAACGCCCAAAATATTCAATAGTATATGCAAGAGGATCAAAAGTTATTTAATGAGCTTTGGGCAAGGTATTTATAAAGTTTTTAATTTCTAGCCATTACATGACCGTTGCCCATTAAAATAATAATTTATTTTGAAATTTGTTGACCATTGGGAGCTCAAAAATGGCTCAACACAAGAGTTCCGGTCGATTGGCATAGGGTCTGGTCTATTGGCCTTAGGCGATTTTCCAATTTCGTGAGGTTCGGTCGACTGGACACATGATTTGGTTGGCTAGATCATCAGCCGTGTGAAGTCCAGTCGAGTGGGCTTTAAGGTTCGGTTGACTGGTCCTTTACAAATTTCAAGTTCTGGCCATTTGGTCAGTTTGGTTGACTGGGCTTAGAGTTCTTGTAAATTGACCCTTTTGAAAAACATGCTCAGTCGATTGGGCTTGACCATCCGATCGACTGGCCCTTTACAAAAATAAGTTTTAACCCTCTTTTGACCTCAAAAGCATTTCAAACCTTTTTGTATGAGTTTAGCATTTTAAGAAAAAGGTTTTCCATGAAAAGATTGATTCCCTAAGGTCTTTCTATGGTCTATATCGAGCATTAAATCAAATCAAGCAAGACATGCATTTACAATACAAACTAAATGCAATACAATTGAAATAAACAAAGTCTTCACGCTTTTGCTCTTCAATATCCATGGAATACGCCAGGTGATATGGGAGTTAAATGCCTCATGGATTCCATTTTATCTATACTCTACGTGCATGCTGAAATATAAACCTATTCAAGTACGAAACGCAGAAATCAGATACTTGTGATTTGTCATTATCAAAACAGGGATCGGACTCAAAAAGCCAACAATTTCTGCCTTTTTGATGATGACAAACACACGAGTAAAATGGGTTCAACCTGAAAAGGCTCCCCCTTACAATATGTATAAATTAAAAAAAAAATGTAGATAAAACATATCTAAGAAAGAAGACATTGTTATTTAACATGCATTTAGTTTAAGCAATGCAGCTTAGACACTTACCCTATCTAAAATTTTCAAGAAGTAGGGAGTATTAAAAAAAAATTGCAATTTTGCTCCTCATGACCCTTCTCCCCCTTTTGCCATCAACAAAAAGGCTAAGTTAAGCGTAAAAGTATTTGAGAATTGAAAGAATCCCTTAACTTAAAAGAAGAACTCACCCTTTTTGACATAAAATAGATAGTAGTCTTAGCTGTTTGAAAAGGAATTTTGCAATTTTGTTCACAACAACAATATAAAAGACCATTTAGGATAAAATCATGTGTTGAACATGGTCACTACTTGATACTACATAAGACTTGTTAACATTCAGAATTTAAGGTAAGTCTTATGGAATCATAACTTCAGTCAACTAGATAACATGTATGCCTGTATATAATTATATAAATTCATCATACAATACCCTAGTTAACTACTAGCATGCATACATAAGGTTCTGCATCAGCCATGCAGATGACGTTCCATTCAAAATAGCATGCACATTTCCTAAATAACTATCAGCATGCAAGTCAAAAAGTTCTGCATCAGCTATGCAGATGACATTCCATAAAAGCATGCAATCCAGTATATCAAATCAATTCAGTATAGCCCAAAGTAGTTCATGCTATAGTCAGGAGATAATATGTATCTATCAAATAAATTTAAACATTTATTGCATTATGGATAAATAAGAGCATAAGCAAATTAAATTTTCTGAGTTATGAGATTATAAAGAGATATGCTCCCCCTGAGTTATGCACTCCATTTATTATCACGGGATAGGCCTAATTTCTCAAAAGATTACTCAAGTAACTTTTTAGGCAACTTCCTTAGTATGCAATAAGCCTAATTCACGTCTAATTTGGATAAATCTATCCTCTTGAAGTGATTTCATGAATATATCGGCCCATTGTTTGTCAGTGCTTACAAACTCAAGTGCCACGTCCTTCTTTTGTATATAGTTATGAATAAAATGATGTCTAATCTCAATATGCTTAGTCCGTGAGTGTGAGATGAGATTCTTTGATATGTTTTATTGCACTAGTGTTATCACATTTAATGGGAAGAGTGTAATAGTGCAATTGAATTTTGTTTCTTGGAAAACTAAGAGACCAGAGTTTATCCTAGGAAATGACATGTGCCGCTCGTGCTCTTCTGATCTACTTTGCTACTGGCAAAGTCTGCATTAGAATAGTTGACAATCTCAAACAAGGTATACTTAGGGTACCATAAGCCTAAATCAATGGTTCCGATGAGGTGTCTAAGTATCCTATTAACAGCTAATAGGTGTGACTCTTTTGGTGCTGCCTGGAATCTCACACACATACATATACTAAACATGATATCTAGTCTTCTAGCAGTAAGGTATAATAGGCTATCAATCATGCTTTAATAGTGCTTAACATCCACCAGTATAGCTTGCCCATCTTTGTCTAATTTAGTGGAAGTGCTCATAGGCGTTTCTAGGATTTTGGCATCTTCCATATTGAATTTCTTTAGCAGGTCTTTTATGCATTTAGATTGGCAAACAAATGTTCCATGTTTAGTCTGTTCTATCTTAAGTCCTAGAAAGAATGTAAGTTCACCCATTATGCTCATTTCGAATTCATCTTGCATGCATTTGGCAAACTCATTACACATTTCTCCATTAGTTGCTCCAAAGATGATGTCATCTACATATATTTGCACTAGGAGCATATTTTCTTTTTCAATCTTTATGAAGAGGGTTGTGTCTATTTTTCCTTTAGTGAACCCATTATCTAGGAGAAAACCACTTAATCTTTCATACCAAACTCTGGGAGCTTGCTTTAGACCATACAAGGCTTTAGAAAGTTTAAAAACATAATTTGGTCATTTGTGATTTTCAAAATATGGGGGTTGCTCAACATAGACCTCCTTATTTATGTTGCCATTCAGAAATGCACTTTTAACGTCCATTTGATATAACTTGAAATCCTTAAAAGATGCATAAGCTAATAACATTCGAATGACTTCCATTCTAGTTATAGGAGCATATGTTTCCTCAAAGTCTATTCCCTCTTCCTGGTTGTAACCTTGGGCAACTAATCTGGCTTTATTCCTAATTACAACCCCATTATCATCTTTCTTGTTCCTATAGACCCATTTGGTTCAAATGATGGTATGATCATCAGGTTTAGGAACTAAGATCCAGACTTTATTTCTCTCAAATTGGTTTAGCTCCTCCTGCATAGACA
The DNA here is from genome assembly GCF_029873635.1 of Malania oleifera. Lineage (NCBI taxonomy): Eukaryota > Viridiplantae > Streptophyta > Magnoliopsida > Santalales > Ximeniaceae > Malania > Malania oleifera. The sequence continues at coordinate 7,941,154 of NC_080428.1, forward strand.
TCACCCATGATTCATCCTCAATTGCCTCATTCACATTCTTGGGCTCTTCCTGAGATAAGAATGTCATGTAGGTACACATGTTTCTAAGTGATGATCGGATGGCTACACCTCATGATGGTTCACCTATAATTTTTTCTTTTGGATGATTTTTCAAAAATTTCCACTCTTTAGGCAATTCCTGAACCTCACTTTCAATCTGATTATCCTCAATAGATGTTTGTTTAATTTTAGTGCTCTTTTTAGCATTATTTTCAATGGACAATTTTTCTAATCCCTTTCCTATTTCAAGATCGTCCTCATCAATCTTTTTGGAGAAGAGATTTGACTCATCAAACACTACATGGATGGACTCTACAATAGTTAAAGTTCTTTTGTTAAACACCCTGTAGGCTTTACTATCTATGGCATAACCTAGAAAGATTCCCTCATCAGATTTTACATCAAACTTTCCTAGGTTATCTTTATCCCTGAGAACAAAGTACTTGCACCCAAGGACGTGAAAGTAGGAAATATTTGGTTTATGGCCATTCCACAATTCATAAGGGGTTTTTTTGAGAGTGGGCCTGATTAATACTTTATTCATGACATAGCAAGTGGTACTAACTGCTTTAGCCCAAAAATATTTGGGAAGGTTACCTTCGTTAAACATAGTTCTACCCATTTCCTATAGTGATATGTTCTTTCTCTCAACTACACCATTTTGTTTTGGAGTCCTTGGTGAAGAAAAATTATGAGATATGCCATGTAAATCACAAAATTTTTCCATATCCTAATTTTTAAATTCTCTACCTCTATCACTCCAAATATGTGTGATTGTATAGCCTTTTTCATTTTGAGTTTTCCTACACAATTTAGCAAATATTTCATATGTTTGATCTTTATGAGCTAGAAATAAAATCCAGGTGATTCTAAAGTAATCATCAATAATGACAAAGGCATATGATTTACCTCCTAGACTTTGAACTTGATTTGGGCCAAATAAATCTAGGTGAAGCATCTGGAGTGGCCTACTAGTGGAGACAACTTTTTTTTTTCTTCTTCTTAAAGCTAGACTTAGTTTGTTTTCCTAGTTGACATGCATCACAAATTCTATCTTTTACAAATTGTGTCTTAGGTAAACCTTTAACTAATTCTCCTTTTACCAATTTTGATAGTAAATCGATTCTAGCATGTCCTAATCTCCTATGCTAAAGCCAACTAGCCTCATCAATAGTAAAAAAACATTTTACGTCTTGAGGGGCTAAGTTATCAAAGCTAATAGTATACACATTTTCATTTCGTTTAGCAGTAAACAGTGTTTTGTGCTCAGATGAATTTTCAATAATGCATTTATCATGTTTGAAAGATAATTGACTGATGCTTATCAGATTATACTTTAAACCATGTACTAGCAAAACATTATCAATAATGAGAGAGGGTTCCTTACCCACTTTACCAACTTTGATGATCTTCCCTTTGACAGTGTCTCCAAAGGTCATGTACCCTCCATCATTCGGTGTGATGGATGCAAACTTAACTTTATCACTCATCATGTACCTCAAGCATCCACTGTCCATATACCACTTGTCCTTAGTGGAGGATGACCTTAAGCATACTTCATGGTCACTATGTGCCATTAAACTCAAATTTGTGACTTCATTGTCACTGGATTCGCTGTTTGAACTGTTGGTACTATGTTTGTCCCAAGAAGTGGCTTTCATTGCCTTTTTCTTCTTTTTTGAATCCTTCTTCAATAGTGGGCACTCTGACTTGATGTGGCCTACTTCATTGTAGTTATAGCATATCAGAGGATTTGACTTCTATTTTCATTTGCTTGACTCTCCTTTTTCTGATCTCGACCGTCTGTATTTTCTTTTAGATCTCTGTTTCTTTTTGAAGAATTTGTTGAACTTCTTGGTCAACAAGGTCATATCCTCGTCAGGCTTCTGATCACTTTCCTTATTGGAGCTACTCGTTAAGGCTTTGAGTGATGTGACCTTTTTCGTTCTACTCTACTCATTCATCCTCTCATTGATTGCCATCTCGTATGTGATGAGGGATCCGATGAGCTCATCCAGCATTGTTGCTTTCAAATCTCTCCCCTCAGCTATGGTCGTAGCTTTTGACTCCTATATTTGAGGTAGTCCTTTGAGTATTTTCCTGATCATTTTATACGTAGGATATGTTTTTCCAAGAGCATTTAAAAAGTTAGTAATGAGTGTGAATCTCTTGTACATGGATTGTATGGATTCACTAACAGTCATTCTAATAGCTTTATGCTCACTAGTTAGCATATCTATGCGACTATCCTTCACATCCTTAGTACCCTCATATGTGACCTCTAGTTTGTCCCATATTTCCTTAGTAGTTTTACATGTCATAACTCTATTAAACTCGTTTGCATCTAAGGCACAATATAACACATTCATGGCACTAGCATTTACTTGAACCAATTTCATATCATCATTAGTAAAATCATCTTCAGCTTTTGGAATACTCTTTCCTTCTACAATTGAGACAGGTACATAATCTCCCGTAGAGACAACTCTCCACACTTTCCAATCTAGGTTTTGAAGAAAAATTTGCATCCTTTGTTTCCAAAAGGTGTAGTTAACACTGCAAAAGATTGGAGGGCGTGTGGACAATTGTCCCTCACCAAAAGGGGATACACCAAGATGAGACATTGCGATATTTAACAAAAATGGTTAAGTTATTTTGCAATGAGGCTCTAATACCAAGTGTGATTTTTGGTGTAAATCCAAGAGGGGGATGAATTAGATATTTTAAAATCTAGGTCACCTTTGCCTTATTTTAAAAACACAATCTGTGATACCCCATGGATGAAAGACTTAAAAGATTAGATGTTACTACCCATATCAATAAGGTGCACCTTTCTTTTCGGAAGCCTTCCCATAAGAAATCCACGGTTAAGCTTGCTTGGCTTCGAACAATCTTGGGATGGGTGACCTCTTGAGAAGTTTTCTCAGGAAGTGTGTGAGTGAGGACAAAACACACTGAAAAGGACACGTGTTGATTTGTGGGGCCAGTCATCAGTCCGATAAGACCCCCAGCTCCCTGTTGTCTAGTCCAGGTGGAGGAGGAGAGACGCAGTACTTCGTGGTAGACTCAGGTTGGGGCGTTACAAATGGTATTAGAGCCAACACCCAGCCGGAAGTGTGATGAGATTCACATCGACTGGGTTTGGAAATGTGGGTTCGCAACGAGAACGTTGTGTTCTATAAGTGGGGGAGAATGTGATACCCCATGGATGAAAGACTTAAAAGATTAGATGTTACTACCCATATCAACAAAGTGTGCCTTTCTTTTCGGGAGCCTTCCTATAAGAACTCCATGGTTAAACGTGCTTGGCTTGGAGCAATCTTGGGATGAGTGACTTCCTGGAAAGTTTTCTCAGGAAGTGTGTGAGTGAGGACAAAACACATTGAAAAGGACACGTGTTGATTTGTGGGGCCAGTCATCAATCCGATAAGACCCCCAGCTCCCTGTTGTCTGGTCCAGGTGGAGGAGGAGAGGCGTAGTACTACCTGGCAGACTCAGGTTGGGGCATTACACAATCAGTATTTCTCAAACCTAGGGTTTTACTAGCAATCTCAAATCCTACAAATATTCAAGTATGCAAAAATTTTAAACCACATACAATGATCACAACAAATTAAATGAAGGCATACAAGTGCGGAAAAGTAAAGAGTGAGGGAAAAGATAAAGCAAACACAATACTCTTACGATGTTCGGCTATCCTTACCTACATCCTCGCCTCAAGACAACCCATCTGAAGATTTCACTATACCGCTCCTTAACCAGGAAGAACTACCTTTTACAACACTCCTTCACTCGGGTGGAGCCCCCCTTACACACTCCTTTGGTAGGATGAAGCCCTCCTCTCCAAGTGATACCCCACGCTCGGCATAGTTCACTACCCAAACCGTGGGGATACAAATGATAAAGAAATTTTTGCGTATAAATGAATGCTTCTCACAAAGCTAGGTTGTATAGTGTAAATCTATATGCACTCTCACAAGATAAGATTTAAGCTCAATAAAGTTTTAGGGTTTCTCTCTCAAAAAATATTTTGAAATAAATGAGAGCAAGTAAATGATCTTTGATGTAAGATATAAATACACAATAAGTGCTTCTTCAAAGATTCAAGAGTAATAAATGTTTTCTCCACAAATGATTTTCAAAGCCAAGAGTATAGGAGAACCTAGGGTTTCTCTCAAAAATGATTTTTCAAATAAAAGAGTAGATGAGAGAAATTTGTTTCTTTATTTTTGAAAGGATGAGTGAAAAACACTGCCCAAAATATTCAAGAGTATATGCAAGATGATCCTTTGGGCAAGGTATTTATAGAGTTTTTGAATTTCTAGCTGTTACATGACCGCCGCTCATTAAAATAATAATTTATTTTGAAATTTTCTAATCGTTATGAGCTCAAAATGGCCCATCTCGAGAGTTTCAGTCGACTAGCATAGGGTCTGGTCGATTGGCCTTAGGCGATTTTCTAATTTCGCGAGGTTCGGTCAACTGGCACATGATCTGATCGGCTGGATCATCAGCCATGTGAAGTTCGATCGACTGGGATTTAAGGTCCGATTGACTGGCCCTTTTCAAATTTCAAGTTCTGAACATTTAGTTAGTTTGGTCGACTGGGCTTAGAGGTCTGGTCAACTGGCCCTTTTGAAAAACATGCTCGGTCGATTAGGCTTGACCCTCCAGTCGATTGGCCCATTACAAAAATGAGTTTTAGCCCCCTTTTGACCTAAAAAACACTTCAAACCTTTTTGTATAAGTTTAGCATTTTAAGAAAAAGGTTTTCCATGAAAAGATTGATTCTATAAGGTCTTTCTATGGTCTATATCAAGCATTAAACTAAATCATACAAGACATGCATTGACAATACAAACTAAATGCAATACAATTGAAATAAACAAAGTCTTCACACTTTTACTCTTCAATATCCATGGAATACGCCAGGTGATATGAGTGTTAAATGCCTCATGGCTTCCATTTTATTTATACTCTATGTGGGTGTTGTAATATAAACCCGTTTAAGTACTAAACACACACATTAGATACTTGTGATTCTCAATATACCAACATTGAGCTTTTTACTCAGCTCCATTGTTTGTCTTGATGAACTTGATTTTTCTCTCGATTTGGTTATTCACCTTAGCTTTCCATACTTTAAACTTGGTAAAAGTCTCCAACTTGTGTCGCATGAAGTAAACCCAGACCTTCCATGAGTAATCATTGATGAAACTCATGAAATACACATGTCCCCCTCGTGATGCCACTCACACTGGTTCCCAAACATTCGAATGAATATAGTCCAGTACTCCCTTCGTCTTGTGTGTGGCTATCATGAATTGAACCCTATTTTGCTTCCCAAACACATAATACTTATGGAACTCTAGCTTACATGATTTGACCCCCTTCAAAATATTTCTCTTGTGAAGTTCCTTCATTCCACGCTCACCCATATGCCCTAAATGCATATGCCACGGAACAGTACTATCTGACTCAGACTCCATGGCTGCAGCTCCACCTACAACTGTTGTGCCCAACAGTGTGTATATATTACTCTGTTACGCTTCATCATGGTCAGAATGCCCTTATTCACCTTCATTACCCCACCTTCAGATTTGTAACTAAACCCGTTACAATCCAAGGTGCCTAACAAAACCAGATTCTTCCTCAACTCCGATATGTGCCTCACATTACATAACATCCTCACCACACCATCATACATATTGATTATGATATTCCCCATCCCGATAACTTTGCACACAACATCGTTCCCCATCAGAATAGAACTAGAACTCACCAATCTGTAAGTAATGAACCAATCATTGTTGGGAGTCATATGATAAGAACACGCCAAGTCCAAGATTCAAGAATCTGCAAACTCATCCGACCGAGATGAAATCGAGAGCATATCACTGTCACTGCTCCCAAAGTCTCATTCTTCTACTACATTCATTGTGTTTGACGAACCTTCTTTGGTTTCAGCAACCCCCTTCTTCCTTTCCGAACACTCGGGGTTTTAAGTGCCCTTTTTTCCTGCACTTAAAACACCATATGTCCTTTATATTCCTTGATTTGGACCGAGCCCTATGGTTGCTCGATCCACCCCGAAAGTTGTTCCTCCCATGATTATGATTTCCCTTCACCACGAGCCCTTTACCATGTGAATCCTCATTGATGGCCTTCTTCCTTTGATGGAACTCCAACAATGCACTTATGATGTCCTCCAACTCTAGGGTTTCTTTCCCCCAAGTTAGCGTCGTAATCAGGTTCTCGTTTGTAGGAGACGTCGATAGGGAATTCAGCAACATTAATGCTTTATCCTCTTCCTCGAACTTCACATCAACTCGCTTCAGATCACTAATGATCTGATTAAATGTGTTGATGTACTGAGTCAGGTCCGAACCCTCTGCTATCTTAAGCCAATAAAGCTTTTGCTTAAGATACAACTTGTTCATCAGCTACTTGGACATGTATCAGCTTTCAAGTTTCAACCAAACCATTGCTTGTGGTTCCTCATCCATGACATGATACATCACGTCGTCAGCCATATAATGCCAGATAGTCGACACAACCCTTGCTTTCATTTCCTTCTAACTTGCATTGTTCATATCATTCGACTTCTTTCTATATAGAGGCTTCACCATACCTTACTGCACTAGCAAGTCCTTCACCGTCTTCTTCTAAAACTTGAAATTTCCAATTCATCGAACTTATTAATATTGAACTTCATTCAAGAGACCCCAACCATTGAGAACCAATAGCTTTGATACCAATTGTTAATCATGAATGCGCAGAACAAAAGCCCTCACACAATCTCACGAATCAAACAAGCAAGCAGTGCAATCACTCAAAGATGAATCAATACGAAAGAAGCAATCACTCAGCAATGAGAAAAACAAAAGTAATAATCAAAACACAAGATTTACATGGTTCAGCAATTTGCCTATGTCTACGGGAGCAGCAACTGTGATTTTCATTATGAACAATGTCAAACTTAGGGTTACAAACATTGATTAATTTCGAACCCTAAGCATACAGGAACCTTAGATCTTATCTAAACCATCCCCGTAGCAATTTTCGGAAGAAAATCCTCCAATCTACCCAATCTATTGGTCTCCTCCCAATTTGAATTTCGTGATGCACATCGATCAAAACCGTCGACATTTGACCTAAATTGTCGACGATTTGAAATCAAGAGGTATACCTTTGCACACTACCTGAAACCGTCGATAGTTATAGTGCAAATCGTTTGACAATTATAGTGCAAACTGTCGACGGTTATCCCTCATCTTGCAGACTTCTCTCTTATTCCTCGCTTCACAAAACTTTTTCGATGTATGCATTCCACTCAAATATGAGCCACATCCCCAACATCTTTCCTTTTTAAAGAAAAAATTATTTTCATTATTTCATATTATAATCTTCCAAGTTCCTGCTATTCATTTAAAAAATAAATAAATTTTTTAATGAAAAATACAATATTGAAACAACCCGGAAACCCCCAACGGTCCAGCCCGCAGGCTATCGGAGGCTTCCCGCACCTTCCTGCTTCTTGCATATCCCTAATGCCACTCATCTCTTTTAATGTTTCCCCTTCTTATCTTCCTCTTTTCTCCAACTCCCAAATCCCAATGGATACTCTCCTCAGAATCCCAACCTTCCGAACTCCTCCACCACCTCAAAGCTCCATTTTTCTGGACTTTCCGAGCTTCTTTTGCGTGTCTCTCAGACAGAGAAGCACCAAACCTTCCCGTATTATTATAAACTCACTGCATTTCTCTGGCCGATTTTCCCATAAATCAGTGAGGTTCCTGCCCTTTGCTTCAAATGGGGAAGCTACTGAGACTGACCAAGTTCGAGAATCTGATATCGAGGTATTCTTGGTTTATTGATTCATTATTTTATTTGCTAATTTCTTATTCGTCACTGATACTCTATTTGTTTCAGTAAAACAATTGAAAAATTTATCTGTTGTTTTTTATTTTTTATTTTTAAATTAAATATTCGGCGGTTCTTTCTTCTGAAGTTCCTGAGTACGCATCTATTTTCTGGTTTAAGCTGAAACTGGAGTTCCACAATTCGTCTCTGTTTGCTCTGCCGTTTGTTTATTCAGTTTAGTTTATGACCAATTTGAATTTCTACTTTAGTTTTATTTTGAGCTTCTAAAAATTTTAAGCTAATTTCTTAATGGGCAATGCTTTAGTAGATTTGCTTCTTGTGTTTTGCTAGATTCTGGTCTTGCTTAGTGGGTTAATGGTAATGTTTGGTTTGCTATATTTTGCAATCTGAAATTCATGTTGGCTACACTCCTCGTGTTCCTTTTGACATGCCATTGCATTTTAATTTCCTGCGGAGGGTTTCTTGAGAGGGAAGGAGAGCTTTATTATATGCTAGCAATGAATGCCCTAGAGAGGAGAGTCGGCTATTCTCAAGAAGCTCAAGCATGGATTATGTTAGGTGAAGGTGTTGTGATGCCTGAAGGGATTCTTGACCATGTGAATCCAGAGAGAGAGAGAGAGAGAGAGCTCAAGGGTCAAATGATCTCCCTTGACGATTGATATAGACGGAGGCATAATGGTGTGGGATGTCGAGGATGCCATGTCACATCTCTGTTAATGAAAAATGACAAGTTATAGAGTGAATAAGGTCAGGATACATTGTTAGAATAGCAGAAAATAGAAAAAATATGTCTCATGAATGACATGTGGCGCTGTGGCAGACACTTTGAGTTGCTTGAGTAAGAGCTAGGGGGTTGGGACTCCCTTCGGTGAAACTTGGTTTGAGCTTATTATATCAAAATGCTTTAGAACATCCAAAACTAGGATGGATAGAGACCCCACCACGCGTCTTTGTGGCCAATCTTGATTCGTATTGCAATTTTGGCCTCCTGCAAGAATGCAAATACAATAATTTATTTAAAATTACACACAGCGAGTTTGACGATGATCAATTCCATAATCTAGTGCAAAGAGGTAATTTTACGTGTTTACACCTTCAACCCAAATTAATGCATAAGTTACACTTACCTTATAGGGATAGATTTGTTGGTAATATTTGGTATGCTGTAGTTTATAGTGTTTATTTATTTATATATTTTTTAAATTTAAACTTCAACCATACATGCCTTTTGGAGATTGCTTTTTGGAGTAGGCATTTTCAAAAATACCTTTCATGAATAGACATGTTGAGGTTTGATTCTATTTATATTGATATGAGGTCTGAGCCTCAATCTATGGAGGTCACACATCAATTTTTGGTTGATGGGAATATGAAAGATGTGGCGGTGCAAGAGGAAGGAAAGCTCATAATGGTTAGTTGAAGCAATTCCCTAAAAAATGTTAACTAGGGATTATGGCTCTGTGAATGTTGATTGGATAGTTTGATTGTTTAGAAAGCATAGACTATCATAATGTAGAGAGGTCAACGTGGTGTTCTATAGTCTACCTAATATGTCTAGTCTATCTTTTTAGATTGTTCCATTTGTTTAGTCTCTTCAATTTCATTTTGTATAGAGTTGCTTATATGGTTGTTTAAAGAGTAGCAACCCCTTGCAATATTAATGTTCTTGATTGGGCTATCATTGCAGTAGCTATTAGTTAGTTTTTCACTGAGATTGCTACTAACAATAGAGGCCTCGTAAAGGAGTTACAATGATTTGATAGGTGGGAAGTTAAAAACCACCAAATGCTTCAATAGTTTTAGGTGTTGATGAACTTGTTCATTGAATATGGTCTAAGATGATAGGAGAAAGTGGTTTAGGTGGTTTGCTGAGCTTGCCAGCTTAGTTGTTAGCCCAAGGGGCACCTCCTTTAAGAAGGTTTTGTGATTGCCTCCTTGTTGCCTCGCCCCAAAGAAGGATTCCTAGAGAGGATTTTAAATTGTTATGGTGCCCCCTAAAAATCTGTTCTTTTTCTCTCTCTATCTGACTCTTTTTTTTTTTTGGGGGGGGGGGGGGGTGGTATCTTCCATGAAAACAACCTCTGTGAGGACTTTGACCCTTTGGGTGCTCCCTTAAAAGAGATTTTTTAGGGGTTGTCACTCTCACCTCAGAACTTTTTGAAAAAGGATATTAACCCTAATATAAATCCTTGAAAATATCTCATTTAACAGGGAATCTATATGTTTGACTGGATTTTAGGTCTATATAGTACTAAGTTTCTGAGTGTTTGGCCATTTCTTTACTCTTTTAGGGGAACACCTACCTCTAAGGTATTGGAGCAAATCTTTCCTGCTAATCTTTCCAAGCCAATTTTCTCTCCATATTGTTGACATATGCTTACCTTTTCCCATACAGATCCTTGAGTAGTGCCGCATATCTTTAGCTAGGCGGGTTTCAATTCTTTGCTGCACCTTCATAGGAATATTGCATAAAGCTAGGAAGTAAATAAGAATTGTAATACTTTTTGATGTAAATGATATGGGCCTAGAGGCTATAGTTAGCTTGGAAGTTGCAAGAAGCCTAAAGGGTGTAGGTAGCTCAAAAGGTGCATGTAGCTCACAAACTATATAAGTAACTTGAAAGTTGCTAGCAGCTAAAAGGTTGTAGGGACTCTTGAGACTGTAAGTTGGCCAAAGGTTCTAAGAAGCTTGGTATGTGTAAAGAGGATTGATGATTCATGTAAAGAGGATTTGATGATTGTAGCTGACCAATTTGGATGTTTATTAGAATTAATTCCTTTTGAATTAGCACATTTGGCATAAGGCATTCATATTTCATTTGCTTGGTGGTTGTCATTTTTAGTTTTTTTTTTTTTTTGGGTTTAGCAATTTGATGAACTTTTGGAGGTTGTGGTTGCTACATTAGCATTTTGATTGTTTGATATTCCTTCATGGTCTTCAAACACTAAGTGTTTATTTTTTAAGCATTTTGTAATTTGTAACAGACAACTGCCAAAAGCTTCTGAAGGTTGAAAGTTAAAACCCCAATTGGCAAAGCTCCAAAGTGTAGCTTTTTTAAACTGCAACTTTAAATAGCTACAATTGCCAGCCTACCAGACATGCCTTCAACATTAACAGGGCACATAAACAAGTTTAGTTTCAACAGGACTCCTTTGTTAGTAGGGATATATTACAACTTTGTGTTCTTTTACTCTTATATTTTTTCCTTGCTTTCTGCTTTTTTTTTTTTTTTTTGTTTTGGTTTGTTTTTGTTTATGCAAATGCATACTTTTTTATTGTTGTTATTTGGCAATCATTTGGACTATTCGGCCCATCATTGCTTGCATGTTGACAGAACGAGAGTATTGTGGGGGAACTTGAGTTTGATCTTGAAAATGAAAATTGCTCGCGCCACTAGCTTAAAGAGGTGATAGTCTTTAGGATGGTGGGCATTCACTTCTTAAAGTCCATCTTTATTATTTTCTTTAATTAACACGCATGGATTAATCCACATCATAATTTTCCCAAGCAATTTTATACAATGTTTCACAAGGCTTAATCGGGGCTCACCTCAAGCCAAGACATACCTAAAATGCCTTGAGGCTCAATTTGAAATACCAAATTCCAAAAAGGCTAACGCATCACATGCTGAGGCTTACGCATTTGTTCAAAAGTTGCACCTTTTGTGCCTTTTTAGTTGATACTTATGCAGTTTGGGTGTGTGATACCCAAGTTATTTTGGTTAGAAAATTCTAACTACATGTTTATATTAAAGGAATGTCATAATATGAGTTGATTTGTAAAACTCTTGAACCTCAACCTTTCCAAAATAATTGAGGGTAGTATCTTAGATCGTGAAAACAATTTTGACTTTGTTATAGCATAGCTACTTTGTAATGATTTACATCATGAATTCAACTTTGTAATTTTTGAATGGCCAACAAGTGGTTTGCAAAGTATATTTAAGTTTTTTACTTTATATTTGTGATTTTCTTAAAATTTTTTTAATTATTTTTAAAAAATATGTAATTTATTTACATATTTTTATCTAGAAATTCTCATAAGGATTATGCCCCAACTCCTTAAGGCTTACACCTCACCTTTTGAGGGTTAAAATACTCTTCTTACGCCTTTGCCTTGTAAAACATTGATTTTATAAAAGAAATTTTTTGGGGGTATTTTTTGGCTTAACTGGACATCTTCATCTAGCACACTGCACATACCATCAAATTTAGGGGTTGTTTGTTTTGTGGAACAGTTAAGAGATTCACACAAAAAATGTCTCATGTTTTGTTCAGTTCCAAAACTCGGTTGAATTCTAAAAATGTCACATATGGATCTCAAGGTTAAGTTATACTCATTGGTAACTTAGGAAATAAGTTAGGTGACAGATAAAAGATTTTGAAATGTAAAAAACTTTTCTAGAATCTTAATTTCCATCTACCACATGCCACTTTAATAAAACAAGAAAGGTAGTGAGCAGACATTCATGTTGCTTTATTTGGTGTAAAAGGAGAGGAAATGGAAAATTGTCAAAGAAATTGAATCGGGTCTAGTTGTTTTGGCAAGTTACATTTTGGTTTGTGGGCTTATGGTGGTTATTTGTAGCTTTATTGTGGTGATCTTGCTTCACTTCTTTTTTCATTATTGAACTTTGTGGCTTTTAGGGTAGAGATATTGCTTTGTTTTAAGAAGTTGAACTATAGTTTTGGTGTATTTTAGCTTTTTTGACTTTTGATTCTTTGGTTTTAGCTCAGCCCACTTTGTTTGTTTTCTTTTTAAGGAACTTTATAGTGTTTTTGAATTTTTCTTTCTCATTCTTGTTCAATCTTTTGCATTTTGTGCATTCATGTGTGTGTGTATGGTTGTGCATGTGCTTGTGGGGTTGTTACTTCAACTGAAGATTCATTATGTTCAACCAAACAATGCATGAAACATTGTTAGAATGATTAGCCACCACTTAATTATTTGTTGAGATGAATTTGACAACTATAAGTTTCTTAAAATGATTGAGATTTAACGTCTCCTTGGCAAAGTTATTTGCCTTCGGTTGCATTGATTTGTCAACAAAAAATTATGGCAATCCATTGCTTTAGTGAGATTTGAAAATTCTGATGAGTTGATAATGGCTCTTTGTAGTTTTGCTACCCCTTTTGATTGGATTTGTTGAATCTCCTTTGGTGATAAACTTTAGAAGGCAATTACGTTGGTGTCTTAGAAATTCCAGTGGAGGTATAATGAATTGCCTTGACATCATTCCCTTATTTTGCAAGTCTAGGAATATATAGTAAATTTTTTTATTTGTGTACAAACAGGAACTCCAAAATTACTTAGTTACCTTGGAACAATTAAAGGACAGCATATTTGCATATATTGATTTGCATTTGAGAGTCAGTTTTTGAGGAATGACGTCGGTAAGCCACGGTTCATCCTTTTTCCTGTGGGTCATGCTGTAAGTGGGAGGCTTGTGCATTGGGCTAAGCTCTTTTAATTTTTTAAAACCAAGGTAAGACATGTCTTATAAGATTTATGTTGTCATTAATAGAAATGACACAACTAATGAACACTTTATGGACACCACAATTCAGCAGTGTCTAGCAAATTACAACGACAAATGAAGTGGGGTCAGTGTAGTCCCTAAGTGGGGCCATTTATATGAATCCTTTTTTGTCAATTTACACGATTGTCAGCAATTTCCTCTAAACAATTTGAGGGCTGCTAAATTTTTACCTTTCATTCCATGTTATTTGAGGTCTAGCTTTTTCCCACCTACTACCATAAAAGTAACTAGCTTACTCCTCTTGGTGCACTATTTTGCCTGTGTTGCAAGTGCCCAAACCATCTCAGCCCTACGGCCCTACCTTATCTTCTACAGATGGTGTGCCTAGTTTACCATGAATATGTTCATTCCTTAATTTATCTATTGATGTTATACCAATCATCCACCTTAACATTCTCATTTAAAAGATTTTTAATTTTTTGGATATGTTGTTTCTTTGTTGCCCAACACTTTAATCCATATAGAAAAACTGGTGCTGTGGCCGCTCTATAGAACTTCCTCTTAATTTTAATGGTATTCTACAATCACACAACACACTCGAAGCACTTTTCCATTTTCTCCACCTGCTCTAACTCAATGTATTAGATCTTCATTAATTTCTCCTTAAGCTTGCTCAATAAATCCAAGATATCGAAGTATATTAGTGCTACTAATTTCTTGACCATCAAATTTAATCTTCTCTCCAATATTTTTCCTACTATGATTGAAATTACGTTTCATATATTCTTTCTTATTCCTACTTATCCTGAAACCTCTAGATCCTAAAGCTTCTCTCTATAATTCTATCCTAGATTCTACTCCTCCCCAAGTTTTATCAATGAAGACGATATCATCTTTAAACAACATATACCATGGAACCTTATTTTGGATACTCTTAGTAAGTTCATCCATGACTAATGAGAAAAGATAAGTACTCACAACACTTGATTGGAAATTCTTAGACTCTAGTCCTAACACTACTCACTACTCTATTGCATATATCTTTAATGACATCGGTATAGCTACTATGTACTTTTTTTTTTTTTTACTTGGAACCCTCCTTAGAACTTCCTAGGAACCCTATTATATGCTTTCTCAAAGTAAATAAAAACCATGTGAAAAACTAATTTCATTTAGCCCTTGTGTCTAACCTTAACCTTGGTTCAATTGTCCTTCCCCGAAGTTTCGTTGTATGACTCATAACTTAATTTCCATGATAGCTATTAAAATTTTGAATATCACCTTTATTTTTTTTTATATAGGTATTAAAATGCTTTTCCTCCATTTGTTTGGCATTTTCTTAGTTCTTATAATGTGTCAAATAAATTAGTTAATCAAAATTTGTTTATCATTTAGGCATTTCCAAACTTCAATTAGGATGTCATTTGGTCCTATAGCTTTTTCCATTTTTCATCTTTTTTAATGCAAACTTAACTTCATTAATTCTAATTTTATGAATGAATCTCAAACTTCATTAACTTCTGAAATTCTGTAATGTCTAGCAGTATCTGCTTTTTGTATCCAGTACTCCCTAGCACTCTCTACTTATCTGTATCTAGGTATGATTAAGTATTCATTAATACTTATCTGCTAATGTTTATGTGTTGAGCTTTAATTAGTGAAAAATCTCATTTCATCATTTTTTTTCATATTGCTCAGCATTTTTGTTTTTTGCATGAGATAAATTGTTTGATTTTTTTGGAGATAATTGGGTCATTGGGTGTATCTAGATTCTAGATTCCTTGGATGTTCTTATGTTTTTTGTGCTAGTGATTTTAGGGGTTTTAGGGGAGTGTGGAAGGCAACACTTCATTTGCTTGGAGAGAAGTGGAGGGAAGAAAAGTGGAAACAAATGGATTTTTTTTTTTCAGCCTTTCTCTTGTTTGGACCAACAAGCTATATTGTATAACCCGCGCTTTAAAATTGCGATGTTATTCATCAGAAAAAAATATTATTAACAACTAGAACAAGCAAAGTAGGAGAAAGAAGGTTGAACTGAGAACAATATCAAGTTGCAAATATGATCAAAATATTTAATTTCTTTTAAACAAAACATCGTTCAAAGGAAAAAAAAATTGTTACCTAATGCTTCTCTCATGAATATTGCAAAAATTTAAATAATTATTGCATCCCTCTTCCGCCAGGGCTCTTAAGAGGTTGATGCATGATTCCTTTGGACTGGGTGGGGGGAGAATCAAAGAGGTCCCCTACTTAACTGGAGACAGTTAGGAGAACCAACTCGGAAGGGGGCTGGAACTTTGGAAACGTGTTTCTAAAAACATATCACTAATTGGAAAATAATTGTGGAGTTTCCCTTTAGAGGTTAGCACAAGGTGATAACAAATAAAGATGGGTCCATTGAAATGGGTGGAACGTTAGAGGAAGTGGCATTGTTTCTCATGCAACCCCTTTGAGGTTTGTCTCCTACGTTGCTTGCTTTTTCTTTCCTCTTACTGGGTTGAGAGTGGGTGATGGCAGTAGGGTTTGGTTTTGGCAGGATGCTTGGGCTGGTGAGAGATTGCTGGAGAGGATGGTGCCTTGACTACCTATCAGGTCCTTTTCTTTAGAGGGGGCTCTCTTTATTTCCATTTTTTTTTTCTAGGATCTCTATGAAAGAGAGGTTGATGAACTCACCACCTTGATCAATGTCTTGGATTCTTTTGCTCCTTCAAGTAGGGGCAAAAGCTAGTTTTGGAAGTCTGAAGTACCTTTTAAGATTCGGCTGTTCATTTGGACTGTGTCCCAGAATATGCTTGGTACGCCTGTCTTGTTATAGATTAGAAGACCCTACAAGACCCTCGGCCTTTATATGTGTTCCATGTGGTGAATACAATTAAACAAATGCACACCTCTTACTTCATTGTTGGGTGGCAAACTTTTTTTGGGATGCTCTTTTCTCTTGTTTTGGTGAAGCTTGGGTGGCTCCTCAAGTCGTGGAGATTTCTTACTAGTGAGATAATGGGGTTTTGGCAAAACCAATAAAGGGAGGCCTTATGGAATGCATGGGGTTTGCTACCTTGTGGACCCTAAGTTGAAAGGAATTCAAGAATTTTCAAGGATTGCACAGCTTCCCTTGCTGCTTGTGGATAGAAGTGTGTTTATTGCCTTCTTTTGGGCTCTCATTCATTTTGGTTGTCACTGCCTGACCTTCAAAGAGATTGGAGGGCAGTTCTTTCTGTTGTTTTTTGAAGGACATTTTGTTGTCTTTGTTGTGTACATTGTTTTTCTGTAAATATATTTTTCCTTATCCAAAAAAACACTGTAATTGGGATTGATTTAAAATAAAAAATTGGGGTAGCGAGTGCTACAACTGTTTTTTCTATTGTCATTGCTTTAGCATTGCATAACGGAATTGTCACTTCAACAAACCATTACATAACACCATTAACTAATAGTTGTGGCTGCTATTTAAAACCATGAAATATGTATGCTTTGAGCTTGTCACAAATAAATTTAACTCAAGTACCCTCAAATTACTTGGTGAACAAATCAGCTAATTAATACTTAGATTTCAAGTGAGTGATCTTCATAAGCTTTTGCAAAATCTTTTCTTGAACAAAATTATAGTCAACTTCAATGTGCTTAGTCTTCTCATGTATGGATTTGAAAGCAATATAAGCAGCTGCTTGGTTATCTGACTCCATAGGCTTGGAATATTGAAATTCATGCTCTTCCAATACATTCTTCAACCAAATTAGTTCATAGGTGCTTATGTGGTATGGGCCATGGCCTTATCTTCAGATTTTGCACTTGATCCTGCAATTACGATTTGCTTCTTATCTTCTAAGACACCAAGTTTCCTTAAAAAAACCATAATACCCAGTTGTCGTTCTGTTGTCAACAGAAAACCTTGTGTAGTCTGAGTCTGTGTCCCCAATAAGAGCTTGACCCTGATCTTGTTATAGAATGTAGGAGCAGAATATCGCAAAATACTGATAACATCTTACTGACATCTTAGTGACTAGTTTGTGGAGGGTTTAGAAACTGCCGAAGAACACTTGCTGCAAAAGAAATATTCAGACTCATGACTGTAATATAATTGAACTTTCTAATGAAGGACTAAAATTTCAATTTGGATGGAAACTTTGAGGGTCTCAGTTCAAGGAAATTTTAATGGAAATTTCAATTTCAATGGAAATTTGGATTTTGATTTAAAGAAACACTGAAAACTTATTCATTAAATAATGGAAATTTTGAATGAATCTTTGGGAAATATTAGGATGATTGTGAATACTGAATAATTTAGAAACAAAATAAAAACCCCAAATTTTGTTCTTTCTAAAAAGTCTTTATTTTAAAATTTGAAAATTTCAGGTCCAAAATTTCAGACGAACTTTTTCAATAAAAGAGATAAAACCTGATTTCTTTTTGAACTCTCCCTAAATCTAAAATTTTGACTGGATTCAAAATTTGGTTAAATTACTGAAATTTATGACCATGCTTCTGACTAATCTTCATATTGTTCACATTAAGCTAACGATTCACCCATATTTGGCATTATTTATCAAATATTAATAGGTTTGGATTCCCCCAAACGGATCTCATTTAACATATCGAGAACATATTTTCTTTTCCATAAAGAAATTTGTGCACAAGATCTGGCTAGCTTAGTTCCCAAGGACGTCAATGGTCACTGATCTTCAGACTTGAACTTTAAAATTGCTTTAGATGCTCTATGCCTTACAATATCATCCACATAAACAACCATTAAAAATTTTCCAACAACAGCACGATGATGATTACAAAATAATCTCCCCCACATTGCTGAATGACAATAATTATAACCTCCTTAAATCTCCAAACCTTGGTTGAAGAGATTGTTTTAAGCCACACCGACCTTGACTCCTCTTGAGCGACAAACATGAGAGGTTGCTCCATGTAAGCTTCCTCCTAGAGATCATCATGTAAGAAGGAATTCTTAACATCTAATTGGTGTAATGGGTGATGAAAAATGAAAGCCAAAGAGATGAACAAATGCAGCGATGATTTAATTACTGGTTAAAATGTGATGGAATAGTAAATTATATGCTTAAGTTTGGCCTTAATCCACTAATTCACTCTTTTGGGTTGACCTTTACAGTGTACACCGAATGACAACCAAACAGAGACATATTGGCATGATAAGTTCACATATATTTCTATCCTGCAAAGCAGACACTTCGTGTATTGCAGCTCTCCCTTTGTGGGAGAGCTTCCATACCTCGGACAAGACAAGGGTGGTATAACGTTGTAACAAAATGATAGTAGGAGTAGGGGGGTGGGGCAGAGAATCATAAGACTTCTGTA
The DNA here is from genome assembly GCF_029873635.1 of Malania oleifera. Lineage (NCBI taxonomy): Eukaryota > Viridiplantae > Streptophyta > Magnoliopsida > Santalales > Ximeniaceae > Malania > Malania oleifera. Next base: position 7,959,881 of record NC_080428.1, read on the forward strand.
AACATCTAAGGGAAAGTCTGTGTTGAGAGAGATAGGATCTATAGATGAGGAAACTGAAGGCATGGAATGAGAAGATGGTAGACATTCAACTACTTCTGGCTCTGGTGCATGTATACCTACAGTGGAGGACAATCCACATGACTAGAAGAACTTGAGTGAAGGTGAAGTGGGACAAGGGCTAGGCAAAGCCAGCAATGTTGAATCATGGTGGAGGTTGATTAGGTAAGATGAAATCAAGGTCTGAATCAAAGGCTTAATGAGGACTGGACTCAAGAACATCACATCTGCAATGCCAAAGAAATGATGCTGGCAGAGTGACGCAGATAGGTGTAGAAATAGAACAAGAAATTCATAAATCAAGACTGAGAATTAGGGATTGTGTTTTAGCAACCTTTCTTGATTCAAATAACCACTATATCTTTAACATAGTAAAGAGATGGCTTCTGTGAAATTCAGTTCAGCAAATGATATAATTTCTAGTCTTAACAGCAACTTAGTCCTGAAATCAGTACTTGTTTTGGCACTGTTTTGGAGTGATAGCAGCAGCTTTCCGCTAGCCTCTTGTGCCTTTAGCAGCGATGGAGGGACTGGTAGGCATCACAAGGTCGACTCCTCAAAACCCAAGCCTCCAAATCATCAAACCCTAGCTGGGCTCTTGAGAGAAATCTTTTCAAAGATAAATGCCAAAAACCTCTGGAAAAATCACTAAGGACTCTTATTTATACTAGGCCTAAGGCTTTCAAGAGAAGCCAACTCTTATCTTGCACATCCTCTAGAAATTACTCATCTCCTAAAGACCCACCAAAAATAACTCCCATCACAAAAATATCCCTGAATATTACAAATGACTCCCTCTAAAGCTAATTTGACCAAAATAAGCCCCAAAACTCACCTCCATGCGAGTTGTTGCATGTCTGTCATCTTTGCTGCATGGCATTAGGTTAGGGTCAATCTTCATGAATTCCTCCTTGCTAATCCATGAATTCTCATAATCAGGTTTGCCAGCTCATTTTACCAAGAACCTAAATAATTTCAGCCCTAGTCTTCACCTCTTGCACATGTATGGCATCTCCAATTTTTTATGCTTTGCTAGAAGTGACTTTGGTGTTCTTTCACTCGACACTTTGTATATCACCACGGAACAGGTATAAATCGGCTGCATTAAAGATTGGTGATATATCCAAGCCATGAGGAAGTTCAACTTCGTAGGCATTTTCACCAAATTTGTGCACCAACTTTTCAACCTTTCAACTTATGATAAACATGGAAATCTCTCTTTCTGATGGAAAACCAGCACCCAGTCACCAACTTGATACTCTTTGAACTGCCTATGTAGATTAACAGCTTCCTTATAAAGTTGGTTCACACATCATTCAGCATATGCTCCCATTTGATTATCTAGGACTTTTGATGGTCAGAATTTTCTTTCCACATGACTAGAAATTTGAAGTATTATTTTCTCTTTTAATTTCCTGCACCTTGATTGCCATTTTCACCACATCTTCTCCTTTGCTGGTAACCATTTTTGAAAATATCCTAGTTTGAAATTCATCTTCATGATTGCAGCTCATAGCCCTAGACCTCAATTTATCCTTTCTAAACTTGCAATGGCAATCAACAGATTCTTTTTGCCTTGGGTGTGAAGATTTCCCTTGAGCTAGTTGAACATCCTCCACATTTCCAGCATTCTTGGACTCCAAAACATGTTTTTGTTTCTGTCTTACTCTTGATTTGGCTTGGGTAGAAGCAACTACTTTATCAATTTCTGAATATGCTGATCGTCAATAGCCTTTTATTGGGGCAATCAATCATGGGAAAAGGGCCAGCATTAGTGAACAAATTTCTTTTATTGTAAGACAATTCTCATCTTTAGGATGAGTATAATACCAAGAGCTTCATGTGCTGTAACTTAATTTTCAATTTAGGAGATGCCTGGAAATCCCAGCAAGCGCTTCTCATTTTGAGCGACATGTTGGATTGTTTAATCAAAGCTAATGGCCTGCATTTCATCCTTCCCCATCTTTGTGGCATCAGCGTCTTTCATGGGCTCTAAAACTGGCTTCTTCTTGTCACCATTTTTGGCATAGAAAGAGTAGGTATTGACATGCTCACCATGGACAATACTTCGGTCTCTTTGCCAAGGATGACACAAGTAGAATATGACATGTTTCTATCGGTACTATGTCACACCAAATGGATTCTTTATAGGTGATTCCAATTGAAAAATTAATCAGGCATATTGTTGTCATGAATGCTTCCTTCCCTTACCAAAGAATGCGATATGGCTGCAGGTGTTCCAGCACTTGAAGCCTCAAATTTTCCACCACTACTTCAGCCAACGGATTTTTGCAGCTGTCATTGTCAATTTATAACAAAGCTTTCTTCCGGTTGTGCATGTTGTTCTAAAACAAGTCTTCTGCAACCAATCATCCTTCATCAGTTTCATCACAAGCATCCTCTCTTTTTTCTCACCATCTTTCGCAAAAAATGAATTAAGTATTCTTGATACCATCTTGGATTGTGCCTTTGTCATGGAGATAGGTCGGTGCTTTCATCATGGGCACCCCTGGTGCTGTTCGACATCTCATTAAAGAGAGAGTGGAGTTTTATCAACAATTTGCTTGTGTAGGCGGAGATCCGGCATTGAGCATTCAGTCAATTCAGTTAATTAGCCGAATTAACTGAAAAATTTTGGTTAAAGAATCTCATGAACCAAACCGAACCGAAATTTCATATTAACCAAACTCAAAACCGACTGAACCAAATTTCGCTTAAATCAATTAACCTATTTAATATTTTAATATATATAAAATATAAATTTTTAATATATACAGCAACAACAACAACAACAAAACCAAGCCTTAAGTCCCACTAGGTGGGGTCGGCTATATGAATCCTTTTCCGCCAATTTATGCGATCATAGACCATTTCTTTTGATAGATTCAGGGATAATAAATTCTTACTCACTATCTCCTCCCAAGTTATTTTAGGTCTACCCCTACCCCTTTTACTGCCCCCCACAATAATTAACTCGCTCTTCCTCGTTGGTGCACTATGTGGCGTACGTTGCAAGTGTCCATACCATCTGAGTTGTCTTTTTCTTATTTTTATTTTTTTATAGAAACTACACCTAACTTACCGCGAATATGTTCATTCTTTAATTTATTTTTCAATTGTATACCACTCATCCAACTAAGAATTCTCATCTCGACAACTTTTACTTTTTGGATATTATGTTTTTTCGTCGCCCAACATTTTGATCCATATAGCATAGTTGGTCTTATAGCTGTCCTTTAAAACTTCCTTTCAATTTTAAGGGTATTCTACAATCACAGAGCGCACTTGAAACACTTATCCATTTTACCCAACCTATTTTAACTCTATGCATTACATCATCTTCAATTTCTCCTTCAGTTTGCATAATAGATCCAAGGTATCAAAATCTACAAGTACTATTTATGTCTTCATCATCAAGTTTAACTTTGTCGCCAATATTCCTCATATCATTATTAAAATTACATTTCATATATTCTGTCTTATTTCTACTTATCCTAAGGCCTCTAGATTCCAAAGCTTCTCTCCATAAATGTAATTCAACCTCTACTCCGTCTCTAGTTTCATCAATTAATACAATATCATTTGCAAACAACATACACCATGGAACCTCCTTTTGAATACTTTTAGTCAATTGATCCATCACTAAAGCAAAAAGATAAGGACTTAAAGTAGATCCTTGATGTACACCTATGGTGATTGGAAATTCTCTAGTTTTCTCCATCTATAGTCCTAACACTAGTCATTACTCCATCGTACATATCCTTAATTACATCAGTATACCTACTACATACACCATTTTTTTCTAAATCCCACCATAGAACTTCCTTAGGTATCCTATCATATGCTTTCTCAACGTCAATAAATATCATATGCAAGTCTCTCTTCTTTTTCCTAAACTTTTCCATTAATCTTCTTTAAAGATATATAGCTTCTGTGGTAGATCTCACAGGCATAAACCAAATTGACTTTTTGAGACCTTTGTATCTAACCTTAATCTTTGTTCAATTATCCTTTCCCATAGCTTCATTGTATGACTCATAAGTTTAATTCCATGATAGTTATTACAATTTTGAATATCTTTTTTTTTTTTTTTTTTATATAAGTATTAAAGTGCTTTTCCTCAATTCATTTGTCATTTTCTTAGTTTTTATAATTGTATTAAATAAATTAGTTAACCATACAATTTCGTTATCACCTAGCATTTCCAAACTTCAATTGTGATGTTATATGGTCCCATAACTTTCCCATTTTTCTTTTTTTTGGGTGCAAACTTAACTTCATTAACTCTAATTTTGCGAATAAATCTCATATTTTTAGTCTTTTCCTTATTTGACACTTCTAAGTTTAAGCATGCTATTTAATTTTCGTTAAACAACTTACTAAAGTAGCTTTGTCATTTTCTTTAATGTCTTCATCCTTAACCAAGACAATATCATCCTCACTTTTTACTTTTTATACATTCCTTTCTCTAGCTTTAACGAGTTTAAATATATCTCTTTCCCCTTCTTTTGTATCTAATCTATCATACAAACTATTAAATGATCTGTATTTAGTTTCACTAACGACATTTTTTGCATATTTTCGTGCCCCCTTATACTTTTTAAAGTTATCCTTGTTTCTACATTTTTGACACGTTTTATACCAAATTCTTTTTGCCTTTATGACTTTTTGTACATCTTTATCCCACCACCGGCTTTCTTTGCTATTCTAGAATCTTCCCCTTGATTCACCTAAAATCTCTTTTGCTATCTTTTTAATAGAGCTAGCTAATCTACTCCAAAGAGTATTTGTATCTATCTCATTCTCTATAGTCAAATCCCATCTTTGATCATTTTATCTTTAAATTTTATTATATTTTCTCCTTTTAGGTTCCACCACCTAGTTCTCTTATGCTGGTTTATTTTATTCTTTTTCTTCCATTTTTTATATACATATATCTAACACTAAGATTCTATGTTGTGTGGTTAGACTTTCACCTGAAATAACTTTACAATCCTTGCATGATAAACGATCTATCCTCCTAGTTTAAAAAAAGTATATTTGACTTCTATTTTGTCCACTTTTAAAGATTTAATATAAATAAAATATAAAATTTTAATATATATAATATAAATAATATATATAATATATATAAAATCTTAATATATATAATATATAAAAAATATATAAAATTTTAGTATATATATAATATATAAAATATATATAATATGTATAATTTTTTATTAATAATTTTATACTATTTGGTTAATTCAGTTAACCAAATTAACCAAACTAAAAAATTGAACTGAAAATCAAAATTCAATGAAAATGAAAAATGAGCCAAACTGAATAAATTTTTAATCGAACTGAACTGATCGAATTTACTCGGTTAATTTAGTTAGTTCGGTTTTAACCGAATTATGCTTACCCCTACTCTGTCATATTTCCAAAACTTCCAAAGAAGAATATGGCATGCATCCATGGGAGCCACAGCACAATAATCATATTCTTCAAATATACCAATTGAGCATTTATGAGGCATCTGGAAGAGATGATTACGTCATTCCTTTTGTTGAATGACAGAATCTGATATATGGACGTCTTTCAGTTTTAAATCCCAGCTTGTCTTCCATATCTTAAGAAACCAAATTCTCACTACTCCCACTATCATTTACCAAGTTGCAAAGCTCTCCACCAGCTGTATATTTAGTTTGGAAGATATTCTTATGTAGCCAATTGTCGCTGTTGTTGGAGGGGAAAGTACTGACCTTTAAGTGACTAAACCCTCACTAAGGACATTATCCTCAAATCCCTTCTTCCGCCACATCCTTTTCAGCTTCCAGTTGCTGCTCTTGGTCCTCAAGAATTGCAAAATTCTCTTCACCATCAGCCTCTGGATCCTTGGCAAGATTAACCTTGCCTTCAGACCTTCCTGACTCATTGGACTTATGCCCAAGCTTGACGCACCTGTAGCATTTGATCACTGTTTTCCCCTGCTTTACTTGGGCTACTTTCTTGACAGTTGTTAATGGTTGGTTGGTTAGCGTGTGTAGGGACTGCTGTCTGATAACTTCTAGACTGCCGCCACCCACCTTACTAGTTGATGCACCACTGGTGTGTCCTCCCAATCTTGTTAGGCATGTTGCGGGTAAATTGTGACAACTTTTGTGTGAGCTGATAGGAATTCCTCACCTTATAAGGACGCTGCAAGCTTACTTGCTCTTGTATGGTCATTTTTAGACCATTCACATAGTGACCAACCCTTTGAACATTGGTTTCAGCAAGATTGCACCTCAACGAAAGCCTATGGAATTTCTGGGTGTACTCATTGACTGACTTCTCATTCTGCCTCAGGTTTTGAACCCTTTGATACAAGGTTTGCTCATAATTCTGGGGTAGGAATTGAGCCTTCAGCTTCTCTTTCATCTTATCCATATTCTGATATTCCTTCTCCCCCTGTTCTCACTCAATCCTTTTGATAATGTTTCCACCAAGTAGAAGTAGGTCTCCTGACCTTTGCTCCCACAAGCTTCACTTTCCTTTTTTCTGGCACATCTTTCCATTCAAAAATAACTCTCAATGCTATCAACCCAGTCCAAGAATTCTTCAGCTTCCTCATCACCGTCAAATTATGAAATATTTTTTTTGTACGCCATACTATTTGGAATTTTGTCGAGCATGTAAAATGTGATCTTCCTGTCTTGGAGGCCTTTCTTTTTGTCGTGCAGGCCTTTCATTTTACGAACTCCTATCATCAATATGATCGCCTCGATTACCCATAGCTTGTGTAACAAGCTGAGTAAGTTGTCTAACTTGTCCCTGCAGCTCTCCAAACAACTCAATAGTCATGTATCCACCTCTATGGTTGCTATTCCCTCTTCCACCCTTTGCAGCCATGAACCCACAAGATCAAACTTTCCCTGATACCAATTTGATGCCAATTGGTGTAGAAATAGAACAAGAAATTCAGAAATAAAGACAGATTTCAGGATAGTGTTATAGCAACCTTTCTTGATTCAAATAACTACTAAATCTGTAAAATCAATAAATATGACTGTTGTGAATTTCAGTTCAGCAAATCAGACAATTTCTAGTCGCTTCAAATCAGTACTTGTATTGACATTGTTTCAGAATGGTAATAACGGCTTTTTGCTAGCCTCTTGCGCCTTTAGCAGGGATAGAGGGATTGGTAGGCACCACAAGGTCTACTCCTCAAAACCAAGCCGCCAAAATCTTCAAACCCTAATGATTTGGAGCTGAGCTCCAGAGAGAAATGCTTTAAAGATAAATGCCAAAAAGCCTCTGGAAGAGTGGCTGAAGACTCTTATTTTCTCTAGGCCTAAGGATTCTAAGAGAAGCCAACTCCTATTTTGCACATAACCCCCTCTAGAAACCACTTATCTCCTGAAGCCCCACCAAAAATAACTCCCATCACAAAAATACCCCTGAATATAGCAAATGACCCTCAGAGTTAATTTGACCAAAATAAACCCCAACATTCTAAAATTACAAAAGTACCCCTAGCTAAAAGACAACACTTGACAAAAACAAAAAAATTAAATTAAGATTGCAGAATTGCATCATAAAGGCAATAAATTAATTTTTTGAGAATGAAAATACCCAAAAGAACCCTTGTGAACTCAGGGATCCAAGTTATTATTATTATTTTTGATAGAAAATGAAATCCATTAACAAAAAGATAGAAGAATTTGCCAGGGGTGGAGGATAATAGATCCTCCTAGAAAACCAAAGGAACAGAAGGAACAAAAGAAATTGCAGTAATGCTCCCCTCTAATTCCTCTGAACGTCTGACAAGAGTAATCCCTGGAAAGAACCAGAATAAGCCCAAAAAGACACAAGGAAAATCACTAAGTCGCATTATATACAAAGTTGGGTTGCCTTGCCATTAAAAATCCTTGCGTTTTGTTCCATCCAAAGAGTCCAAAGGATGGCAAATATAGCATATCTCCAAAGAACCATCCCTTCCTTCTCCCAAAGCCTGTGTAATGCACTTTGAAGAAGGCTTCAGCTGTCTATGGGAAAACCACATCCTCATCAAAGACTGAAACAGCCTAACCCAAATCTCCTTAGCCAATCAGCAATGATAAAACAAATGGTCGATAATTTCATTATAATCATAGTACATTACTTGTGTCCTTGAACCGATAACCGTCTTTTGGCTAACCTAGCCTCCTCTGTCCCATGGGACAATTTATGAGGCCTCCTCGTCTCTAGCAGATCATTTGTATTAAGCTAGTAAATGACCAAGGTCCACATGAACAACTATATAGGTATCCAGGTTATTAACACTAGTATTTAACTGATGAACAAAACATTACTAAATACACAAGGAGGTAAATTAAATAGAGGTTCATGAGGAAAGGGGACTGAATATGGTATTTTACCTTCGAGAATTGAGAACACATTCTATTGTGAACTGCTTCGCCTCAAAACACTTTAGGCACATTCATTTGAAATAAGAGGGTACGAGCTACATCTAAAATATGTCTATTCTTTCTTTTAGCAACTCATTTGCTGTGGAGTTTTGGAGTATGTGTAATTTACTTATATAGGGAGTGAATTGAGTACTAAAATATTCTTTGCATTGTCATTTGAATGCAAACAGATACATTAAACATACTTTTAATTTTAGAACAAAAGGAACATAGTTTATTGCGTAACATAGAGCTATATTTCATTAAGTAAAGCCAAGTCACCCTTGAATAGATCATCAACAAACATAATAGACAAATGAAAAGTTTAAAAATCTGCTAGATAAGCGCTACTAGGACCTAAACATTTGAATGAACTTAAGAAAAAGGATTGATAGACTAATTATTGACTCGAAAGGCAAAGAGGACATTATGATGCTTCACCAAATGACTCACTCTAGTCTAGATTAGATAGATGACTTACACTCTTTATTTTTCTAAGGAAGTACGATTGAGCTAGGAATGAATTTGAAGAGGTGTGGTTGTAACTAAGCAAGAAGTAAAATACGATGATGAGTCAAAGGGGTAGAGGTCTCTAGCTTCATGTCCATTGATCATCCTTGTCATCTTTGAGTCTTGAAGAACAACAAAATTAGGAACAAGATTATTGAACAATTTAAGGATTTCGCGAGTTTGCTAAAATGCATTAGGTTAAAAGAGAAGTTAGGAATATATAGCCTATAACTACATGTAAGACGAGTCATAGGTTTACCTAATTGAGAAAAAGATGCAACAGAAGAGATGCCTGATACTGGAGAAACTTTGGAGTATTCATCTTTTGATATAGAAACAACTCTTTGTTGTCTAACTGCGAAGTGGTAGAGGCCGAATTAGTAGTTGTAGCATCAACTACTTTGAGGGGTTTACTACTCAATTTCCAATAGAGATTAGTCGCGTGATCTAGTCATCTATAAGGGGTGCACTTCCATGATGTACCTTTACCGCGCCTATCTCTACCACTATGATAGTATGGTGTCATAGACCATCTCGGGAACCTGTACTACCATTAGATCGTGTACTTGTACCACTTCTTGTAACAAACACAAAGCTTTGCCCACAAATAATAGTGCTAATGAGGCATGAATTAGGTGAGAATAAATGTTAGTTGATGATGGTAATTCTACATTACAATTGGTTCACAATTCATGACTCAAATCGACCAAAACTTGAAGAGTTGTTATTTGCTTCCTCTGTTTCTGCATCTTACGAACATCAAATCAATGGTTTAATCAACTCAAGAATGCACTTTATCTCCATGAAATACTAAACAACACTCTTTACGCCTATTGCAATTGAAATTCCTTTAAGGAGAGATCATGCATGCCACTAAGATCACTAGAATGCAAGAGTTGGCGTAATCCCATTTGTATCAAGGTGCATACACATCCTAGAAATATAAGGTTCATGGAATTCCATAGCAACAAAACAATTAATGCATCTTTGTGAATCCATATCTCCTTGTCTCATCAATCGGTCTTGATTTATTGATTCAAATTTACCTAGACTCCTCAAATAAATCTTGATGCAAGACTTAGATCACTGCTAAATTGCAAATAGTTACTACTTGTCAAACAACACAGCAACAACAGCTAACAGCAATAACAAGCCTTAAGTCTCACTAAATAAGGTCAACTATATGAATCCTTCTCCAACCAATTCACTCAATCAAGGCATTTTCTTTGACTAACTTGAGAGCTGTTAAGTCTTTTCTCACCATCTCATTCTAAGTTATTTTAAGTTTGCCCCTTCCTCTTCTAGTACCATTAATAGTAATTTGCTTGCTTCTCCTCATTAGTGCATAACTTGGCTTGCATTTCAAATGAGCAAACCATTTAAGCTGTACCTCTCTTATCTTCTACTAGTGCTATGTCCAACTCATTTCGAATTTTTTTTGGTCCTTAATTTATCCTTTAATGTCACACCACTCATCCACCTTAGCATGCACATTTTGACCGCTATTACTTTTTGAATATGTTTTCTTAGTTAACCAACATTCTGATCCATATAGCATTGCTGGTCTTATAGTCGACCTATAGAACTTTCCTTTTAATTTTAGTAATATTCTACGATCACAAATCACACCTGAAGCACTCCATTTTACCCAATTTGCTTGAAGTTTATGTACTACATTGTTTTCAATTTCTCCCTCCGCTTGCATTATCGATCCAAGATATCGAAATCTGCTAGTATTATTGATTTCTTGATCATCAAGTTTAATTTTATCTTCAATATTCCTCTTTACATGGCTGAAATTACATTTTACATACTCTATCTTGTTTCTACTTATCTTAAAACCTTTAGATTCTAACATTGTTTTCCAAAGTTCTAACTTAGACTCTACCCAACTCGAACTTCCATCAATCAAAACAATATCATCTGCAAACAACATGCACCATAGCATCTCATTTTTTGGATATTCCTCGTGAGTTCATTAATCACTAAAGCAAATAGATAGGGGCTCAAAGTAGATCCTTGATGTACACTTATTGTGATTGGGAATTCTATAGACTCTCCTCTTACAGTCCTAACACTAGTCATGACTCTATCATACATGTCTTAATAACATTAGTATTTGTTGCATGCTCCCCTCTTTTCTAGAACCCATCAAAGAACTTCCCTAGGTACTTTATCATTTGCTTCTTCTAAGTCAATAAAAACCATATGCAAGTTCCTATTCATTTTCCTAAACTTTTCCATTAATCTTCCTAATAGAAAAATAACTTTTGTTGTCGATCTCCCGAGCTCTATTCTTATTACTTGTTCAATTAATCCTTCCCACAATTTCATCATATGAATCATAAGTTTAATTCTGTGATAGTTATTACACTTTTGAACATCACTTTATTTTTTTGTATATAGGTATTAAAGTGTGCACCGGGCTGCCCCCTTTATTTATATATATATATAGGTATTAAAGTGATTTTCCTCCATTCCTATGATATTTTCTTGGTTTTTATATTAGTGTCACTTTTAGATTTAAACTTATAGTTTGGTTTTCATTAAACAACTTATTAAAGTATCGTCGCTAATAGGGAATGCCTCACTGAAACATTGATGAGAATTCATATCTTAAAGATCTGGCTAGTTTTATGTTGCCCTAATGCAACCTTTCTCTTTCTAGGCTTGGGATTTGGTTTTTTGTAGGTATAGTTAAGGCATTTAGTGCTACATAGGCAGAGTACAAGCATCTATTGATTGAAGAAAGATTAAATTTTGTATAAACATGTTGCAGCCCTAAACCCAGTGCGTAAGAAGGCTAATTTATAGGCTAAGCCTGTGCAAAGCACTAACTTGAAATCAGAATGAAAGCTAGTTGCTCTTGAAAAAGGAAGTTGTTAAAATGCCTAAGTTTGACATGAAATTATCGTATTCTTGGGATTAAAAAAGTTCAATTTTTAAGTTGTATAGGAATTCAATCAAAAACTACAAAAACAACAAGTACTCATTCTAGAGATAGGTGTAGGATACACGCACACATATCATACCAGGAATGAATGGGGGAAAAAATCTCATGGTGGATTTTAGTGGTGATGGACGTCAATTACATGTGTCTATGGAGGCTTATCACTTTTCAACCTATGATTGAAAAAGAAAGAGAGTGGATGCCGAATGTGTTTTTTTGGGGGAGGTGTGGAGTCATAGCATCTTCAAGGTGGTGGCATGACAATAGTGAGTGCGGCAATAGGAAGAGAGGAATTGATCTAGTTAAGTAGGAGATTTGTGGAGGCTTTCGAGCTGGGATAGTCAAGATGAGATAGGACTCTCGTAAACAACCTAGGTGTCTTGTCGGTGGGCGGGACAGGAAGAGACAAGAGCGAATCATCTTGTCAGAGGGGCTAGATTGAAGATGGTCTAGGTGCTTGACGGAGGAGATTTGAGTGAGACTCTCGAAGATTGTCTAGTATTCCTATCAGAGAAGAGTAGTCAGAGAGAGACAATAAATGACTTGTTGGTGATGCTCAGCAGAGGAGATTTGAGATTTGAGACTTACCTAAAGCTCGTTGGAGTAGGATTTGTGCTTGTGGAGACTCCCAATTAGACCAAAGAAACCTGAGGAACCGTTACAAAATCAGTTAGGAGAGAGAGATGGAGGCTTAGAGAGTAGCCTTAGCATCATCCGAGGGGAGTTTAAAGCAGCAATCATAACTAGTTGTGTGAGTGGCAGTTGGGCATCGCGGCGATGTTCGAAAGTTGGATCATAGAAGCTGCACTTGATATGTTGGTCAGCAAAGTGGATGGCCAGACCGGTAGGCGGATAGACTAGCAAGTAGTTACAACTGGTCTCTGGTGTGCGGGTGACTTGGCGCAGCTGCAAAGTCCTGGAGAACCGTTACAGTGCTGGTCGGGAGAGCGGGAGAGGTCAGCGAAGTGGGCGAATAGAATAGTGAGAAGTTATAGCTAGTCTTCGACATATTGGAAACTTGGTGCCGCCGCTAAGCCTTGCCACTGGAGTCTTGCCGCTGGCGACACACCCCCCATGTGCTGGCGACCAGTGAGTGGGACTCTGCCTGAGTGTTTTCCTGCTTCCAATTTCGTGAGAAATTGCTACAGGTGTGAGATTTTGGGCTTTCTCCATGATATTTTGATCTGCAAGGAGACATTTTGATTGTGGACACAATTTATTGCAAGAAAGTGCGATAGTTTGGCACGAAACTCTAGAAATTGTCACTCCAGCGTTAAATACAGATATTGTTCCTCTAATTTGTGAGTTTTCTTTATGAATTTGTTTCATTTCAGCAGGACAATCAATATCAAGGTGAATTGTAGATAGTTTTTGAGAAATTGGGAGTAAAGCTTGTGGGAAAGTTGTGTTAAAAGGCTGTTGATATATAGCTGCAGCATACTTATGCATAAATTCAGCAACATGGTGACAATTATAGGAAAAGAATGCCATTTGCCAAACTTTGGGCACAATTTCAAGCTTTACAACACCTTTCTCAAATGCGGAGAAAAGGTTTGCAAAATCATCATTGATGGAAGATGTCCACTGGATATGGTTTCCATAAATAGAGTCATTCGTATGTAACTTCTTTCGGAACCCCATCCAAAGCCTTATGACATATATTGGATTGATAAATCCACCATATATGTTTGTGAAAACTGTTTGGTGCCTATATAAATGGGTGACTATTTTGATAATATTTGGTGTGATGTCATACCCATGAACATTGGCCATGTATTCCTTGGTTGGATGATTTGGGTTTTGACTAAAAGACATGGGAAAACATGTCATCCACTATAATGGAAAGAAAATCATTTTGAAGCCTGCTTTACCAACCAACCAGGACAAAGCATATGAGATTATTGATCATGTCAATGTTACTCAACTTGAAGACACTACAAGCAAGACAATGAATGTGTTTGAAGACATCCAAAGTGTTTCAAACATTCTTATTGTAGAGTTTGTCATCCCCAATGAGTTCATTGATGCTAATTCTCAAGTCAAGTCTATGGTGCTGCCGATGGAATGTGGTTTCTTGTCTCTTTCAAGTGCTGGCTTTTGAAGAGTCCAAGTTTGCTTCTTACTTTTGATCCTTCAACATTTCAAAATTCGAGGCCGATTTTTTTCTGATTGGGGGAGAGTTGATGTAGGACAAGAATCAAAACCTTGGGAAGATCCTTGCTGGAGAATAAATAAGAAGAGTTGGGTCAAGGAATTGTTGGTTTAAGTTAGTAGTTTATTGTGTGTTTAATATAATTAGTAGAATATTGTGTATTTGGGGGCTTGTTTGTATTATTTGTGTATTCTAGGGGTATGTTTGTAATGTAATTTAGTTCTAAGGGTTCATGTGAAATTTTCATGTGAAGAGGCTTTCTTATAAATAGTGTGTGAAAGCCATGTTGTAGTAGTTGATGAATTTGGTTGAAGTGAGCGTGAGTTCCCCCCCTTCCCCCCAACTATCTCCTCTCTCCTCCCTTCCCTTCCCATTCCTTCCTCTACTAATTTCTTCATGGCTGCAGAACATTGATGCTGCCCCTGCTGCCCTGCATCAACTGTACAAAATGTATTGTATCGATGTTTATATGGTATAGACACTGCGACATCATGCACCTACTTTGCCTTTAGTCCACCTCTGATGGTTTCTCTTATTTCCTTGTTTCTGCCCCCTTTTCACATGAGACAGACAGAAGGAAAAAGAAGAACAATAGAGGGGGAAGACAAATCCAATTGATTTGGAGAATTGAATGCTCTGATGCCAAATTAGGGTTGATGGAGGAGAGAGCAGTCCTCTCCCTCCTTTTCTCCTTTTGATCTGCATGGTAGGATTTGTTGATATTCTGAATTTGGTTTGACAGTTAAATTTATGTGCACTCTTCATTTTCGCTATATTAAAGCTTTTTAAAATTTTCATTATTAGTTCCTTACCATGCATTATTGAAGGTCGTGTCTTTGTCAAGGTGATTATTCTGATAGCTTTTTGTAACAGGACAATTCAGATGGTGCTGCTCATGAAGAAGATACTGCAAGTGACAGTAACAATAATGATGCAGAGGGATTACCTGCTTCAGTCATCATAGCTTCACTGCAATCATATAAAGAAGCTTTGGCAAGTAATAATGATTTCAAAATTGCGGAGATAGAAGCTTCCATTAAATCTGTTGAAGATGAGAAAGTTGATCTTGAAAGGAGAGTGGCTACTTTGTCTGAGGAGCTCTCATTTGAGAAGGATCGGATTCTTAGGATTAGTGCAGACTTTGACAATTTCCGGAAAAGAACTGAAAGGGAAAGGCTTTCACTGGTAGAAAACGCACAGGGGGAAGTTGTGGAGAATCTGTTGCCTGTTTTGGATAACTTTGAGAGAGCTAAAGTGCAGATGAAGGTTGGAACCGAGGGAGAGGAGAAGATCAACAGCAGCTATCAGAGCATATATAAACAGTTTGTTGAGGTTCTAGACTCACTTGGTGTTGTTTCTGTGGAGACTATTGGGAATCCGTTTGATCCACTGGTGAGTTATCTAGTTCAAGTGATTTTTAGAACATGTAAAACTTGCTAACTCAGGGCTGGGTTTCTGCATCTTTAATTGATAATTCAGACCAGTAAACAACATAACATAGGAATATAAAATAGAGAATGGGTATTAAAGTGGAGCTGGAAGTGCCCCCAGTCTTGGTGCTACCCCAAGATCTTCAATGCATCCATCCCCAGGGCTTTGAGCTCCCTTGTGACAATGTGAGGATGATGGGTATAGAAAGGAAGATAAATTTGAATTGTGCTTTTCTGAAATGATAGTTAAGGGGACTAGGGGTCTCTTGTTTCACAATCACCCTAAGATGGAGGTGCACACTGCTAAAGCAATCATTTGACTTTAAATTTCATCCTGATGAACAAAGTTTTGCTTCTTGTATGGAAAGCTCATGTAAATTGCAGCATTTTGCCAGTTGGCATAATGATTGTCCTTTGTCACTGGCTTACTGCAGGTTGTGTACTGAGTTGGCTCAAAATTCCCTCAAGTACTTGATGGAATTTCTTCTAATACTTGATCTAAATTTTCAGGTTTCCATAAAACCTGGATACGCTTTTAAACTGTTTGATTTGGGCCAACTCTGAGTTTGTACAAATAACAAAGTTTTTAGAGGTAGACTTCGTTGTGTCACACCTGTGACATAAGAGTATTAGCCATAGCAGTGAACATTACTTCATTTCCTTAATCAGTATAACCTAATCTCCTCACTTGAAAAAGGTTTGGATCTTTTTTAGCTGTGGATTAATCGTAGTTCCTAATCTTGGATGTTTCTGACATTAGTTTTTTTTTTTTTTGGGTTAAAGCTGCACGAAGCTATTATGCGTGAGGAGTCCACAGAATTTGAAGAAGGAATTGTCCTTGATGAGTATCGCAAGGGGTTTAAACTTGGTGACAGGCTGTTGCGTCCTTCAATGGTGAAGGTGTCTGCTGGTCCAGGGCCTGCAAAGCCAGAACCAGTTAGCCCATTGGAGGAGGCAGAGGGTGGGAGTGAAGTTCGTGAACAGAAGGATGGTAGTGAAGTCACTGAGCAGAAGAGCACTGAAGCAGGGGCTTGAGTTTCTTTCATTTACGCTGTTTTTGTTAGGGCAGCCACTACTTGTATGTTACCGTTTTGTCGGGATGGCAAATTTTGGTGCCATTTGATTCCTGCAGTTGTAATGCTCGAGTTTGTAACAGTGGCAAGGCTCTCTCTCTCTCTCTCTCTCTCTCTCTCTCTCTCTCTCTCATTGTAATTTTGTGGGGGTGAATCCGCTGTGTTTTGCAGAGGATGAGAAACCATGTCATTGCATTTTTGCGCTTCCTCATGCATTTGCTTCAGTTGTGTTGGTTTAGTTACTTGAGAGTACTGCTCTTGCCTCATTATGGTTGATTCTGCTCTTAACAGAATGTTTTGCTGAATGGAAAAAATAGAGATGGAATGAACTGAAAATTGCATGATGAATATGTAGAAATAGAATAATTTTATTTTGTTCCACTATTCTCTATTTTTATGCACAGAACACACAAGATTAGCTTGAGCCCTTAGTTTTTTGCCCCATTATTATTTTTATTAATTTTATTTTCTAGGCCCCTTTATTATTTGGGTTCTTAACATGTACCATGACTTTTAATAGGAATGAGTCTATTTTTAGGTTTGATCTTTTTAATTTTCCTTTTTTTTATATAAATAACTTATTATTTATTATTAATTTATTTTTTATAATTATTAAGTCAATAACGAAGGAATATAAAATGACTATATAAGGTGGCTATGGCTAGGAGGAAAGAAGAAGAACATTTTATTCCAATTTCTTGAGTCCGGTCACAGCATATTGCACCCGCATGTGGAAGAGCCATTTCTGCGCAGCACACGGTCAAAGGGCAGCTACTCTGCCTCGACCAAAATTTCAGATGATTCACAGATTTTTCTCAAGTAACTTTTCTTTTTGTAGAAAAAGATAAAAAAGGTTTGAGTAGGTGGAGCACCTTTTTTCCTGCAGTGGTATTTTCAAATTACAAAATGATAGCTTTGTTTTTAGTTTTTCAACATTTTTATGGGGAGGCCGATAGCTGAAATTAGGAGATAAAAAGTGGTGGTATGATTTTCCTTAGGCAGTGAATCAATTTTTAAATGCCAAAACTCCGGCACTATACAAAATTTTGTATAGTGCCGGAGTTTTGGCATTTAAAAATTGATTCACTGCCTAAAGAAAATCATTCTAACTTTTATTTATTTAATTTTTATATACAAAATCTGTCCTCCAGGAGATCAGAAAATTTTGATTTGCGTCCAAAGTCTTCTATTTTTTATTTTTTTTAAATTTCTAGGGGAGCTGGCTGCCCCCACTTTTATGTTTTCTAAAGATGACACTCTTAGTGTGTTTTCATAAACCATCAAAGAACCTTATGATGTTTAATATTATTTAATGAAATGAACTTTCTATTCACTGATTCCGAGATAAAAAAAAATAAAAATACTTGAATACTGATTTAGTCAACTAATGGAATGTTCATATTGTCAATAAAATTAAATTTCAGAGACTTTTGTGACAGTTTTTAATTAAAAAGAGAAAAAAATAAAAATAAAAAAAAGAAAAACAAGGAAGATGTACATTCATTAGCCTAACTTGGCCCTAATAACGCCTTCAGCTGAACCAATGAAAGCCATCATCGTGACAAGGAAGCACAGGCTGCCAAATATCTGAAGAACAATCCACTTCTTTGTCCACCTACTAATTTTCTTCCGCACGAAGTACATTTCTACAGGAAAATATACGGTCAAAGGCCAAAAGCTGACTGCACCTATCATTCCCAAAACTTCGTTGAAGAAGGGAAAGATCACAGCTACTCCCGTCGTTGACACAACATAAATAGTTCGAAAGCTTAATCTTAGAAAATTCACTTGAAAAGCTGGCAAGAATGGGACTTTGAAGGTGTAGAATTTATTGACAAATCCGCTTCTTGGGAACTTCTTGGCTGACCATCTTTCCATGAATGCAAAGATGGGTTGGCCATACACCTGGAGGAACGAAAATAAATTCAGAATTTAAAGATTTCAAATCTGAATTTTGAAAGAAAAAACACAGGCTGATATTTCTTCTTTTTCTTAATGTTTCAAATTTCAAACCAGCGTAAAAGACATATATATATATATATATATATATATCGAGGTAAATACAAAATAGTTCATGAGGAGTACCTACCTGATATCCTCCCATAAGATGAACAACAATGCAAGCATTAGCGAAGTCAACGAGCCAAAAGGGCTCATAAAATCCAAAACCCGTCAAGAGATTCCCTGGCGCAACGCTCCCAAACGCTGCATAACCCAAACACCCACAACAGATGTAGAAGAAGGTGGTGGTAGAGATTGCAACCATTGAAGCCTTCTTCATTGTACTATTTTCTGGTGGAGGAGACCTCAAAGTATCCTTCATTTTCACAAATATCATCTTTGGATCATTTCAGCCTTTGTTTCTAATTTGTCTTCCACTTTTTCATTATTGATAGAGAATTTCTTTATAGCTAGGAAATAGGATTAATAGATCAAGAAGCCACACCTGTATCTCAAGAAGAAGATTTGAGTATGGATATGCAAAAGCAAGGTCTCCAAGTGCTTGGAAGATTAGCCATAGTTTTTGAACTGCTGTAGCAGCTGGGACTCCTCCAATACTTCCTTTAATTCTCCCGTTTTCTGCAATTACACAAAAAAAAAGGCATTAAATTTAATGTTTGGATCAAGATTTTCTCTAGGAAAATAATGGAGAGAGTAAGAGGAAATTCATTTTGATTGTGTTCTCTCTCTCCCTCTCTCTTACCCTCTCTCTCTCCCTCTCTCTTACCCTCTCTCTCTCTCTCTGCACTCACATGCTACAAATACTACTAAAATTTAAAATTTATTTTGACATAATTAAAAATTTTAAGACACCAAATATATGCTAATAATTTGAAAATTTTAATTTTTGTTCATTAATTTGATATATATTTTATTTCTCTCTCTCTTTCCTTAATAATTGAAAGAGTGAATTTCTTTTTTCGTTATCTTGATATTTTTTTTTAAGTTTCAAATCGGTCTAAAGAGCCTAATTGTGGTTGGATTATCGAAACTTTGGACCTCTAGCTATTAATTTACTATTATTTTTCTTTCAATAGTTATTGCTTTTGGTATCAAAGTTTAATTCGGTGAGTTTGTAGTCCCAAGCATAAATTGACAGGTAGATTAACGAAGGTAATTGACAGCTACCTATTACTTTTGCAAGGGCTAAGGCCAATCCAATGAAGGAGTAAGAGAAGGACATTAGGGCTGCAACAGTAGAGAGCCATTCTATGCTATGTAAATCTGGTATCTGAGACAATATAATCTGAATTGCTCCAAACACCACCATGTACAAACCATCCCCGCTTGCACATTTAGCTTCATGTCCCTCCTTGTGGTAGCAGTTTGACTTCTGAATTGCTCTGCATTGTTAATTTAAGAAAACCCTAGAATCAAAAGAAGAAAAAGAGGGAAAAAATAAATTATTAAAAAAATTGATCATAGGTGTACTTGTTTTGAAGTTTGGACTGCAAACATTGATTTTTTTTTTTTTTAAATTTGTGTACATGTTTTTTCTTAATACAAATTACATTATATCATTTCATACAAATTCAAATTCAAGATATTAATTTAAAAAAAAAAACAGTCAAAGGTGTGTCCCTAGACAATATATATATATATATATATATATAATTAAGATATACATCCTTATACACACACACACACACTCACACATATGTATAGGAATTGAAATATACCTCATACAGGTTGAAGTAGTGATAACATAAGCAATGCATGTGCCGTAGAGGTTGACAAACTGGAGAAAGCCACACAAGAGGGTGTGTTTGGTACCAAGATAAACCCTGACAGCATCCTTGTAAGAGTAGTTTCTTGTTCCAGTGACGGGATGAGGAGACCTATAGCAGTCAGACAGCAGCACTGCTGAAATGTATCCAACAAATGCAAAGCAGATCAAGGCAAATGGCCCTCCTATCCACCCCAGCTGTGCAATGCTCCATGCAAGAGACAGAACCCCTGACCCAATCACCGCTGTAATTATATGAGCGACACAACTCCTCAAGGTTCCTGAAAAATTAATTTATTAGTCTATCACCATTTTTTTTTTATTTCTTCTTTCTCTTTGTTAGACCACTAATTAATTGTCTGTTTGGAAAGATAGAAAGAGATTTTCAAAAGGAAAAAAGAAGAAATGAAACAAGGAAAATGCATGCAAACATACATGGAGGGTAAGGGATTAATAATTAAGGTGGTAGTAGTAGCAGTAGCGGGGTGGAAGGGTTTTAATTATAATTACCAGTCCTCTTGGGATGTCCATCATCGTCACAGGAGATGTCAGCTGCAGTTTGGAGATGAGAGCGGTGAGCAGCCTGCGGTGCCATATTTCATATCACTAGTTTTGTGGAACTACTTTGTGGATGGGCCTTTATTAATTTACTCTTATGTAATTTAAACTATATGTATCATGCATGTATCTTTTGACTTTTTAAAGGAGCCAAAATATATATATATATATAGTTTCACTTTGACACCACCCAATCCCGTTAATTAGTTGTCTAATAATGTTGTAGACTGCCACATTGGCTACAATCCTCCCATTTCTCGTCATAGCTCTCTATGACTACGAGTAGCTAGGCATGCACCAAATTCTAAACGTATTGTTTGCCTGTAAATAAGGTGGACTCACGTTCACTTCACCACCCACAAAAACATTCCCCTATAATTAGTAATTTTTCTTTACCATGAGGTAAAGTGTTGGGGGATAATTTTGATATAGACTCTTTAATTTTAAAAAATGTGTAAAATTTACTTGCACCCTTTTCTGACAGTCTATTTTTATTTGTGTTTTTTAAAAATTTAGTACGATATATATTGTTATTTTTTATATTATTGTTTATTTTCTCTAACCAAAATTATAGGGTCTAAAAAACATTAATAAATTCGTTAAAAAATATAAAATTAGCTAACTCATTACAAACATGATATCAAAAACAATAATTAGAATAAGAATATAAATCATTACATAATTCAAAGGCTAATATTGTGGAGGGTTTGCATGAAACCGTCGACAGTATTGTCGGGATGAGAAGAAAATAGTCGACTATTATGCAGTGTTTTATCGACTGTTTGGTCTCAGCATTAAATCGTCGACGGTATGTCTGAAACCGTTGACGGTTTTGCTAGGTTACTCAATGTTGGTTTTCAAATTTTGAATTGGGAAGTTGTATAGGTTGGGTTTCAGGGGAAAAACTCTTGGAGGGTTATATATACATGTTGTAAGAGGTAACTCAGTGTCTTTTGACACAAGATAGTAAAAATTCACTGCCATTTGCTCCCCTGGATGTAGGCATTATCGAACCACGTAATTTTCATGTCATTATTTCCTTGCTTTCATTATAATTTGTGTGATTGTGTTTTATGTATATTTCACTATTAAGTGCTGCATTGTGAGATTGTTAGTTTCCTCTACACATTGATTTGCACAACAAATTGGTATCAGAGCAATTGGTTTCAATTGCTTCTAGGGTGTTAATTTTTTGAATCCTATCTCGTTTTGATAATGACAAATCATACGCATCTCACTTGTGCATTTAGTGTATGAACAAATTTATATTTCAGAAGGCACAAATAGTTAATGCAATATGGAAGCCATGAGGCACTTAAAGCACACATCACCTTGCCCATTCCATTGAAAATTGAAGAGCAAAGAGTGAAGACATGTATTGTTTCAGTTGTAAAGCATTTAGATTAAATTGTATGCGCATGTCTTACTTGATCTAATGGAAAGCTCAATAACGACCATAGACTGACCCTAGGAACTCAAACTGTTCATGGAAAACCTTTTACTTAAAATGCTATACTCATAGAAAAGGTTTCAAACAATTTTGAAGTTCAAAACAAGGCTAAAATGCGTTTTTATAAAGGGCCTAGTCGACCGGATCATGAGCCCGGTCGACTGGTACTCATGAAATGAAGATCCAGTAGACCAGATCAATGACTCAGTCGATTGAACCGCGCTAAATGGAAAATTGCCTTTGGGCCGATTGACCAGACCTCGGGTTAGTTGACCAGAACTCTCGAGTTGAGCCTATTTTGAGCAAAAAAAGGGCCACAAAATTCAAATTTATTATTATTATATTAGCCAAACGGTCATAAAACAGTCACAAGAGGTCTTTGCCTATAAATACCAAGCCTAAAACTCTAAAAAAAACTTTTACTAATCTTGTATTAAACTCTTACATATTTGGGCATTTTATTATCTCATTTTCTCAAATCAAAGAGCATTTACTCTCATCTACTCTCTTCATTTACAAAATCATTTTGGAGAAATCATTTATTGCTCTTGAATCTTTAAGGAAGCATTTATTGCACATTTATTTTTGCTTCGAAGATCAACCACTCTCATCTATTCTCATTTATTTCAAAAATATTTTTTTTTGAGAGAGAAACCCTAACTCTATTGAGCTTAAATCTTATCTTGTGAGAGTGCATTAGGTTTTTAATTATACAAACTAGCTTATTGAAGAAGCATTTTATTGTTTGCAAAAACTTTTATTCTCATTTTTATATCTTGTGGTTCGGGTATAGAACCGTGCCAAACGAGGGGATATCGTTTGGAGAGGTGGCTCCGCCTATAAGGAGTGGTGTAATAGGTGGCTTTTCCTGATTGAAGAAGTGTGTATAAGGTGGCACCAACTTGGTTAAGGAGTGGATAGTAAAATCCTCAAGAGGTCGTCTTGAGGCAAGGACGTAGGCGGGGATAGCCGAACCTTGTAAAAACCGTCGTGTTTGCTTTCTCTTTCCCTACTTGTATTTATTTTTATGAACTTGTATGTTTACACTTATGTTGTTGTGATTATTATGCTTGTTTTAAATGTTTAAAGCCTTAAGATTGATTGAGAAACCCTAAGCTTGAGATAGTGTGGTTGTGTTTTATAAATAGGGCAAAAAGTGACCTGGATTTTTAAAATATCCAATTCACCCTCACTCTTGGGATTGCACCAAAACTCACAATTGTTATTAGAGTCTTATTGCAAAAAGCTTAAACATTTTCGTTAAAGATCACATGGCTCATCTTGGTGTCTACCCTTTTAGTGAGGGACAATCATCTTCACGCCCATCAATCTTTTGTGGTGTTAGCTACACATTTTAGAAACAAAGAATGAGAATTTTTTTTCAAAATATAGATTGGAGAGTGTGGAGGGTTGTAGCAAAGGGAGATTATATAACTGTAACAATTGTTGATGGAAAAAGTGTTCCTAAAGCTAAAGATGATTTTACTAAAGATGACATGAAATTAGTAAGTTTAAATGCTAGTGCTATGAATGCTTTATACAGTGCATTAGATGCAAATGAATTTAATAGAATCATGACATGTGAAACTGTTAAGGAGATTTAGGATAAACTAGAAGTAACATATGAAGGAATTAAGTATGTGAAGGATAGTTGTATAGATATGCTAATGAATATGAAGTCTTTAGAATGACTTCCAAAGAATATATACAATCCATGTATACTAGATTCATACACATACTAACTATTTAAATGCTCTTGGAAAAACATATCCTACTTATGAAATGATTAGGAAGGTACTTCGAGAATTACCTCCAATCTAGGAGCCAAAAGCAACAGCTATAGCTGAAGGAAGAGATTTGAAAGCAATGATGTTGGAAGAGCTCATTGGATCTCTCATCACATACAAAATGGCAATCAATGAGAGGCTAAATGAGTAGAGCAAAATAAAGAAAGTTACAACCATCAAAGCTTCAACGAGTAGCTCTAGTGAGGAAAGTGAGCT
This sequence comes from Malania oleifera, assembly GCF_029873635.1. Classification (NCBI taxonomy): domain Eukaryota; kingdom Viridiplantae; phylum Streptophyta; class Magnoliopsida; order Santalales; family Ximeniaceae; genus Malania; species Malania oleifera. The sequence continues at coordinate 7,984,205 of NC_080428.1, forward strand.
GGACTCTGACGAGGACATGACCTTATTGACCAGAAAGTTCAACAAGTTTTGTTAGCCTTACAAGGCTTAAAATCTTGTTTTGATGATAACAAATCAGAGGAACTTAACATATTTGGTTAAGTGATGATGTGACAGGACTTAAGAATGAGAATACAAGATCAAGTGCTCACAAAGATCATTAAAAGCTTATACTTCAAAGAAAGATGATCAAATGAAGCTTAAAGAATATTAAGGAATGGATTCAAAGATGATTTAATAAAGCTTGAAGATCATGAGAACATGAATGAGAACTTGCTAAAATATATTAAAGCTTGAAGACAAGATGGGGTGAAAGAAAAAATATCATGGAAGACTTCAAAGCTTAGAGTTGTAGGCTTTAAAAGATATGATGTAAGTACTTCATGTTTTAAATATCTTATGGAAATATGTTGAAAGCTCTTCTAGGGTTATTCATTGACTTAGAGACCTTATTTAAAACCCCGAAAATGTTTTATAAGAAATCAAAGCAAGAGAGAAAAAATGATTTTTGAGAACTAAAATGAAAAATCTAAATTTGGTCTGGCCAGATGACTAAGGTGCACCCTTAGAAGATTGATGATGTACCTCAGTAGACCGAAATTTTACTTCAGTCTACTGAAGAATTTAATCAAAAAACTGAAGAATTAGTTCAATCTACTGAAGATTTTTATTAGGGAATACAGAAGAGGCAGTACACCCTTAGAAGACTGAACCCTTAGTTCAGTCGTTTGATCAGGAACTTTAGAAGAATGAATCCTCAGTTTAGCCATCTGACCCTGTGTCTAGTTCAAATTTTTCAGTGTGTTAAGGAACATCAGAAGACTGAATTCGATACTTCAATTGCCTGAACACTGTTAACGACTAAAAATTTTAAATGTTTTAAACTTCAAATAAATGTTTCTTGTGCCCCAAAAATTTATGAAAATTTGGGAGACACTCCAAGTAATCTTGGGCAATATGAAATTAATTTTTCTAAGCCTATTAATACATGTTTTTGAAAATCAAATCATAACCAAGAATTGAAAAATCTGTTTCAAGGTTGAAAGCACACTTGCTCTTTCAAAGCTATCTCTTGCTCACTTATTGCAAAATATGATTTCCTGAGAATACTAAAGTGCTGATCCATCCTACTCTGATTTCTACTATTGATCATCATCTAGAGAAGGATATTGGTGAAATCTTACTAGAGCTTCAATCTTATTTCAATTTGATATTTAAATATTGAAGTATCTAGTGTTTGAAATTGTAATCTTCTGCTCTATGTGAGAGTGCCATTGTATGCAGAGATTGTCTCTTGTTTTCTTTTAGTGATTGAAGATTCCAGGTTGTTGGATCGTTAGACCGAACATGGGGTATCGCTTGGAGAGGAGTTGCTCTAGCCTATTGAAGGAGTGACCGAGCATGGGGTCTCGCTTGGAGAGGCGTTACTCTAGCCTATTGAAGGAGTGTTTGGGCGTGGGGTATCGCTTGTAACGGTTTGTTCCGCCCAAAAAGGAATGGTATAGTGGAATCCTTAGGTGGTATTGGCTAAAGGCGAGGACGTAGGCTAGGGATAAGCCAAACCTCATAAAAGACGTGGTGTTACTCTCTTTCCTTACTTTCTTTAAATTCCAGCATATATTAATTATGTGGTTGAATTTAATTTTTGATCATATACACTGCGTGGATTGGATATTAAATAAACTAAAGATTAATTTGATTTTGAGATTTGCGGAAACCGAAAGGAAGTACATTGGTTGATCAATACAAATTGCAAAAATCGTAAGGGAGTACGTTGATTGGTTAACACCCAAGACTCATTAACTGAAAGTTTATTTAAAGTCCAAGTTCTTGGAAAGAGTGTTGGATTTCATATTGTGCATCATATTGAGAAATCAAATCCATCAATAGAGGGCTTACATGTATTCATAGGGCTGCAAATAAGCAAATATCTTGTATTCTTGTAAAAGTTGAGAATTGTCAAGAAGCTGCATATTATATCTTAATTTGGTATCTTTGGTTGTTTACTTTAAAGTTGTTGATTGGTTCTTGGTTGTTTGAGTTTTGATTACTTGTGTTGAGTATTGGTTTGTGGATTGATTAAGTGATTAAAAAGCTTTACTGTGTGTTTGTTAAAGTAACAAGTGGTTAAGAATTCTCAAAAAGACTTAAACAAAAATTTCAAATAACCCAATTCACTTCCCCTCTTCGGACTACACCTCAACTTTCAATTGGCATCAGAGCGGTGCTTTAGCAAATCCTAGCTGACTCATTCTAAAAATGAGCAGCTCAAAAGCTATCCCAAGTAAAGGAATTCTGTCGTGTAATATTCAGCCTGAAGACCAGATCGTCTCCTTAGGGAATGCGGTTTAATCTCAAATTTTACGTATTTCCAATCGAAAATAAAAGTTACTAAACACAGTTTAGATTCAGTTTTTTTCAGAATGGTTGAGATTTCTTTTGACAAATTAAATGCAATTTAAATTCTAATCCTAACACGTACTAAATTCAATAACGAAACACGGAAATCATACGTCTAATTAAGCAAGAATTGAAACATGCATTTAAACTCCGGAATAAAAACTAAAGACGATAACTTTAACACGTAATTAAAACACACAATTCTAAGAACGCAACTAATCACAAAATTAAATAACAACAAATTTTGGTGCAACCAAGAACTTAAATAGAAATTCAAGACTTCAAGAACTAAATTATAAGTAGAACACTAAAAAAAATGAACTTTAATAAAAATTAAACTAAACCGAACTCAACAAAATTTAAATTTTAAAGAAGACAATTAATATAAATCCTAAAGAAAATATATTTTTTATTCTTTTTTCTTTTTATATCAGGAGATCAACACGAACTTAGACATAATCACTCAACCAATGCTAAATAAATACAAAGAACAAAGAAAGAAATTAACTTTATTTAAAAGACTTCAAACAAAAAAAAAATGAAAACTGTAATTTAAATTCTACCACAATGATAAAAAGAAACAATTAAAAAGAAAGATAATGAAGAAAAGAAAGAAGAAAAAAAGAAAGAGAAAGAAGTGAGAGAGAGTTGAGAGTGGCTGGCCTTGGCTGGCATCAAGTAATGGCTGGCTGTGGGCAGTGGCTGGAGCAGCACTAGTAGTTCTTCTTGGCTGAAGTAGCTCGGAGCAGCAGCAGCAAGGGAACAAAACTAGGGGCTTTGGTTGGGGGTTTCTCGGGTCCAGCCAGCTATAGCAGTAGTAGCAGACCTTCACGGCAGCAGTAGGGCACGACAAGAATTGAGGAAGAAGGCTACAACAGGGAGGCAAGGAGAAAGGGGAGAGAGAGGAGAAGAGGAGAAGAAGCAAGGAAAATGAGCGAAGGTAAGAGAAGGGCCAAGAGTGAGAGGGGAGCTGGGGACTGTGCGTGAGAAAGAAGGGAGAAGAGGGTCAACTACTCGAGTAGGCAGTAGCAGAAGAAGAAGAAGAAGAAGAAGAAGAAAAAGAAGGCAGTTGAAGCAAGGAGGAATGGCAGCAAAAAGCGGGGGAAGAGAAGGAAGGAAGAGAAGAGAAGGGAGAAGGGAGAAGGGTGAAGAGAAGGGGGAAGGGAAAAGGGAGAAGAAGAAGGTGCGGTTCCCTGGATGAGAAAAAAAAAGGAAATTTATGAAGGGAAAGGGTCACTGCCCTACCAGCGAGACACCCAGACCCGACTGCATGGCCGGGTCACATTAAATAAGTTTTTTAATTTTTTTTCTTTGTTTCCTTCTTTTATTTCTTAAAGAATAAGGGTGATTTTGACCCTCTTGGAACCCGTTTCTTTCAAAACTCAAAACATGAAAATTGTAGTTAATCTTCTCATATTTTTCCAGGATTTTGAATCGTCTTGATCGAAACTTGGACGGAAAAATTATGTACAAATTACGAACTGGTGCTGGTTTTAGCTTTCGAAAATTTTCTTGCGATAAAAAAATGCCAAAAATTCATAAATTACTCAATAAAACCCAAATATTATAAATAGGGTACCATGTTAAAATACTAAGAGTAATTAGGTATTTAATTAAAAATATAAGCTAATGGGTCGACTGTTTCTTCAGCTTGGAGAGCGAGCAGTGCTGCCACCGCTTCCGAACATGCGATTCAACTCTATACCCAACATCGTGCTGTCGGAGTTGGACTGCGGCACCAATATTTTTGGTTTCATTGAGGCCATCATGACGAAGATGGAGCCATCGGTGACATTATAGAGGCTCACATGTGCTTGCACTCAGCGGTGGAGGTTGGGATTTGCAAGAATATTTCGATGGCGTTGTTGTGCACTTTCGGCATTGATGTTTTGGATTAATGGTGTTGGCTTTACGTGATTGTGTTTCCACCATAAGCCACGCTTCATGCATCCAACGGACCAGCGTAAGGTCACGTTGGAGGGATAGGCGCCGGAAATAATTTCCAGACCAGTTCATGTAGCTTTATTTATTTCTTATTTATTTTTTTAAATTTGTTTAAAATACGTTCAAAAATAAAGTTTTTCCCAAACTTTGCTTAAATGTTTGTAAATAAATTAAAATCAAATCTGGAGTTGGCACGCATGGGATCACCTGTCGAGGACTAGGAGGCGCGTGACGGTGCATGGCTTCGACGGGTGGCTGTCGGAGGTGCGTGTGGGCATGTGCGGCGTCGTGGGACCTCCATTCAAGCTCTAGTTTATACCGTTGGCTTCGTCTCGACGAGAGGAACACAATGGTGGCCTCAAAACTCAGTTTTGAGATACTGGATAGGGGCTCTAATTTGGTGATTTTGTTCCTATCTAGCTCTGATACCAATTGTTGGGGGATCTAGGAACAATAATCACATACAAGCAAAATATAAACAACCAAAATGGAATACCATATTTATGTGGTTCGGTCCAATGTGACCTACATCCACAGAGCACACCGAATTTCATTGTAGACTGGAAGAATAAATACAAGGAGGAGGAGGAGGAGGCTACTGCTCTCTACTCAGCTCTCTCTCTCTCTCTCTCTCTCTCTCACACACACACACACACACATGCACACACACACACACACAAACACACACAACAATCACTGTTCCTCACACCTTCTGCACACTCTGTTCTGCACGCACACTACAACACAATTCCACACACACACACACACACACACACACACACACACACACACACACACATCTCATTTATAGCCATGGATGGGGGGTGGAAGTCAAAATTAGGTGGCTTAATTTCAACATGGTGGGTAGGGTTGGTGGTCGCCGGTCTCCAACCTCAACGAAAGTAGCTGGGTTGGTGCTGAAGTCTCCACCTACTGCAATCTCAACAGTAACAACATCTTTTTCCTAGCTTCTTGTGCCTTTAAACCAAGCCTCCAAATCTTCAAACCCTATATGGTTTGGAGCTAAGCTCCAAAGAGAAATCCTTTTAAAGATAAATGCCAAAAAGCCTCTAGAAGAGTGGTTGAAGACTCTTATTTACACTAGGCCTAAGGATTCTAAGAGAAGCCAACTCCTATTTTGCACACAACCCCCTCTAGAAACCACTTATCTCTTGAAGCCCCACCAAAAATAATTCCCATCACAAAAATACCCCTGAATATTGCAAATGACCCTCAGAACTAATTTGACCAAAATATACCCCAACATTCTAAAATTACAAAAGTACCCCTAGCTAAACAACAGCACTTGACAAAAACAAAAAATTAAATTAAGATTGCAAAATTGCATCATAAAGGCAATAAATTGAATTTTTAAGAATGAAAATACCCAAAAGAACCCTTGTGAACTCAGGGATCCAAGTTATTATTATTATTATTATTATTATTATTATTATTATTATTATTATTATTATTTTTGATAGAAAAAGAAATTCATTAACAAAAAGAGAGGAGAATTTGCAAGGGGTGGAGGATAATAGATCCTCCTAGAAAACCAAAGGAACAAAAGAAACAAAAGAAATTACAATAATGCTCCCCTCTAATTCCTTTAAGCGTCTGACAAAAGTAATCCCTAGAAAGAACCAAAAGAATAAGCCCAAAAGGACATGAGGAAAACCACTAAGTCCCATAGGATACAAAGTTGGGTTGCCTTGTCATTAAAATTCCTCGTGTTTTGTTCCATCCAAAGAGTCCAAAGGATGGAAAATATAGCATATCTCCAAAGAACCATCCCTTCCTTCTCCCAAAGCCTGTGTAATGCACTTTGAAGAAGGCTTCAGCTGTTTATGGGAACATCCTCATCAAAGACTGAAATAGCCTAACCCAAATCTCCTTAGCCAATCAGCAATGATAAAACAAATGGTCGGTAATTTCATTATAATTATAGCACATTACTTGTGTCCTTGAACCGATAACCGTCTTTTGGCTAACCTAGCCTCCTCCATCCCAAGGGACCATTTATGGGGCCTCCTCGTCTCTAGCTGATCATTTGTATTAAGTTAGTAAATGACCAAGGTCCACATGAACAACTATATAGGTATCCAGGTTATTAACACTAGGATTTAACTGATGAACAAAACATTAGTAAATATACAAGGAGGTAAAGAAAATAGAGGTTCATGAGGAAAGGGGATTGAATATGGTATTTTACCTCGAGAATTGAGAACACATTCTATTATGAATTGCTTCGCCTCAAAACACCTTAGGCACGTTCATTTGAAATAAGAAGGTAAGAGCTACATCTAAACTATGTCAATTCTTTCTTTTAGCAACTCATTTGTTGTGGAGTTTTGGAGTATGTGTAATTTACTTATATAGGGAGTGAATTGAGTACTAAAATATTCTTTGCATTGTCATTTGAATGCAAATAGATACATTAAACATATTTTTAATTTTAGAACAAAAGGAACATAGTTTATTGCGTAACATAGAGCTGTATTTCATTAAGTAAAGCCAAGTCACCCTTGAATAGATCATCAACAAACATAATAGACAAATGAAAATTTGAAAATCTTGCTAGATAAGCACTACGAGGACCTAAACATTTGAATGAACTTAAGAAAAGGGAATGATAGACTAATTATTGACTCGAAAGGCAAAGAGGACATTATGATGCTTCACCAAATGTCTCACTCTAGTCTAGATTAGATACATGACTTACACTCTTCACTTTTCTAAGGAGGTACAATTGAGCTAGGAATGAATTTGAAGAGGTTTAGTTGTGACTAATCAAGAAGTAAAATACGATGATGAATCAAAGGGATAGAGGTCTCTAGCTTCATGTACATTGATCATCCTTGTCATCTTTGAGTTTTGAAGAACAAAAAAATTAGGAACAAGAGTATTGAACAATTGAAGGATTTCGTGAGTTTGCTAAAATGCATTAGGTTAAAAGAGAAGTTAGGAATATATAACCTATTACTACATGTAAGAAGAGTCATAGGTTTACCTAATTGAGCAAAATATGCAACAGAAGTGATGCTTGATACTGGATAAACTTCGGAGTATTCTTATTTTGATATAGAAACAACTCTTTGTTCTTTAACCGCGAAGTGGTAGAGGCCAAATTAGTAGTTGTAGCATCAACTACTTTGAGGGGTTTACTACTCAATAGAGATTAGTCGTGTCATCTAATCATCTATAAGAGGTGCATTTCCATGATGTACCTTTACCATGCCTGTCTCTACCATTATGATAGTATGGTGTCATAGACCATCTCAGGAACCCGTACTACCACTAGATTGTGTACTTGTACCACTTCTTGTAACAAACACAAAGCTTTGCCCACAAATAATAGTGCTAATGAGGCATGAATTAGGTGAGAATAAATGTTAGTTGATGATGGTAATTCTACATTACAATTGGTTCAGAATTCATGACTCAAATCGACCAAAATTAACTTGAAGACTTGTTATGTGCTCCCTCTATTTCTGCATCTTACATGTTGAATTTTTGAGTCCGATCGCTATTTTGATATTGACAAAGTACAAGTATCTCATGTGTGCATTTAGTGTTTTTGACCAGGTTCATGATTTAGCACACACATGAGGTAAAGGACATGGAAGCTTGGAGGAATACAAAATCATATTTTTTAGGTGTATTCCAGGAAGACTAAAGAGCAACAGACAAAGATGTTAATTTTAATTTGTATATGCATTTAATTTTATATCTCTAGTCTATAATAATGCATGCATCTACATGATGTGTTTAAATGCTCAGAACGACCATAGATTGACCCTAAAGACTAGCACATGTCACCAAAATTTTTTTTTCTAAAAAGGCTAAAATCATACAAAGTTTTTGGAATAACTTTAGGGTCAAAATTAGGGCTAAAACAAACTTTACGAAAGTCGACCGACACGAAATTTTTTCGGTGTCTTCAAAAAGACCTAAAAATGACCTTAAGACACTCACCCATATACTTATATATGTTAGCCATTTGAATAAAGTGTTTGTTGTCTGAAATAGGACGGAAATGCACAAAATTTACACCTTCGTTTGATCGACCTGTGCAGTTCATTCTGTCCTTGGTCGATCGAACCCGATCTGGGTCAATTGGTTGACCACAATCTGGTCGACCGAGCTCATGAAGCTCATTTGACCTCGATCGACCGAACCTCCCTAAAGTTAGCTTTTTGACCACCTGGTTGACCGAGCACAAAATGTATTCCAACGCTCTGGTCGACTGAGGGTCCTCCAGAGATGCCCTAACGCCTTGGTCGACCGAACTATCAAGTTCAAATCTTCTCAGTCGACTGAACCTCGAAAATATTGAAAAATCGCCTTGGACATGCATGTCTAGTCAACCGAGACCCTAGTTCATTTTTAGCCTGGTTGACCGAACCTCAAGAACTTCGGTCGACCGAACTTGTCCTGGTCGACTGGTGCTCTAGGGTTGGAATTTTTAAAAAAGTTTAAAACATCATTAAAATTTAATTAAAATTTTCCAAAATACTGAGCGTGTCCCTCAATCGTCATATTTGTTGAAAATCTATAAATACCCCCTCAAAAGTCCTGATTAGCAACTTTGATTAACCCAAAACTTCTCTCTAATCCTTTGTTAATCAAAACTCCCCCAACTCATTTTTATTGCAAAAATTTCTTCTTTGAGGCAAAATATTTTAAGCAAATCCCTTCAACTCTCTTTCACTTGTTTTATCTCAAAATAATTTTTAAAGAGAGTATTTTATTTTTGGAATTTTACTTTTAATTACATGCATATACTCTCTTTCGTTATTTACTTTTTGAAAATCAATCTTTAAGAGTATTGCTTGCATTTCTCCCAGTTATTTCTCTGATAAACATTTTTGGGAGAATTTATTTATTGCACAAATATTTTGTTAAGCTTAACTCCTAGATTCTCCAAGTAGTTTTCATTTGCATAGATCTTTGTTGGAGAATATAGTACTCATTTTTCACATACATTATAATTGTGCAAAAATCATTGAAAGAGCAAAACACTAGGTTTTCCGATATTATTATTGAAATATCTTTTTGGAGAAAACTTTTTATTAGGGTTTCAATATAGTTAAGCACCCTTACTCTACTGAACATAAATCATATCATTAGAGAGTGCATATTTTATGAGCTTAAGCATGTACATCTCTGCTTGTATTTCAGAAGCATGTTTTATGTACAAAATGGTTTTAATGTAATGGTTGGGTTTTGCCCATTAATTGAACTGGAGAGTCTTAGCCCCGTAAATGAGATCGGTTCGGTTCAGCTTGGAATTGAACTGGGAGTCTTAGCTCCATAAGTGAGACTAGTTCGGCTCAACTAGTAATTGAGCTAGGGTTTTCCTCGCCCCGCAAGGAGAGGATGTAAAAGGCTTTTGCTCCACCTGGTTAAGTGAGCAGGTTTAGTGGAATCCTTGGGGAGTATGCCCAAGGCGGGGATGTAGGCTGGTTTGGTCGAACCTCGATAACAAATCTGGTGTCACTTTCTCTATCTTATTTAAATTCCTGCACTTTAATTTCAGCATGTGTATGAATGTTTATTTAATGTTAGAGTTATTTGCATACACACATTTGATTTAGATAAGATACTGTACATGTGTATGTTTATTTTCACTGCTAAAATTATTTTACATACGCGTGTGCACATTGAATGAGATATGATATATGGTGAATCGGCGTAATTATTTAAATTAGTTAAAAATGTTTTAAAACCTAATTCACCCCCCTCTTAGGATTACACCAGTTCCAACATTACGAACATGAAATCAATGGTTTAATCAACTCAGGAAAGAACTATATCTCCGCAAAATACTGAACAACACTCTTTTCGCCTATTGCAATTGAAATTCCTCTAAGGAGAGATCATGCATGCCACTAAGATCACTAGAATGTAAGAGTTGGCGTAATCCCATTTGTATCAAGGTGCATACACATCCTAAAAATATTAGGTTCATGGAATTCCATAGCAACAAAACAATTAATGCATCTTTGTGAATCCATATCTCCTTGTCTCTTCAATCGGTCTTGATTGAGTGATTCAAACTTACCTAGACTCCTTAAATAAATCTTGATGAATTGCAAATAGTTACTAGTCAAACAACACGACAACAACAGCTAACAACAATAACAAGCCTTCCACTAATTCACTTAATCAAGGCATTTTATTTGACTAACTTGAGAGCTGTTAAGTCTTTTCTCACCATCTTATTCCAAGTTATTTTAAGTTTGCCCCTTTCTCTTCTAGTACCATTAATAGTAATTTGCTCGCTTATCCTCGTTGGTGCATTACTTGGCTTGCATTTCAAATGAGCGAACCATTTAAGTCGTACCTCTCTCATGTTCTACTAGTGCTATGTCAAACCCATTTCGAATATTTTTGGTCCTTGATTTATCCTTTAATGTCACACCACTCATCCACCTTAGCATGCACATTTTGACCACTATTACTTTTTGAATATGTTTTCTTAGTTAACCAATATTCTAATCCATATAACATTGCCAGTCTTATAGTTGTCCTATAGAACTTTCCTTTTAATTTTACTGATATTCTACGATCACACATCATACCTGAAGCACTCCTCCATTTTACCCAATTTGCTTTAAGTTTATGTACTACATCGTTTTCAATTTCTCCCTCCGCTTGCATGATAGATCCAAGATATCGAAATCTGCTAGTATTATTGGTTTCTTGATCATCAAGTTTAATTTTATCTTCAATATTCCTCTTTACATGGCTGAAATTACATTTTACATACTCTATCTTGTTTCCTTAGATTCTAACATTGTTTTCCAAAGTTCTAACTTAGACTCTACCCAACTCGTATTTTCATCAATCAAAACAATATCATCTGCAAACAACTTGCACCATAGCATCTCATTTTTTGGATATTCCTCGTGAGTTCATCAATCACTAAAACAAATAGATAGGGGCTCAAAGTAGATCCTTGATGTACACTTATTGTGATTGGGAATTCTATAGACTCTCCTCTTGCAGTCCTAACACTAGTCATTACTTTATCATACATGTCTTAATAACATTAGTACGTTTGTTGCATGCTCCCCTCTTTTCTAGAATCCATCAAAGAACTTCCCTAGGTACTTTATCATTTGCTTCTTCTAAGTCAATAAAAACCATATGCAAATTCCTATTCGTTTTCCTGAACTTTTCCATTAATCTTCCTAATAGACAAATAACTTTTTTTGTCGATCTCCCGAGCTCTATTCTTATTATTTGTTTAATTAATCCTTCCCACAATTTCATTGCATGAATCATAAGTTTAATTCCATCATAGTTATTACACTTTTGAACATCACTTTTTTTTTTTTTTTTGGGTATAGGAATTAAAGTGTGTGCATGGGCTGTCCCCCCCCACCCCCCCCGTTTTTTTTTAAAATTTTTTATATAGGTATTAAAATGATTTTCTTCCATTCCTCTGACATATTCTTGGTTTTTGTATTAGTTTCACTTCTAGGTTTAAACTTATAGTTCATTAAACAACTTATTAAAGTATTGTCGCTAATTAGTGGATGCCTCATTGAAACATTGATAAAAATTCATATCTTAAAGATCTAACAAGTTCTATGTTGGCCGTTAGCTACCTAATGCAACCTTTCTCTGTCTAGGCTTGGGATCAGTTTTTTGTAGGTATAATTAAGGCATTTAGTGCTACATAGGCAGAGTACAAGCATCTATTGATTGAAGAAAGAACTAATTTTGTATAAACATGTTGCAGCTCTAAACTCGGGGTGTAAAAAGGCTAGTTTATAGGCTAAGCCTGTGCAAAGCACTAACTTGAAATTAGAATGAAAGCTAGTATCTCTTGAAAAAGGAAGTTGTTAAAACGCTTAAGTTTGACATGAAATTATAGTATTCTTGGGATTAAAAAAGTTCAATTTTTAAGTTGTACAGGAATTCAATCAAAAACTACAAAAACAACAAGTACTCGTTCTAGTGATAGGTGTTGGATCCACGCACACATATCAAACCAGGAACGAACCGGGGAAAAAATCTCATTGCGGATTTTAGCGGTGATGGACGACAATTACATGTGTCTATAGAGGCTTATCACTTTTCAACCTATGATTGAAAAAGAAAGAGAGTGGATGCCGAATGTTTTTTTTTTTTTGGGGAGTTGTGGAGTCATAGCATCTTGTAGGCGGTGGCATGGCAATAGTGAGTGCGGCGATAGGAAGAGAGGAATTGATCTAGTTAAGTAGGATATTTGTGGAGGCTTCCGAGCTGGGATATTCAAGATGAGATAGGACTCTCGTAAACAACCTCGGTGTCTTGTCTGTGGGCGGGACAAGAAGAGACGATGAGCCAATCATCTAGTCAGAGGGGCTGGATTGAAGATGGTCTAGGTGCTTGACGGAGGAGATTTGAGCGAGACTCTCGAAGATTGTCTAGTTTTCCTATCAGAGAAGAGTAGTTAGAGAGAGGCAACAGATGACTTGTTGGTGATGCTCAGCAGAGGAGATTTGAGATTTAAGACTTACCTAAAGCTCGTTGGAGTAGGATTTGTGCTTGCAGAGACTCCCAGTTAGACCAAAGAAACCTGAGGAACCGTTACAAAATCAGTCAGGAGAGAGAGATAGAGGCTTAGAGAAGTAGCCTTAGCATCATCGGAGAGGAGTTTAAAGCAGCAATCATAAGTAGTTGTGTGAGCGGCAGTTGGGCATCGGGGTGATGTTCGAAAGTTGGATCATTGAAGCTGCGCTTGGAAATGTTGGTCAGCAAAGTGGACGGCCAGACCGATAGGCAGATAGACTAGCAAGTAGTTACAACTGGTCCCCGGCGTGCGGGTGACTTGGCGCAGCTGCAAAGTCCTGGCGAACCGTTACAGTGCTGGTCGGGAAAGAGGGAGAGAGAGAGATAGGTCAGCGAAGTGGGCGGATAGAATAGTGAGAAGTTATTGCTAGTCTTCGGCATATTGGAAACTCGGTGCCGCCGAAAAGCCTTGCCGCTGGCAACACACCCACCATGTGCTGGCGACCAGCGAGTGGGACACTGCCTGAGTGTTTTCCCGATTCCAATATTTTGACCTGGAAGGAGACATTTTGATTGTGGACACAATTTATTGCAAGAAAGTGGCATAGTTTGGCACGAAACTCTAGAAATTGTCACTCTAGCGTTAAAAATCAGATAAGATATCGTTCCTCTAATTTATGGGTTTTCTTTATGAATTTATTTTATTTCAGCGGGACAATCAAAATCAAGGTGAATTGAAGATTGTTTTTGAGAAATTGGGAGTAAAGCTTGTGGGAAAGTTGTGTTAAAAGGCTGTTGATACTTATGCATAGATTCAGCAACATGGTGACAATTATAGGAAAGGAATGCCACTCGCTAAACTTCGGGCACAATTTCAAGCTGTACAACACTTTTCTCAAATGCGGAGAAAAGGTTTGCAAAATCTTCATTGATGGAAGATGTCCAATTGGTTTCCATAAATAGTCATTTGTATGTAACTTCATTTAGAACCCCATCCAAAGCCTTATGACATATATTGGATTGATGACTCTGCCATATATGTTTGTGAAAGATGTTTGGTGCCTATATAAATGGGTGACTATTTTGATAATATTTGGTGTGATATTATACTCATGAACATTGGCCATGTATTTCTTGGTTGGATGATTTGGGTTTGACTAAAGGACATGAGAACACATGTCATCCACTATAATGGAAAGAAAATCATTTTGAAGCCTCCTTTACCAACCAAACAGGACAAAGCATATATTGATCATGTCAAAGTTACTCAACTTGAAGACACTACAAGCAAGACAATGAATGTGTTTGAAGACATCCAAAGTCTTTCAAACATTCTTATAGTAGAGTTTGTCATCTCCAATGAGTTCATTGATGCTAATTCTCAAGTCAAGTCTATGGTGCTGCCAATGGAATGTGGTTTCTTGTCTCTTTTAAGTGCTGCCTTTCGAAGAGTCCAAGTTTGCCTCTTACTTTTGATCCTTCAACATTTCAAAATTCAAGGCCGATTTTTTTCTAATTGGGGGAGAGTTGATGTAGGACAAGAACAAAAACCTTGGGAAGATCCTTGTTGGAGAATAATTAAGAAGAGTTGGGTCAATGAATTGTTGGTTTAAGTTAGTAGTTTATTGTATGTTTAATTTAATGAGTAGAATATTGTGTATTTGGGGGCTTGTTTGTAGTATTTGTGTATTCTAGGGGTATCTTTGTAATGTAATTTAGTTCTAAGGGTTTATGTGAAATTTTCATGTGAATAGGCTTTCTTATAAATAGTGTGTGAAAGCCATGTTGTAGTAGGTGATGAATTTGATTGAAGTCCCCCACCCCCACCGCCAGTATCTCCTCTTTCCTCCCTTCCCATTCCTTTACTAATTTCTCCATGCTTGCAAAACCTTGATGCTGCCCTGCATCAACTGTACAAAATGTACTGTATGGATGTCTATATGGTATAGACACTGTGACATCATGCGCCTACTTTGCCTCTATTCCACAGCTGATGGTTTCTCTTATTTCCTTGTTTTTGCCCCTTTTTCACATGAGATTGACAGAAGGAAAAAAAAAAAAAAAAAGGAACAATAGAGGGGGAATTGAATGCTCTGATGCCAAATTAGGGTTGATGGAGGAGAGAGTAGTCCTCTCCCTCCTTTTCTCCTCTTGATCTGCATGGGAGGATTTGTTGATATTCTGAATTTGGTTTGACAGTTAAATTTATATGCACTATTCATTTTCACTATATTGAAGCTTTCTAAAATTTTCATTATTAGTTCCTTACCATGCATTATTGAAGGCCGTGTCTTTGTCAATGTGATTATTCTGATAGCTTTTTGTAGCAGGACAATTCAGATGGTGCTATTCATGGAGAAGATACTACAAGTGACAGTAACTGTTGTGAAACTTGAGATTATTCCACCTAACTTTACCACAGTTTGCTATTGTACAGGTAAATAGAGAGTGAATAATTGTGCAAAATTACATCAGGTAAATTCTCAGGGAAGTGGGGGGTCACAACGAACTGCTTAAATTTTACTTTCCTAGACAGAATTTTCCTTAGAAATGTAATGAACACAATATATTACTACAACTACATGCTACAAAAGCTAACAACTGAATAGATGAAAGGAAGAACACCATAATTTAACAAGGTTCAGCTAATTGTGCCTACGTCCTTGGACACTGTCAATCAATATTCCTCTATTGTAGAAATATTACAAATTGAGAGAGAGAAGAGAGAATGTGCCTAAGAGAGAAGTAGGCAAATTTGGGGATGAGATTACAAATGGAAGTGATGGGTTTATATAGGTTAGAAAATAACACTATTATAACAACTCATCACCTACAATTGAAAAACTATCCCACCATTGAAGACTTCAATGGTGAACTTCTAGAAATGAGCCATAATTCAACAAATCTCCACCTTGGTGAAATTCTATCTCTTAACATCTCTCATGGATTCCATAATGTCTTCAAACGTGCTTGTAGGGCAAATCTTTCAATTTTCAACAATGTTGATCAAGTTCAAGCAATGTTGAAACTTGACCACAATCACCACTTTTGTCATTATATCAGTAGGATTCTTAGTGGTTCGAATCTTCTGAATTACTATTCCATATTCTTCCAGAATTTCTCAAACAAAGTGATATCGAACGTCGATGTGCTTTGTCCTTGAATGGTAGACTTGGTTCTTTGCTAGATGGATAGCACTTTGTCTATCACAATGCACCTTGATGTGCTTCTGTTCAATTTCCAAATCTTTCATCAATCCTTGAAGCCAAATTGCCTCCTTCACAGCCTCTGTGACTACCATATACTCTAACTCTATAGTGGACAAAGCAACTGTTGACTGTAAGGTAGACCTCTAACTAATCGGCGCTTTTGCAAGAGTAAAAACATAGCCAGTAGTTGACCGACGCTTATTCAAATCACCAGCGTAGTCGGAATCACAGTATCCAACAATACTATGATCATCTTGCTTATCTTACTCAAATATCTGTCCATCATCTACCATACACAAAATGTATCGTAACATCCATTTCACAGCTTGCCAATGTTCCTTTCCAGGATCATGCATATACCTGCTCATAACTCCAACGGCTTGTGAAATATTGGGCCTTGTACACACCATGGCATACATCAAGCTACCAACAACACTTGAATATGGTACTTTTGACATGTATTCTCATTGTACTTCAATTTTTGGAGACATAGATGCATTCAGCTTGAAATGAGGAGCAAGCGAAGTACTAACAGGTTTTGACATCTCATTCATACCAAAACGCTTCAGTACTTTCCTCAAATATTGTTTTTGAGTCAAACAAAGCCTCCCCAATTTCCTATCTCTACTTATCGCCATACCGAGAATTTTCTTTGCTTCGCCTAGATCCTTCATCTCAAACTCCCTATTCAATCGAGCCTTCAGTTTTTTAATTTCTGTCTGACTCTTGGAGGCTATCAATATATCATCAACATAAAGAAGAAGATATATGTAAGATCTATCTTGTAGCTTGCAAAAATACACACAGCAATCATATTTGCTTCTTCTGTACTTTTGCCCTATCATAAACTTGTCAAATCGTTTGTACCACTGCCTTGGGGATTGCTTTAATCCATACAAAAATTTTTCAAGTTTGCACACCATATTTTCTTTTCTAGCAACTTTGAAACCTCTTGGCTGAGTCATGTAAATTTCATCTTCCAAGTCTCCATGAAAAAATGCAGTTTTTACATCTAATTGAACTAGTTCCATATCCAATTTTGCTACCAAAGCCAATAAGATTCTAATAGAGGAATGTTTTACTACTGGAGAAAATACCTCATTGTAATCAATTCCCTCCGTTTGTGCATAGCCTTTAGCCACCAACTTTGCTTTGTAGAGAACACTATTCTTGTTAGGAAAACCATCTTTCTTTGTATATACCCATTTACACCCAATTGTCTTCTTTCCCTTTGGAAGACTAACAAGCTTCCATGTTCGATTCTTATGAAGGGATTGCATTTCTTCATTCATGGCTCCCCTCCACTTTTCTTCTTCTGAACTTTGGATTGCTTCATTGTAAGTGACAGGAGTATCATCGTTTGCAATTGGAGATGCGTAAGCCACCATGTCAACAAAGCGAGCAGGCTTTCTAATTTTTCTCTTTGGCTTACTCAATGCAATAGATTCATGTTGTTGTGGAGGTTCTTGGGTTGAAACCTCTTTTTTAGGCGACTCTTCTTCTACCATAGGAGAGTCTTCATTTTCTGGGAAAACAATTCTTCTATCAAACTCCACCTGTTTTGGAGCAACATCTTTTTGCTCAACACTTTCTGTTGTCACCCTTTTTTAAAAAGTAGATTCATTAAAGGTAACATCCCTGTTGAAGATTATTTTCTTTGTTTATGGACACCAACGACGATATCCCTTTACTCCAGAGGTGATTCCCATATAGATTGCTTTCTTAGCCCTCGGATGCAGCTTTGATTCCTTGACATGATAGTAGGTAGTGGAACCGAATACATGTAAGGAATCATAATCTGTAGCAGGCTTTCCAAACCATTTCTCCAATGGTGTTTTACCAAAAATTGCAGTAGATGGTAGGCGGTTGATGAGGTGGCAAGCATATGTTACAGCCTCGGCCCAAAATTCTCTACCCAACCCAGCATTGGACAACATAAATCGAACCTTCTCCAACAATGTTCGATTCATACGTTCTGCCACTCCATTCTGTTGTGGTGTACTTCTCACTGTGAAGTGTCGTATAATACCTTCATCTTCGCAGACTTTAAGAAATGGATCACTTCTATATTCTCCACCATTATCTGTACGGAGGCGCTTGATCCTTCTGCTTGTTTGAGTTTCCACCATATTTTTTCATTTGAGGAAGACTCCTAACACTTCATCCTTAGTTTTCATAGTATGCACCCATACTCTTTGAGAAAAATCATCAACAAAGGTCACATCGTAGTGTTTTCCTCCCAGTGAAGTTGTCTTGGAAGGTCCCCACACATCAGAGTGAACATAATCCAAAATGCCCTTGGTATTATGGATTGCAGTACCAAATTTCACTCTTGTTTGCTTCCCTTTGATGCAATGTTCACAGAAATCTAGTTTGTAGGTCTTTGTTCCCTTTAATAATCCTTGATTTGTAAGAAGTTTCAAGGATTTTTCACCTGCATGCCCCAATCATATATGCCATAACCTAGTTGCTTCTATTTCCTTATCATCAGTAGAAACTGTTGCTGTCGTCCCAATAACTGTATGACCTTGATAGTGATAAAAGTTATTATTCTTCAGAATTCCCTTGATTACCATGAGTGCACCAGAGATGATCTTCATGACTCTGTTTTCTGCTATTACTTTGAATCCCTTTGATTCTAGGGTTCCCACAGAAATAAGATTTTTCATCAAACTTGGTACATATCTAACGTCCGTCAATATTTTGATTGATCCATCTTGATTCCTCAAGCAGACTAAACCAATCCCATGTGTGGTAAGAGAGATATCATTTGCTGTGTAGACGACTCCACCTTATAGTTCTTTAAAATCAAAGAACCAATCCCGATTGGGACACATATGATGGTTACACCCAGAATCTAGTAGTCATATACTTGAAGAACTAGTTGATGACGTAATAGCAAGTGAAAGATCTGAGCTTCCATCTTTGTACTCAGCCACATTTGAGATGACCTTTCCTTTATCAAGTTTTCCTTTATTCTTTAGCTTCGGACAGTCTTTCTTCCAATGCCCCTTTTCCCGGCAAAAGGCATATTCATCATTGTTTGGTTTGGACCTTGACTTGGATCTCTCTTTCTTTCTTCTATTTTGGCTTTGTGAACGGCCTCGAACTACTAGAGTCTCATTGGCTTCACTTGTGCTTTCAAGCTTGTCCTTCTTCCTCAATTCATAGCCATACAAAGCAGCACAAACCTCCACAAGAGACACTTTATCCTTTCCATGGAGTAGAAACTCAAACTCCTCAGGAAGGGATCCCAACAACATCAAAGCCAGGTCTTCATCTTTAAAAGTCTCATCCAGATTAACTAGATCAGTAACCAACCTATTAAAGTTGGTGATATGATCATTCATAGTGGTACCCGAGACATAAGTGAAGCGAAATAGTCTCTTCTTCATATAGAGTTTGTTCTGAGAGCTTTTCTTCAAAAACTTTTCCTCCAGTGCCTTCCACAGCTTATTTGCAAAAGTTTCCTTACAGAATGCATACTTCTGCTCTCTTGAAAGACACGATCGAATTGTACCACATGCTAACCAATTGATGGTCCCCCATTCTTTCTTCTCAATATCTTCTGGTTTCTCTTCTTCAATGGCAATGTCTAGACCTTGCTGAAAGAGAGCGTCTAGAACCTTACTTTGCCACATACCAAAATGACCAGTGCCGTAAAAAATATTTACTGCAAATTTGGCATTTGTCACAGTAGTTCTTGCCAAAATAGATGAGTTTGATGTGGATGTTTTTGCACTATCTTCCATCTCTGCCATAAATGCTATTCAATAGCTGTCGATGCGGAATGCCAATAGCCCAAGGAAAACTTTTCTGATGTGGAAGATTAGACTAAGCTGCAATCACAGAGCATACTAAGAATAACCTTGGCTCTAATACCAATTGTTGTGAAACTTGAGATTATTCCACCTAACTTTACCATAGTTTGCTATTGTACAGGTAAATAGAGAGTGAATAATTGTACAAAATTACACCAGGTAAATTCTCAGGGAAGTGCGGGGTCACAAGGGATAGCTTAAATCCCACTTTCCTAGACAGAATTTTCCTTAGACATGTAATTAACACAATATATTACTACAACTATATCTGAAAAAAGCTAACTACTGAATAGATGAAAGGAAGAACACCAGAATTTAACGAGGTTCGGCTAATTGTGCCTACGTCATCGGACACTATCAATCAATATTCCTCTATTGTAGAAATATTACAAAATGAGAGAGAGAAGAGAGAATGTGCCTAAGAGAGAAGTAGGCAAATTTGGGGATGAGATTACAAATGGAAGTGATGGATTTATATAGGTTAGAAAATAACACTATTATAACAACTCATCACCTACAATTGAAAAGCTAGCCCACCATTGAAGACTTCAATGGTGAACTTCTAGAAATGAGCCATAATTCAACAGTAACAATACTGAGCCATAATTCAACCATCATAGCTTCACTGCAATCATATAAAGAAGCTTTGGCAAGTAATAATGACTTGAAAAAGATTTGGATCTTTTTTAGCTGTGGATTAATCCTAGTTCCTAATCTTGGTTGTTTCTGACATTAGTTTTTTGGGGGATTATAGTTGCACGAAGCTATTATGCGTGAGGAGTCCACAGAATTTGAAGAAGGATTTGTCCTTGATGAGTATCGCAAGGGGTTTAAACTTGGTGACAGGCTGTTGCATCCTTCAATGGTGAAGGTGTTTGCTGGTCCAGGGCCTGCAAAGCCAGAACCAGTTAGCCCATTAGAGGAAGTAGAGGGTGGAAGTGAAGTTTGTGAACAGAAGGACGGTAGTGAAGGCACTGAGCAGAACATCACTGAGTTTCTTTTCATTAACGCAATTTTTTTTGGATTACGCACCGGGAATCCACGTGTCCGTTTTTACGATCCACGTGACTAATCCTGCGCCCCTTGAAGTTGACCCCACAACTCCAAAGGGAGGGTAAATTCAGGAGTCCAGGGGTGGAAATGAATCCTGTTAGGATCGGAGGAGCCCATGGGTGGGCTTGATACACATGGGTGAACACCAATTTGACCCAAAAGCTCAAGCTAATTGGATCTTGGGTCCATCCATGTATATAAGCACCCATCATTCACTTTAATTTTCCAATGTGGGACAAGCTCACAAGTGGAATTCTCAACAATCTCCCCCTTACTTGTGAGTTCCTGCTCCCCCTTGAACAGAAACCGTCTCCCTTCTAGGACAATTCTCCAACAGTTGCTCAAGTGGGCCTTACCAGTGGCGTCTTACGTGCCTCAGATTGCATTCCACGTGCCTCCAAATCAATCCTACCTTCCACGTCTTGACCCTATTCATATCCATCCGCAGCCTAAATGATCCTTATTGGCCTCAGCCACACACTTGGTCCTCCAACTGTTAGCACATCAGGAGAATTAGCTTCCCGTCTTGATTTCTACGATGTCGCTTACCGAGAGTTACGAACCATCGGCTCTGATACCACTTGTTAGGATCGGAGGAGCCCATGGGTGGGTTTGATACACATGGGTGAACACCAATTTGACCCAAAAGCTCAAGCTAATTGGATCTTAGGTCCATCCATGTATATAAGTACCCATCATTCACTTTAATTTTTCAATGTGGGACAAGCTCACAAGTGGAATTCTCAACAAACCCGGGAAGGTTTGAACACCTGACCTCGTGACAGGCATTCCCGCAGCCCGCACTGCCACCTGAACCAGACCCTGGGGGTATCATTAACGCTGTTTTTGTTAGGTGGCTAGGAGGAAAAAAGAAGAACAACATTTTATTCCAATTTCTTGAGTCTGGTCACAGCTTATTGCACCCGCATGTGGAAGAGCAATTTCTGCATAGCACATGGTCGAAGGGCAGCTATTTTGTGTGACCAAAATTCAAATGATTCACTATAGAAAAGCTAACTTTTTTCTCAAGTAGTTTTTCTTTTTGTAGAAAAAGATAAAAAAAGTTGAGTAGGTGGTGCAGGTTTTTTCTGCAGTGGTATTTTCAAATTACAAAATGCTATCTTTGTTTTTAGTTTTTCAACATTTTTATTTTAACGTAGAAATGGGGAGGCAAATAGCTGAAATTAGGAGATAAAAAGTGGCGGTATGATTTTCTTTAGGCAATGAATCAATTTTTAAATGCCAAAACTCCGGGACCATACCGTCACTTTTTATCTCCTAATTTCAACATTTTGTATGTTGAAATTAGGGTAAGGATTTGGGAGAATGGAGAATTGAACAGTTCAAACTACTACCTTGATTTTCTTTATCGTGGTTTTATCAAACAGTCATAAATCTGCACTGAGATCAGGAAATTTTGATTTGCGTCCAAAGTCTCTCTATTTTTTTTTTTTTTAAAGTTTTAGGGGAGTTGGTTGCCCCCACTTCTATGTTTTCTAAAAATGACACTCTCTCCTGTGCTTTCATAAACCATCAAAGAACCCTATGATGTTTAATATTATTTAATGAAATGAACTTTCTATTCACTGATTCT
Organism: Malania oleifera; assembly: GCF_029873635.1. Taxonomy (NCBI): domain Eukaryota; kingdom Viridiplantae; phylum Streptophyta; class Magnoliopsida; order Santalales; family Ximeniaceae; genus Malania; species Malania oleifera. The sequence goes on from NC_080428.1 coordinate 8,006,746, forward strand.
GAGATAAAAAAAAAATGCTTAAATAAAATGTAAATGACAGTCATTTAGTCAACTAATGGAATGTTCATAGTATCAATAAAATTAAATTACAGAGAGTTTTGTGACAGTTTTTAATTAAAAAGAGAAAAAAAAATAAAAAAAGAAAAACAAGGAAGATGTACATTCATTAGCCTAACTTGGCCCTAATAACGCCTTCAGCTGAACCAATGAAAGCCATCATCGTGACAAGGAAGCACAAGCTGCTAAATATCTGAAGAACAATCCACTTCTTTGTCCACCTACTAATTTTCTTCCGCACGAAGTACATTTCTACAGGAAAATATACGGTCATAGGCCAAAAGCTGACTGCACCTATCATTCCCAAAACTTCGTTGAAGAAGGGAAAGATCACAGCTACTCCCGTCGTTGACACAACATAAATAGTTCGAAAGCTTAATCTTAGAAAATTCACTTGAAAAGCTGGCAAAAATGGGACTTTGAAGGTGTAGAATTTATTGACAAGTCCGCTTCTTGGGAGCTTCTTGGCTGACCATCTTTCCATGAATGCAAAGATGGGTTGGCCATACACCTGGAGGAACGAAAATAAATTCAGAATTTAAAGATTTCAAATCTGAATTTTGAAAGAAAAAACACAGGCTGATATTTCTTCTTTTTCTTAATGTTTCAAATTTCAAACCAGCGTAAAAGACATATATATATATATATATATCGAGGTAAATACAAAATAGTTCATGAGGAGTACCTACCTGATATCCTCCCATAAGATGAACAACAATGCAAGCATTAGCGAAGTCAACGAGCCAAAAGGGCTCATAAAATCCAAAACCCGTCAAGAGATTCCCTGGCGTAACGCTCCCAAACGCTGCATAACCCAAACACCCACAACAGATGTAGAAGAAGGTGGTGGTAGAGATTGCAACCATTGAAGCCTTCTTCATTGTACTATTTTCTGGTGGAGGAGACCCCAAAGTATCCTTCATTTTCACAAATATCATCTTTTGATCATTTCAGCCTTTGATTCGAATTTGTCTTCCACTTTTTCATTATTGATAGAGAATTTCTTTATAGCTAGGAAATAGGATTAATAGATCAAGAAGCCACACCTGTATCTCAAGAAGAAGATTTGAGTATGGATATGCAAAAGCAAGGTCACCAAGTGCTTGGAAGATTAGCCATAGTTTTTGAACTGCTGTAGCAGCTGGGACTCCTCCAATACTTCCCTTAATTCTCCCGTTTTCTGCAATTACACAAAAATAAAAGCATTAAACTTAATGTTTGGATCAAGATTTTCTCTAGGAAAATAATGGAGAGAGTAAGAGGAAATTCATTTTGATTGTGTTCTCTCTCTCTCCCTCTCTCTTACCCTCTCTCTCTCTCTCTCTGCACTCACATGCTACAAATACTACTAAAATTTAAAATTTATTTTGACATAATTAAAAATTTTAAGACACCAAATATATGCTAATAATTTGAAAATTTTAATTTTTGTTCATTAATTTGATATATATTTTATTTCTTTCTCTCTTTCCTTAATAATTGAAAGAGTGAATTTCTTTTTTCGTTATCTTGATATTTTTTTTAAGTTTCAAATCGGTCTAAAGAGCCTAATTGTGGTTGGATTATCGAAACTTTGGACATCTAACTATTAATTTACTTTTATTTTTCTTTCAATAGTTATTGCTTTTCGTATCAAAGTTTAATTCGGTGAGTTTGTAGTCCCAAGCATAAATTGACAGGTAGATTAAGGAAGGTAATTGACAGCTACCTATTACTTTTGCAAGGGCTAAGGCCAATCCAATGAAGGAGTAAGAGAAGGACATTAGGGCTGCAACAGTAGAGAGCCATTCTATACTATGTAAATCTGGTATCTGGGACAATATAATCTGAATTGCTCCAAACACCACCATGTACAAACCATCCCCGCTTGCACATTTAGCTTCATGTCCCTCCTTGTGGTAGCAGTTTGACTTCTGAATTGCTCTGCATTGTTAATTTAAGAAAGCCCTAGAATCAAAAGAAGAAAAAGAGGGAAAAAATAAATTATTAAAAAAATTGATCATAGGTGTACTTGTTTTGAAGTTTGGATTGCAAACATTGATTCTTTTTTTTTTAAATTTGTGTACATGTTTTTTCTTAATGCAAATTACATTATAACTTTTCATACAAATTCAAATTTAAGATACTAATTTAAAAAACAAACAGTCAAAGGTGTGTCCCTAGACAATATATATATAGGAATTGAAATATACCTCATACAGGTTGAAGTAGTGATAACATAAGCTATGCATGTGCCGTAGAGGCTGACAAACTGGAGAAAGCCACACAAGAGGGTGTGTTTGGTACCAAGATAAACCCTGACAGCATCCATGTAAGAGTAGTTTCTTGTTCCAGTGACGGGATGAGGAGACCTATAGCAGTCAGACAGCAGCACTGCTGAAATGTATCCAGCAAATGCAAAGCAGATCAAGGCAAATGGCCCTCCTATCCACCCCAGCTGTGCAATGCTCAATGCAAGAGACAAAACCCCTGACCCAATCAGCGCTGTAATTATATGAGCGACGCAACTCCTCAAGGTTCCTGAAAAATTAATTCATTAGTCTATCACCATTTTTTTTTTATTCCTTCTTTCTCTTTATTAGACCACTAATTAATTGTCTGTTTGGAAAGATAGAAAGAGAGTTTCAAAAGGAAAAAAGAAGAAATGAAACAAGGAAAATGCATGCAAACATACATGGAGGGTAAGGGATTAATAATTAAGGTGGTAGTAGGATCAGTAGCGGGGTGGAAGGGTTTTAATTATAATTACCAGTCCTCCTGGGATGTCCATCATCGTCACAGGAGCTGTCAGCTGCAGTTTGGAGATGAGAGCGATGAGCAGCGTGCGATGCCATACTTCATGTCATTAATTTTGTGGAACTAGTTTGTGGATGGGCGAGTGGTGTAATTTTTGGCCTGCCCTTTATTAATTTACTTCTCTGTGTAATTTAAAATATATGTATCATGCATGTGTCTTTTGACTTTTAAAAGGGGCATATATATATATATATATATATATTACTATATGTATTCATCCACGGTTTCACTTTTGACACCACCCAATCCCGTTAATTAGTTGGCTACAATCCTCCCATTTCTCATCATAGCTCTCTATGACTGGGTAGCTAGGCATGCACCAAATTCTAAACGGTGGACTCACGTTCACTTCACCACCCACAAAAACATTCACTTGTAATTTAGTAATTTTTCTTTACCATGAGGTAAAGTGTTGGGGATTTCAAAAAATGTGTAAAATTTACTTGCACCCTTTTTGCAAATATTTTTATTTGTGTTTTTAAAAAATTGGTACGACATATATTGTTATTTTTTATATTTCTGTTTATTTTCTCTAAGCAAAATTATAGGGTATAAAAAACATTAATGAATTCATTAAAAAAATATAAAATTAGCTAACTCATTAAAAACATGATATCAAAAACAATAATTAGAATAAGAATATAAATCATTACATAATTCAAAGGCTAATTTGGCATTGCAACAATTTTCTAAAATAATAATTCTAATAATTGAGAAAAATAACAACAATGAAAATGGCAATGGCAAAAATGACAACAATGGTGATGATGATAACAATAAATATGCAATTCATAAATACGTTTGTCAAATTATGACTTTTAACCATGTGCAAATCATTTCATAATTGGGGTATTTTTGAAATTTTAAAGTATAACTAGCTAGAGTCTTTTTTGCCAATTTATATCTTTTATTGCTTCCCCAAACTAGGTTGAAAATCTAGATGCACATCTTGTAAAATGGGATGAGAGATGTCGATGTTGAAGATTTTTATGGGAATAAGTGATTCTTGATTATAAAACCAAAAGTAAGAATACCCGTGAATCAATGAAGATTTCCAAAAATCAATGGTTGAATTGCAAACTTATTATAATATGTAGCACATATGTTGAGTGGAATGCATGTACAAAGAGAAAACATAGTAGAAAACAACAGATGCTGGTTTGCATGAAATTGTCGAGGGTTTGCATGAAACCATCGATGGTACTATCGGGATGAGAAGAAAACAGTCGACTATTATGCAGTGTTTTATCGACCGTTTGGTCTCAGCATTAAATCGTCGACAGTATGTCTGAAACCGTCGACGGTTTTGCTAGGTTACTCAATGCTGGTTTTCAAATTTTGAATTGGGAAGTTGTATAGGTTGGGTTTCAGGAGAAAAACTTCTAGAGAGTTATATATACATGTTGTAAGAGGTAACTCAGTGTCTTTTGACACAAGATAGTAAAAATTCACTGCCATTTGCTCCCATGGATGTAGGCATTACCGAACCACGTATTTTTTCATGTCATTATTTCATTGCTTTCATTATAATCTGTGTGATTGTGTTTTATGTATATTTCACTATTAAGTGCTGCATTGTGAGATTGTTAGTTTCCTCTACGCATTGATTTGCACAACAAATTGGTATCAGAGCAATTGGTTTCAATTGCTTCTAGGGTGTTAACTTTTTGAATCCTATCTCGTTTTGATAATGACAAATCATATGCATCTCACTTGTGTATTTAGTGTATGAACAAATTTATATTTCATAAGGCACAAATAGTCAATGCAATATGGAAGCCATGAGGCATTTAAAGCACACATCACCTTGCCTATTCCATTGAAAATTGAAGAGCAAAGAGTGAAGCCATATATTGTTTCAGTTGTAATGCATTTAGATTCAATTGTATGCTCATGTCTTACTTGATCTGATGGAAAACTCAATAACGACCATAGACTGACCCTAGGAACTCAAATTGTTCATGGAAAACCTTTTACTTAAAAAGTTAAACTCATAAAAAAGTTTTGAGAAGATTTTGAAGTTCAAAGCAAGGCTAAAATGCATTTTTATAAAGGGCCTAGTCGACCGGATCATGAGCCCGGTTGACCGGTACTCATGAAATGAAGATTCGGGAGACTAGATGCATGACCCAGTCGACCGAACTACGCTAAAAGGAAAATCACCTTTGGGCTGGTCGACCAGACCTCGGGTCAGTTGACTGAAACTCTCGGGTTTAGGCTATTTTGAGGAAAAGAAAGGGGCCACAAAATTCAAATTTATTATTATTATATTAGCCAAACAGTCATAAAACGGTCACAAGGGATCTTTGCCTATAAATACCAAGCCCAAAACCCTTAAAAAACTTTTACTAATCTTGTATTAAACTCTTACATATTTGGGCATTTTATTATCTCATTTTCTTAAATCAAAGAGCATTTACTCTCGTATACTCTCTTCATTTACAAAATCATTTTGAGAGAGAAACCCTAGGTTCTCCTATACTCTTGGTTTTGAAAATCACTTTTGGAGAAATCATTTATTGCTCTTGAATCTTTGGGGAAGCATTTATTGCACATTTATTTTTGCATCAAAGATCAACCACTCTCATCTACTCTCATTTATTTCAAAGATATTTTTTATAAGAGAGAAACCCTAACTCTATTGAGCTTAAATCTTATCTTGTGAGAGTGCATTAGGTTTTTAATTATAAAAACTAGCTTATTGAAGAAGCTTTTTACTGTATGCAAAAACTTTTATTCTCATTTTTATATCTTTGGGTATAGAACTGTGCTAAACGAGGGGATATCATTTGGAGAGGTGGCTCCACCTATAAGAAGTGGTGTAACGGCTGACTTTGCCTGATTGAAGGAGTGTGTATATGGTGGCTCCACGTTGGTTAAGGAGTGGATAGTGGAATCCTCAAGTGGTTGTCTTGAGGCAAGGATGTAGGCGGGCATAGCCGAACCTTGTAAAAATCGCCGTATTTGCTTTCTCTTTCCCTACTCTTATTTATTTTTCTGCACTTGTCTATTTACATTTATGTTGTTGTGATTATTGTGCTTGCTTTAAATATCTATAGCCTTAAGATTGATTAAGAAACCCTAAGCTTGAGATAGTGTGGTTGTGTTTTAAAAATAGGGCAAAAAGTGACCTAGATTTTTAAAATATTCAATTCACCCCCCTCTTGGGATTGCACAAAAACTCACAACTATTATCAGAGCCTTATTACAAAAAGCTTAAACATTTTTGTTAAAGATCACATGGCTCATCTTGGTGTCTACACTTTTGGGGCGGGACAATCATCTTCATGCCCTTCAATCTTTTGTGGTGTTAACTACACATTTTAGAAACAAAGAATGAGAATTTTTCTTCAAAATATAGATTAGAGAGTGTGGAGGGTTGTAGCTAAGGGAGATTATATACTTGTAACAACTGTTGAAGGAAAAAGTGTTCTTGAAGCTGAAGATGATTTTACTAAAGATGACATGAAATTAGTAAGTGTAAATGCTAGTGCTATGAATGCTTTATACTGTGCATTAGATGCAAATGAATTTAATAGAATCATGGCATGTAAAACTGTTAAGGAGATTTGAGATAAACTAGAAGTAACATATGAAGGAATTAAAGATGTGAAGGATAGTTGTATAGATATGCTAATGAATATGAAGCCTTTAGAATGACTTCCAAAGAATATGTATAATCCATGTACACTAGATTCACACACATTACTAACTATTTAAATGCTCTTGGCAAAACATATCCTACTTGTGAAATGATTAGGAAGGTACTTTGAGGATTACCTCAAATCTAGGAGCCAAAAGCAACAGTTATAGCTGAAAGAAGAGATTTGAAAGCAATGATGTAATAACTCGAAAAAAAAAATTATTAATTAAAAAAATTAATTAATTAAAATTATTAATCAATTAATTAGTTAAACATTATTAAATTAATGTATTAAATAAACAAATAAAAAGAAATATTATGAAAAAAAAGTTAAGAGTAATTATTAATTAATTAATTAATTAAACATTATTAAATTAAATAAATAAATAAATAAATAATTTTTTTTTAAAAATTATTATGAATGAATGAATGAATTAAGTATTATTAAATCTAATGTATTAAATAAATAATATGATATATGTATATATATAATGGTTAACGTATAGATGTGCATATATATATATATATATATATATATATAAAATATAATATAGTATTATTATATTATATGTAAAGTGAGTAAAGAAAAAAAAAAAAAAAAAAGAGAAAGGAAGCCTAACCTAGGATTGAAATCCGTTAGCAGCCTCTCCACGTCTCTCTCTCAATCTTTCTCTCTATAACTCTCTCACGTTCTCGCGTCTCTCCTCCGTCCTCCTCCTCTCACTCTTCGATTTCATTGGCCTAACGAGCTTCAATCGGAAAATGAAAGGTGCCATTGGATTCCTAACTCCGCCACCGATATTTTTACCAGAGTGGATTTGTCGTGGGAGCCAGTAGACACCATTCCTGGGGTAAGGCAACCTTCCCCTAATTTCTCAATTTATCGTTAAATCTGCTATCAAATCGATGATCAAACACGACCATGGGGTCCTAGTCGTGATCGTCATCATTTTGACATGAGTAAATTTTCAATTGGGGTTTTTTAGGACCCACTCCAAAATGAGAGTGGGATTTGGGAAATTTGGCAAAATGGTTATATTTGAGGGTATAACTGTTTATTTGGTATTTATAGACTTAGAAAATATTAAAATAATATTTTATTTAGGATTAATTTAATAAAATTAGGATTTTTGATTCAGGGTCCGGGTGAGCGCTGCAGGTATTTTTTGGGGTCCCTATTGGTGTAGTTTAAGAAACTAGGTAAGGGAAAAGTATATATATTAAATTAGAATTTTTATGAATTTAATGAAAAGTAAATTGTGTTAAATGTATGTGTATATGTTTCGGTATGGGTTTAAAATGCCAACTATTTAAATTATTTTTTTTCGAGTTTAGGGCTGTTTATTAGACACGTATATGCGAAAATGAACTGATGAAAGTGAAAAAATATTTTCAGGGTAATTATGTAAGAAATGAAAGGTATTTTTAGTATATAAATATTAAATGTTGGTTGGCTTATTTTACAAGCAGTGTATGAATTTTATTTGCTAAATTGTGTGGCATGAGTAAATATAAATGATGTGTGGAAATATATGTTAAATATATGAGATGCAGGTTGAGTAAGTAATACATTGAGAATGAAATATGATATGAACTATGCTGCTTGTGTGTGTTAATGCAACCATGTAAACAACTGAAATATGTTGGGTAAAACAGCTAAAAGATGCTGAGTAAATGTATGACAACTGAAAAATGCTGGGTAAAACAACTGAAAGATGTTGGGTAAATGTATGACAGCTGAAAAATGTTGAGTAAAACAGTTGAAAGATGCTGGGCAAAATAGCTGAAAGATGCTGGGTAAATGTATGACAACAACAAAAAATGTTGGGTAAAGTAGCTGAAAGATGCTGGGTAAAATAGCTGAAAGATGCTGGGTATGAAATGAAATGAAATGGAAATGGAAATGAATGAAATAAAAATGAAATGTGAAATGTGAACAATTTAAAGTGGGAAAGAGCCATGTAAAGTGGAATGAAATGAAAAGTAAAAGATGAAAACATGAACAGTTGAGAGATGCAGAATAATGGCAAACAAAATAATGTATTATGGTATTAGCAGTATTTATGCTAGTAGAACATGTTACGTTTGGGTGAGGAAAACTCTTCACCTGAGGGCTTCTTGAGAAAGACGAGTGCCCTGGTTGTATCAAGTGTAGCAGTAGGCTACATAACGTGCTAGAGTAGAGGGAAACTACTTGTATGGGCAGGTAGATTTCCCTATTCTTGGGAGCCTTCGCCGGTAAACTTTTGTTTGACTGTGTGAGTACGATATTAATTGATCACTTAAGGGCTTAATGAGTAAGGTGAGTGCCCTGGTATGCTTTAACTGTGACCTTTGGGTTGCTTAGGTATTAGAGTAGAGGGGTGCTACTTGTATGGGCAGGTAATCACCCCTATCCTTAGGTAATCTCGTGGGTAAAATATCTTGCATATGTTTGATTAGGATCAGAAAATGATTTCAGAGATTAAGTTAATGATTTTCAAATGATGAATATTATGTTGTTATATAAACTCATGTTAGCCACACACTGTTTTAATATATTGTTTCTTCCCTTATTGAGATGTGTCTCACCCGAATATGAATTTATCTTTTTTAGAATTTCCTCAAGATAGAGTTTAGAGAGCTCGAGATTTTATAGTATTTTTGGGTAATAGAAAGAGAAAAAAGTATATTTTTATATTAATTTTGATATGTATATTTTATGTATTGTGGTCTATGTTTTAAGTCTTATGAGATATGGATGGTTGAGAATACTGGAAGTGTAGGTTATGTTTTGGAGATGTGTATATATGGGAATATAGGTGGACGCATGGTTTATTATGGTGTGTAGATAGATTTAGAAAACTTTGGTATTATATTTGTTGGAAGCTTATAATTATGTTTTCCGCAGCGTACATGATATTAGAATGTGGATTATCAGGTAAATAAATGGATTAGTAGCACTCCGGGCCCACATAGGGGGGGGGGGGAGTCGGGAGTGTGATTAATTTGACATCGCCTGAATATAGAAATATTGGAGTATTAGGTTAGGAATGATTTATACCAGAGTGTAAGATTGAGTTGCGATAAGGATATGGATTGGTAGATTAAGATACCATTAGGAATTCTGAGTTGTGTTTCGTAAGCTTGGGGGCAAAAATTCCTTGATGGTCTTCTGTGTTTTTCTGAAGAAGTAGTTAGTTTTAGAAAATCATGGCAAATCCTTTGATGGTGATATTTCTGAGTAGAGAAATTATAACTTGGGATTTGAACTCCATGGTTAGGTTGGTTGATTTAGGGAGAAAAATCATTGAAGAAGAATAATTTAGGCGTTGTGGTTTAACGATTGGTGGTCAACTTAGGTGTTTGATATTTAAATTGGAGTAAATGGAAATGTTTGGAATTCTTGAAATGAGGAAATGATTGATTAGCTTGCAAAATTTCGAGGATGAAATTTCCTAAAGGAGGGAAGAATGTAATAACAAAAAAAAAAAAAAATTATTAATTAAAAAATTAATTAATTAAAATTATTAATCAATTAAGTAGTTAAAAAATTATTAAATTAATGTATTAAATAAAAAAATAAAAAAATAAAAAAAATAGTATGAAAAAAAAGTTAAGAGTAATTATTAATTAATTAATTAATTAATATTAAATAAATAAATAAATAAAATTTTTTAAAAAAATTATTATGAATTAATTAATTAATTAAGTATTATTAAATCTGATGTAAATAAATAATATGATATATGTAATGTAAGTAAAGAAAAAAAAAAAGAAAAGAGAAAGGAAGCTTAACTTGGGATTGAAATATGTTAGTAGCCTCTCCACATCTCTCTCTCAATAACTTTCTCATGTTCCTGTGTCTCTCCTCCATCCTTCTCCTCTCTTTCTTCGATTTTGTCGGCTTAATGAGCGTTGATCGAAAAAAAGAAGGTCTCGTTGGATTCCTAACTCCGCCATCGACGTTTCTACTGGAGTGAATTTTTCGTGGGAGAGGCGTAGACACCATTCCTAGGGTAAGGCGATCTTCCCCTAATTTCTTAATTTCTCGTTAAATCTGCTGTTAAGTCGACAATTAGACACCACCATGGCGTCCTAGTCGTGATCGTAGTCATTTTGACATAAGTAAATTTCTAATTGGGGTTTTTTAGGCCCCACTTCAAAGCGAGAGTGAGATTTGAAAATTTTTGCAAATTAGTTATATTTGAGGGTATAACTCTTTATTTGGTATTTAAAGGCCTAGGAAATATTAAAATATTTTTTTTATTTAAGATTAATTTAATAGAATTAGAATTTTTGATTCAGGGTCCAAGTGAGCACCACAGGTATTTTTTGGAGTTCCTATTGGTGTAGTTCAAGAAACCAGGTAAGGGAAAAATATATATATTAAATCAAAATTTTTATGAATTTAATAAAAAATAAATTGTGTTAAATGTACGTGTATACGTTTCGGTATAAGTTTAAAATGTCAACTGTTTAAATTATGTTTTTTTTCAAGTTTAAGGCTATTTATTAGATACGTATATGTGAAAATGAACCGATGAAAGTGGAAAAATATTTCCAGGGTAATTATGTAAGAAATGAAAGGTATTTTCAGTATATAAACATTAAATGTTCGTTGGCTTATGTTACAGGAAGTGTATGAATTTTATTACTAAATTGTGTGACATGAGTAAATATGAATGCTGTGTGGAAATATATAGTAGTGACCCAAGGATATTATGGTATTTTAAATAATAATAGAGTGGGAGGAAATAGAAATTGGGAAGGAAGAGAAAGAGGTAGCATGTGTTCGTCGATGAAGTTTCAATTAGGCGCGTCGACGCGAGTACATTTCGTCGACGAAGTTACAATTAGGCACGTCGACGAGAGTACGTTTCGTCGACGATAAAATATTGAAGAGTAATCCTCTCATTTCTAAATTTATTTCATCGACGAGGAACAAGGTTCGTCGAGGACCTTCCTTCATGACCTCGTCGACGAGGTGACGTGGTTCGCCGACGAAGACCAATGTATAAATAGTGTTAAACCTCATTTTCAGTAGAATTTCTAGCGTAAGATCTTTCTCTCTCTCCCATTTTGGTTTCCCTCTCTTCTCTTTTAATTTTTGGCTTGAATTTTTGCCAGTTTGACGATCTGAAGCCACCATGACACTCCCGGGAGAGTTCTCTTCAAATCTGCTGGAGTGGATCATTGGTGGGGCTAAGTTGGAAATCATCCCAAATCCAGGGAAAGGCTTTCTACTTAGTATTTGGTTTCTTGAGAGTTGTAGAAAGCGTAGTATGTGTAGAAATACTGAAGTTTAGTTCTGGGAAATATCATTTTCAAGGTGTTGAACGGGAAACCTTGCGGGTGCAGGACTGATTATCTTAGGGGCTTTTCAAGAATCAAGTAAGTGGATAAACTAAGCTAGTTATTTTATGAAATTGTATGTATGTTATTACAACATCCGATTTCAGGGAAAAAAATATATTTATATATACTTTATGTTGGGAAATACTGTTGTAAAAGATGATATGTTTAAATATGTATAAAAGTTATTTTGTGTGGCATAAGCAGAATTTGTAATGAAATACTGTTTTCTGAGAATATGATAAAATATGGATTTTTATAGTGAAAAACTGGCGTATGGGCTAAGAATTTTTGTATGTATTACCGGCGTATGGGTCGAGAATTTTTATATGTATTGGCGGCATATAAATCAGGCTATAGATATGATTAGCCAGCATATGGGCCGTGCTATGGATATGATTTTTTTGCGTACGGGCCGTGCTATGAATATGATTTGCTGGCATACGGGCCATGTTATGGATATGATGTTTTGGCGTACTGGCCGTGCTATGGATATGTTTTGCTGGCGTATGGGCCAAGCTATGGTAAAATGTGAAATACCAGCGTACAAGCCGATGATTTTCATGATATACGTATATATGCAAAATGATATGATGATATTGATTTGGTAATTAATGGTATGAAATATCAATGTAATACAATTTCATTATATGTTATATGCTATCAGAACCTGGTTGGCTACGTTTAGGCTAGCACTTGCATGATACTGCTGCTATATGTTCGTGATCATCACGATATTGTGTTAACGCTACTGTACGGAGTAGCGTGAGGACGGATAGTCGATGTGGTTTTAAGAAGTGTGAGCGCCCCTGGTGTACGAACTAGGTTTGATAGACCCATCAGATTTACAAACTATACTTTTGACTTGACAGTAGTCGGCCAACCACTATTAGGTCCCGCCTTCGGGCCACACAACCTAGTCATGTGAGGGTAATACATGACAACAACCAGCTAACCTACCAGGGTTGTTTTTTATATTATATTTATGTGAGATGAATTATGCTTATGAAAATCATGTATGTTCTGCCATGACATGAGAATATAAGTTTTCCAGATACGATATAGACAGTTATACTGATATGCTTATGTATGATTTTATATAGAACACGGAATTATTTATGTTGCCACACACTAGTATTAGTTTATTTCCTTTACTGAGAGTTGTCTCACCTCGAATTATATGAACATTTTTGGAGCCCCTGATAGGAGAGCGGATAAAGCTCCGGTGGGATAGATATAGTTGACCTGCCCTTTCTAAAGGATAAGTACTTTGATAGGGTCAGATGGATTTTGTGAAAAGTGACCTTATGTCTCTATTGGGAGTGTATTATGTATATTTAAATACAATGGATATAGTAACTTTGGTATTGTGATGAGTGATGATGGGTATATGATATATTATGATTTTATGTTTCCAATTGCTTAGGGTTCCGTACTGTACTTATAATGTATCCCTGTACCCATGGGTTCACGTTGATTATGATCTATTGAGCTTGTCATACTGGTTTTATTATATTATAAAAAAATATATATTAAAATTATATGGAAATTAAGTAGGTCGTTACAGTTTGGTATCAGAGCCTAGGTTGTTAGGTTCTATAAACTTTAGGATACAGCAGAAACGATACTAGAGTATAGGAAATTATTTAAGGTTTTGTTCTACAGTCTAGAGGCAGGACTTCCGTGATGGTTTCTATGTTTTTCCTAGGGTAACGATTTTAGGAAAATCATAGGTAACTATTGTCGGGTTATGTTCCTAGAGTGTAGGACTAGGGTTAGAAATAAGCTGAGAGTGTTGTGATAGGAGGCTAAGTTTTGCGGGTAAATTATAAGGATAGGATTACTGAGTTGCGTCTGTTTTTTTCATGATGGATCCAGGAGGAGGTAGTGCACATGCAAGCGGCAGTGATGGGGCAGGGCCCTCGAGTGTAGGTAAGACCAACCCTGACGCAGTATTACGTAGCGTGGCTTAGTAGATTATGGCTAAGATCGCTAGGAGCTCCAGAGAGTAAGGTGGTTCATCTGTAGTCCATGGATGCACTATCAAGAAGTTTACGAAGATGAATCCTCCAGCATTTTCAGGAGGGGCCGATCCTGCAGCCATCGAGAACTGGATGCAGGAGACTGAGAAAGTCTTGGCTGTGTTGTAGTGTACTGAAGAATAGATAGGGGAGGCCGAGAGGTGGTGGATGGCTGTGAGATTGCTGGAGCAGCAGAGGACGATGCTGATAGTCATGACTTGGTATCAGTTTAAAGAGTTGTTCTTCAATAGATATTTCCCAGCTACTGTTAGGAAAGCTAAATTGGAGAAGTTCCTGAGTCTGAAGCAGAGACAGTTATCAGTCCAACAGTATGCGATGCGTTTTATTAAGCTCTCTAACTTTGCTATGTATATTGTACCTGATGAGGTGAAAAAGCGAGGCAGTTTGAGAGAGGTTTGAGGCAAGGTATCTTCAAGAAGGTGGTGGTACTACAGATCCAGGACTTTACGGAGTTAGTCGATAGGGTAGCCTTGGCAGAGGTTGGTGAGCGGCTGGATGCAGAGGAGCAGGGACAGAGGAAAAGAACTGCATCTACGGGCTACTAGTAGGGTTCTAGACAGAATCAATGGAGGATAGGAAACCATGATAAAGGACGAAGACAGGAGACTGAAGGTCGTGAGATATAGGTAGTGTAGGGTCCTCCAGTCTTCCAGACTTGTGGGAGGAGACACTGAGGAGAGTGTCGCGCAGGTCGAGTTGTCTGCTACCACTGCAGTAGGTAGAGTCATATGGTGCGAGATTGCTCTACACCACCAGATGCAGCTCCTGCTCCCAGACCATACATGGGAGGTTATTAGGAGCCACGAGGGGGCCAATAGAGGAATACGACTCCAGCTAGAGTGTTTGCTCTAACGCAGAGGGACGCTGAGACAGCCGGTGACGTGGTGACAAGTATGGTTATTATGCTTTCTTTTAAAGTTATAGCATTGTTTGATTCCAGAGCTACACACTCGTTTGTATCTTCGGAGTACACTAGACTTTATGGGGTAGAAACACATTTGTTAGACATTGAATTGTTGGTATCTACACCGATTGGGTCAGCAGTGAAGTGTAGTAGGGTACTTCGTAGTAAAAGAATTTACAGATGTTTTCCCAGATGAGTTATTAGGCTTGCAACCCGATCATGAGGTAGATTTTCCTATTGATCTACTTCTAGGTACAATGCCGATTTCTAAAGTACCTTACCGAATGGCGTCAGCAGAGTTGACAGAATTGAAGAATCAGTTGCAAGATTTGCTAGATAAGGGCTTTATACGACCTAGTGTATCTTTGTGGGGAGCTCCAATCCTATTTGTGAAGAAGAAAGACGGTTCTATAAGGATGTGTATAGATTATAGAGAGATTAATAAAGTGACGATCAAGAACAAATATCCTCTACCCCGTATAGATGACTTGTTTGATCAGCTCCAGGGTACACGAGTGTATTCAAAGATTAATCTCAGATCAGGATATCATCAGGTAAAAGAAAAAGCAGAAGATGTCTCGAAGACGGCCTTCAGGACCAAGTGCGGGCATTACGAGTTCCTTGTTATACCATTTGGTCTGAAGAATGCTCTTGCTATATTTATAGATTTGATGAATAAGATTTTTTATCCATATCTAGATCAGTTTGTTGTTGTTTTTATTGATGATGTACTGGTCTATTTGAAAAGCTATGAGGAGCATGAGATGCATTTAAGGCACGTTCTACAGATACTTCGGGAAAGGAAGTTGTATGCTAAGTTCAGTAAATGCGAATTCTAGCTTGAGAAGGTCGTGTTTTTAGGGCATGTAATTTCTAGAGACGGTATTTATGTGGATCCTAGTAAGATTGAGGCAGTAGTGAATTGGGCTAGACCGAGGAACGTTCAGGAGATCAGGAGTTTCTTAGGGTTAGTTGGGTATTACCGTCATTTTGTTGAGGGATTCTCAGCATTTTCAGGGCCTCTGACACGACTGACTAGAAAGAATGTCAGATTTGAGTGGGACGACAGCTGTGAGCAGAGTTTCCAGGAATTGAAGCAGAGTTTAGTCACAACACCAGTATTGGTCATCCCATTAGGGGGTGAGGGTTATGTCATTTACAGTGATGCGTCCTTGAAATGACTTGGCTGTATATTGATGCAACATGACAGGGTGGTGGCATATGCTTCTAGATAGTTGAAAGAATATGAAAAGAATTACCCTACCCATGATCTTGAATTGGCTGCAGTAGTACACTTATTAAAGATTTGGAGGCATTACCTGTATGGCGAGCGTTGTGAGATTTTTCCGACCACAAGAGTTTGAAGTACTTTTTCACGCAAAAGGAATTGAATATGAGGCAAAGAAGGTGGTTGGAGCTAATTAAGGATTTTGATTGTACCATCAGTTATCACCCAGGGAAAGCAAACTTGGTAGCTGATGCGTTGAGTAGAAAATCTAGGGAATCAGTGATGGCAGCTATGGAAATCCAGTATTCGATTATGATGGACCTGGAGAGATTTGGTATAGAGTTGGTCGAGAGTGGTTCTCAGGATTGTATTGCTAATTTAGTGGTGCAGCCTACTCTACAGGAAAGAATTAAAGCTGCCCAGAAGGAAAACCCAGAATTAGCAGAGGTGATGGATAGATTACAAAGTGGACAGGGGGAGGAATTTAGTATTATAGATGACAAAGCTTTGCGATTCCGTTCCATATTATGCGTTCTTGCTGATACTGAGATTAGGAAAACTATTTTAAAGGAGGCTCACAGATCTTTATACATAGTTTATCCGGATAGTACAAAAATGTATAGGGATCTGCGAGAGTCGTACTAGTGGAGTGGTATGAAGAAAGAGATTGCTGAATATGTAACCCAATGTTTGACGTGCCAGCAGGTAAAAGCTAAGCACCAGAGGCCGGCAGGGCAGTTGTAGCCATTATTTATCCCAGAGTGGAAGTGGGATCATATATCTATGGATTTTGTGTTAGGATTGCTGATGGCGTTGCACGACCAGAATACCATCTAGGTGATTGTTGACCGTTTGACTAAGACCGCCCATTTTTTGCCTATTAAGATAAGCCACTCCCTCAATAGGTTGGCGAAAATTTATATTCAGGAGATAGTCCGTTCACATGGGGTGCCAGTATCTATTGAGTCAGATCAAGACCCACGCTTTACATCATGTTTTTGGAAGAGTTTGCAGGAAGCACTAGGGTCTCAGTTATCATTTAGCAAGGCATTCCATCCTCAGTTAGACAAGTAGACTGAGAGGACGATACTGATATTGGAAGATACGCTTCGAGTGTGCGTATTAGATTTTGGGGGTAGTTGGACTTAATTCATGCTGCTGGTGGAATTTGCGTATAATAACAGTTATCAAGCCAGCATAGGAATGACACCGTTTGAAACACTATATGGTAGGAGATGTTGTTCTTTTTTATTTTGGGATGAAGTGGGTGAGTGGCGAGTAGTGGGACCAGAGCTTGTTCAGCAAGCATGTGATAAGGTTTGGCTTATCAGAGACACAATCAGTACAGCTCAGAGCCGACAGAAGAGTTATGCTGATAATCGTCACAGGAATCTGGAATTTGAAGTTGGTGATAATGTATTTTTGAAGATAGCTCCATTGAAAGGGGTTATGCGATTTGAAAAGAAAGGTAAACTTAGCCCTAAGTTTATTGGTTCATTTGAGATCCTAGAGAAAGTGGGGCCGGTGGCCTACATGCTAGCTTTGCAACCTGTGTTATCCAGAATTCACGACGTATTCCACGTATCTATGTTGAGGAAATACGTCCCAAACCCTTCTTATATTATTAGTTATGATGAATTAGAGCTCAGTGATTCACTAGTGCATGAGGAGGTGCCAGTACAGATTTTGGATAGGAAAGTGCAGGAGTTACGTAACAAGAAGATTCCTTTGGTAAAAGTTTTGTGGAGGAATCATATAGTGGAGGAAGCTTCTTGGGAGTCCGAGGAGCAGATGAAGCAGAAGTATCCGCATGTATTCTAAGGAATCTGACAAGTAAAATGTGAAAAATAGGTAATTTTTCTTTTGTAGATACATGTAAAGGTTTAATTAGTAAGTAATATTTTAGTTTTGGGAGAATTTTATTTTGTATATGTAATCTCTCAGGACTCGGAATGTAACCATAGTATTCCTCTGCCATAAGTGAGGGAAAGTAATAAAATAAGTAGACCATTTTGTTTCAGGGGACGATGCATAGTATATTTTGAGGACAAAATTTTATAAGGAGGGGAGAATGTAGTGATCCAGGGAGATTATGGTATTTTAAATAATAATGGAGTGGGAGGAAATAGAAATTGGGAAGGAAAAGAAAGAGGCAGCAGGCCTTGTCGACGAGCGCTTCGTGTTTGTCAACGAAGTTACAATTGGGCTCGTCGACGAGGGTACATTTCTTTGACGAGAAAATACCGATAAGTAATCCTCTCATTTCTGAATTTCATCTGTGTGGAACAGGGTTCATCGATGAACTTCCTTCATGACCTCGTCGACGAGGTGACGTGGCTCGTTGACGAAGGCCAGTGTATAAATAGTGTTAAACTTCATTTTCAGCAGAATTTCTGGCGTAAAATCTTTCTCTCTCTCCCATTTTGGTTTCCCTCTCTTCTCTCTTAATTTTTGGGTCGAATTTTTGCCAATTTGACGATCTGAAGCCGCCACGACACTCCTGGGAGAGTTCTCTTCAAATCTACTGGAGTGGACCGTCTGTGGGGCTGAGTTGGAAACCATCCCAAATCCAAGGTAAGACTTTCTACTTAGTATTTGGTTTCTTGACAGTTATAGAAAGCGTAGTATGTGTAGAAATACTGAAGTTTAGTTTTGGGAAATATCATTTTCAGGGTATTGAATGGGAAACCCTGCGGGTGTAGGACTGATTATCTTAGAGGCTTTTCAAGAATCAGGTAAGGGGATAAACTAAACTAGTTATTTTATGAAATTTTATGTATGTTATTATAACATCTGATTTCAGGAAAATAAATATATTTATATATACTTTATGTTTGGAAATACTACTGTAAAAGATGATATGTTTAAATATGTATAAAACCTATTTTATGTGGCAAGAGCAAAATTTGTAATGAAATACTGTTTTATGGGAATATGATAAAATATGAATTTTTATAATGAAAAATTGGCGTACGGGCTGAGAATTTTTATATGTATTTTTGGCGTACAGGTCGTGCTATGGATATGATTTGCTGGCGTACGGGCTGTGCTATGGATATGATTTGCTGGCATATGGGCTGTGCT
The DNA here is from genome assembly GCF_029873635.1 of Malania oleifera. NCBI lineage: Eukaryota > Viridiplantae > Streptophyta > Magnoliopsida > Santalales > Ximeniaceae > Malania > Malania oleifera. Next base: position 8,025,834 of record NC_080428.1, read on the forward strand.
ATGGATATAATTTGCTAGCGTACTGGCCGTGCTATGGATATGTTTTGCCAGCGTACGGGCCAAGCTATGGTAAAATGTGAAATACCGGCGTACAAGCCGATGATTTTCATGATATACGTATATATGAAAAACGATATGATGATATTGATTTGGTAATTAATGGTATGAAATATCCATGTATCACAATTTCATTATATGTTATATGCTATCAAAACCTGGTTGACTTGGTTTAGACTAGCACTAGCACGGTACTGCTGCTATGTGTTTGTGATCATCACGATATTATGTTAACGCTGCTATACGGAGTAGCGTGAGGATGAATAGTTAATGTGGTTTTAAGAAGTGTGAGCACCCCTAGTGTATGAACCAGGTCTGGCAAACCCATAGGACTTATAGACTGTAACTTTTGACTTGGCAGTGGTCAACCAACCATTGTCAGGTCCCGCCTTCGAGCTAGACAACCCAGTCATGTGGGAGTAATACATGACAATAGCCAACTAACCTACCCGGGTTATTTTTATATTATATTTATGTGAGACGAATTATGCTTATGAAAATCATGTATGTTCTGCCATGACATGAGAATATAAGTTTTCCAGATATGATACAGATAGTTGTACTAATATGCTTATGTATGATTTTATATAGAACACAGAATTAATCATGTTGCCACACAATAGTATTAGTTTATTTCCCTTACAGAGAGGTGTCTCACCCCGAATTATTTGAACTTTTTTGGAGCCCTTGATAGGAGAGCGAATAAAGATACGCTGGGATAGATACAGTTGACCTGTCCATTCTGAAGTACTTTGATAGGATCAGATAGATTTTGTGAAAAATGACCCTATGTCTGTTTTGGGAGTATATTATGTATATTTAAATACAATGTGTAGACACCCTATTTTTGCCCTAACCAAATAGAACAAGGGGTTCCCTTTTTATTATTATTATTAGTATTTTTATTATTACTTTCTTATAATTATTATTTATTTATTATTATTGTTATTATTAATTTACTATAATTATTATTACTTTATTATTATTATTATTATTATTATTATTTTATTCAAAATTGATGCTTTATTATTATTATTATTATTATTATTATTATTATTATTATTATTATTATTATTATTTTTATTTTTATTTTTATTTGTTTATTATTATTTATTATTATTATTATTATTAATATTATTACTATTATTATTAGTAATTTATTATTATCACTATTATTTATTTATTACTATCATTATTAGTATTATTTTATCTTTATTATTTTTATTTTTACTATAATTATTTATTACTATTTACTATTTAGTATTATTATTATTATTATTATTACCTTATTGATATTTATATTATTATGATTATTAATATTATTTCCTTTTTCATTATTACCATAAGAAAAAAAGCATAAAAAAAAAAGAGAAAAAGAAAAAATAAAATCAAGAAAGGAAAGTTTCTTAGGGTTTTCACAAAATTTGTTTATAAAGGCGGAGGCAGCGCACAGCAACGGAAAAGGGGGCGCAGCCGAAAAAAACAAAGAAAATATTCCTGCTTCTTCTTCTTCTTCTCCCCGGAGACACACAACCGCCGTCACCCTCTCCCATCTCCATTCTCCCTATCTTTGCTCTTTCTCCACGTTGCCGTCACAGTAGCAGACCCGAGCACCACCCTCCAGCAGCTTCCAGATCGCTGCAATACTCCGATGACACCCACCGCCATAGTTTCCCACGACCCTCTGCCATAACCACCGGCACCACCTCTGCTCCACGACTGCTTTCTACAAACATCCGATCTCCGGACGCCCCCCTTACAGCAGATCCCCTGCACTGACCATCCTCCACAGCCGCACCAGCAGGAGAGGAGTTCCCGCCGTCGCTCTCTGCTCACTGCCATCATTCAAACCAGCAGACCCGAGCACCAGTTTCAGCACCTGTTCCACCCTCCTCTGCAACGTCCCTCCAGCCGCCATCCGAGTCCAGCGACCACGGTCGGCCGCAGCAAACGACCGAGCACAGCCCCTTCTCCGGCTAGCCCCACCTCTGACCACGCATAGCCTCTGCAAATCCCCCGGCAGCCCCCTCGGTGAGTGTATTTCATGCAAGCCACACATGCGCACGTGTATATGTGAAGTTTAATTTCTTTTTTTTTATTTATTTTTTATCATACATTTAATTGATGTTATATATATATATATATATATATATAATTTATTTTTTGCAGGATTTTATTTATTTATTTATTTTTCATCTTGTGTAATAATATTTATGCAGGTTCTATATATATTTGATGTCCATTTGTTTATTTGTTAATTAATGAATTTATTTATTTCCTTGTTTCTTTTCTTATTTTGACTTGTTTTAATACTTAAAGCTTAAGACTTCATTGTATAGGTGTTTACATTAATATGTTATTTATCGTAGTAAGTAAATATTGGCATTTAGGCTTTCTATTATATATATGATAAATTTTTTAAATATTGTGTTCACGATCTTATTTAATCACGGTGATGTTTGTTTAAATTTTTTTTTTTGTGATAATTATTATAAATATTACCCGGTTTGCTCTCATTATTGTTGTCCTATCATGTATATAGTTTATCATTTTAGTTCCTTATTGTTATTATGTATTTATGATATATAGTTTTGTCATTGTTACATATTTGTGGTATATTATATATTATGGTGGGTATATTATCATAGGATTTTTTATCATTGTTATATATATCTAAGGGGTTTGTATATCATGTTGTTGTGTAGATATTATTTAGGGTTTCGGTGTATTTAGGATATTTATCATGTTTATTTTTCATACGATGTTTAAGGATTTTGTTTATTATTTAGGATTGTAATATTTATGCACATCTAGGATTCTTGATTATTTACATTATTTTCATAATACGACCATTTAGGGTTTTGGGTTATTGTTTTATTTTAGGGTTTTGGCTATTTCACGTTATTAGGGTTTTGAGTAGTGTTTTATTTAATTTACTTTATATTGTTATTGCGTATATATTTATGTTCATTATTGTTTATTATTTATTTATTTCTCGTATACGATTGTATTATTATTTTGTCGTGTTCATAACATTGTTGTGGAATTTTTAATGCTATAATATTTATTTGAACAAGTGAAATTTATATTTAGCAACTTAGAATTTTAAGTAACATTATACATTTAATTTAGTATTTTAGGTGACCATGTACATTTAGTAATATAGCATTTTAGGTAATATTATATATTATTATTATATTTTTAGTATGTTAATATACAAGGTATTATTTATTATGGTAAGTTTGGTATTTTAGTTAATAACGTATATTTGGTGTTTTGGTATCATGCCATTATATGGTATGTTTAGTATATATAGTATTATAGTAATTTATTACGTATTATATTATTCGTGGATATTTATTATTATTATCGTGATTATGTGTATTATGGTATGTTTAAGTATTTTTGTTTATAACGTACATGTAGTTTTTTAATATTATGATATGCTCATTATCTTAGTCTATATTATATGTTTACATTCTACTATTATTGGTATGTTAGATATTTTAGCTTCTATTATATATGTTGATTAGTACGTATTACGGTATGCTAATATTCAAGTTTCTTACTATTTTATTTATTTATTTATTATGTTTAAATTATTATATCTATTATCCAAAACCTCCCAAACTAGTATTTTCATACTTAGGAAAACCCATAAAATTTCTAAAATTTGGGAGCGTATTTTATAAAGTATTTTTGATTTTTAATCCCTATGATTTTATTGCGGGGGGTATTAGCCTTCGGACTTCACGTACCTTTAAGCTCTGAGGGGATATATGTGTATATATATATATATATATATAATATATTTATTTATTTATTTATTTATTTTTCATGTGTATTTATAAATGCATAAAAAGGAGTAATGTAAAGACTTGTTAGATTAACTTAGGGATAATTTCAAATTAATTAGGTACCGTTCATAAGAACGGGCGCGTAGGGGGTGTTTGTACCTTCCCCTCGCATAACCGAACTCCCGAGCCTAACTCTGGTAAGATAGACCCATTCTACCCCTAACGTGGTAGTAATCACGTGTTCTAACCACACTAAAAGGTTAGTGGCGACTCCGACATTCTTATTTTTTAATTAAACATTAAAAATTATTTTTATTTCGCCGCCCGGGACGCCGCGACAGCCTGGCGACTCCGCTGGGGACCTTAAAGAGTCGAGCCATTAATTAATTAGAAATTATTCCAAGTTCAAATTTAATAAATCTTTTAATTACTCCTTATTTGTGAATATTGTAATTCGTAAATAACCTTGATTAATTGTAAATATTTTACTTCCATAATTTACAAATAACCTTAATTAATTAAAAATATTTTGTTTCCTAATTTTGTGAATATTAATTGTAGATATTTTGTTTCCAAATATTCTGAATAAGCATATTAATTGTAGATATTTTGAATAAGCATATCAATTGTAGATATTTTGTATACTAATCGTAAATATTTTGTTTCCATATATTTTTTTTAAGTAAACATATTAATTAAAAATATTTTGTTTCCAAATTTTTTGAATAAACATATTAATTGCATATATTGTGTTTCCTTAACTTTTGAATAAATATATTAATTGTAGATATCTTGTTTCTTTATTTTTAATAGCATGTGAATAAATGTGGATATAGTGGGATTAGGTTAAAATTTGAATGCACACACTTTCATCCTCTATACCCGAGCTTTACCATTTAGGGTTAGATAGGGGTGTAATAGCGTTTATCCCCACGTGGTAGGGATTGTGGGGGCCTGCGAACCACTCAGCTCAATTTAAACTTTGTCCAAACCCCTTTTGGGTGAGGATGGAGGTTAGATTGGGAACCTTTGTATATAGGGATTAGAGCCTACCCACACATACTTGTATATAGTTTTCCTTAATTAGGATAGAGTCATGAAGAACCCTGTATATACATACCTACCCTGGGTTGGGACAGGAGCCACATCCTACTCCATGTATAATATGTTGTATATATGTTGTGAGATACCTTGTATTATACCATGCATTCTGCATCCATTTTAGACTTATATACTACTTAACTAGTATTTTGAAAAAGCCTAATAATGAGACGATGGTCCATCCTTTCAAAAAATGAAGCACTTGACCCAAGCATTTTAAAATATGGGTCGGCCCAACCCTTTTCAAATAACTCGGGCCCAATTCTTTAAAAACAAACTTGGGCCTGACCTTTTCCTAAGCAAAAACTCGGCCCAGGCCCGATTTTCAAAAGGGGTCAAACCCAAATTTCAAAAATGGGCTTCGGCCCTATTACCTAAAAATTCGGGCCGACATTTTTCAAATAATCCAAGCCCAAGTCCTTTTTAAAACTAGGGCCTAATCTCATCATGAAATACATTGAAGCCCATATTTTAAAATACTTGAGGCCCAAGTGTACACTAAAGTCCATAAGCCCACATTGAATGAATCCAATGGGTTGACTAGCTTGGGTCAACCCCAACCTTAGAACATAATCTAACCCTTCATATCTGAGGTACATGGGCCGTTAATTAGGAAATGAATGGTTAAAGGAAGATTTGAATTGAAATCGTGGTCCATTAATGGTCGTTTTAATCTTTGAAATGTTTCATTAGTGGAATTTTTCTAGAATCCTGGCTGAGTTGTCATTTAGGTTACATCGTATGCATACACTTCATTTCATACATAGTCATGCACGATAAGTTGCATGCACACTCATATCTTTGTTTGTATATATAAGTGCACTAGTTGCATCCATGCATAAACACCTATTGCATACCCTAATCATGTATCAAAACACATTCACTCATGCAGTACATAATTGTGCATTCATGATTCTAAAAAAGAAATTGTTAGTTTTCAATTCAAAAAGGTTGTTTGAGTAATATAAAGCAATAATTGAGACCACCACGCATCAGTACAATACCAGGCGAAGAGCGAGAGAAATGAGTGAACAGTTGGAAAATAGAGTCCTGGGCCTAGAACAAGGACAAGAAGAGATAAATGATAAGATAAGTAAGGTTCTAGAGTTACTGATGAATAAGGGAAAGGCAGTGCATGTTGATCCTGAAGTAGATGTGGACCCCGCCTATCCCCCAGGGTTCACCCCAGATCATGGACAAACATCAGTTCCACCACTAGGTGTTATGGGGGGTCCACTGCCAAATATGCCTTCTTTTATCCCTACTGTGCCAGCACAAGGGTTCCCAGTGGCAGGAACTCCTCCATTAGTACCATCTGATATGGGGATCAGCAAATCTGAGGCTGAGCGTCGCTGTGAGGTATTGGAAGAGCGCTTGAAAGCAATGGAAGGATCTAATTCTTTCGATTCCGTGAATCCAAATGACCTATGCTTGGTGCCAAAAGTCACCCTGCCACCAAAGTTCAAAATGCTAGACTTTGAAAAGTTTGACAGGACCCGTTGCCCTCGAACACATTTAGTGATGTACTGCCAAGCAATGGCCGCGTACTCAGACGATGAAAAACTAATGATGCATTGCTTTCAAAGCAGTTTGACCGGGTCCGCTATCCGTTGGTACATTCAGCAAGATAAGGCTCGAGTCTGCACTTGGAAGGACTTGGCCAACGCCTTTGTTACTCACTACCGCCATATGACGGAAATGGCGCCTGATCGAATGACTCTACAAGAGATGGAGAAGAAATCCACCGAAACATTCAGAGAATATGCTTATAGGTGGAGGGATATGTCGATCGAAGTGGACCCCCCGGTGAGTGACCGAGAGGCCATCTCCTTGCTTGTGAGCACATTGAAAGACCCCTACCTCACACATCTTCGGGGAGCAACTCCCCACGATTTTATGGATATTGTGGCTGCGGGAGGAAGAATTGAAGGCGCTATCAAGGCAGGCCTAGTCAAGGATAGTGGCTTGGAAACTGGTTTAGGCAAAAGGTGGACCAATAGAAAGAAGGAGGAAGAGGCACAAATGATACAGGGGCAATTTAATTGGAAGAATTAGTACACCAGAGGTGGGAACCAATGGCCCAATAGAAACTTTGGTTTTGAGCCCATGGTAAATCAAACGGCGCATACAGGCACAAGGCCCTAGATTGTTCACTCTGGTCCACCGAATCAGCAAACACAAGACAGGTTTGTGACCAGAAACTTTCGAAGGGTGGACCCCATTCCTATGACATATGCCGAATTATTTCGTCAGCTGCGGGAAAGGGGGATGGTATCCACAATCCCTGGGATGCCTGTTGTGAACCCTCCTCCACAGTGGTATGATCCTCGGGTTCATTGTGAGTACCACGCTAACTTTCCCGGCCATACTATTGACCGCTGTTAGGCTTTTAAGCATAAGGTGCAATCGTTAAGAGATGCAGGATGGTTAGCTTTTGATGACAAGCAACCAGGAGTCCAGGGGAATCCTTTGCCCAAACACGAGGAAGGAAGTGGTTAACATATCAGGGGGGTTCCCAAATCAATGGTTTCAGTCGTTATCCACCGAGGCTAAAGTGATGGAGTACCAAACTTTTGACTATCTAATCCTTTTCAGTTGATGTTCTTTTTTTTTCCATTGTTATTTGCTTTTTGTAATCCATGGATGCCTGTGTCTCGGAATAGTTTCTATATTCAATAAAATGAATTATGCATTTCGTTATCTCACTTGCATCATGAGTTCATTTGCCAAAATTTTGTTTACTTATGTTTCATGCCGGAATAGGGAAAGTAATATTGCCAGTGTTCATGAGTTAGAAAGATATGTTAAAGGATGAAACAATCATTGAATTCAGACGTTATGAAGAAATATCTTACTTTCCAAGGAATTCAACGAAGCGGCTATGCTGTTTTAATAATTTCCTATTAATTAATCACTCATGTTTTGATCAAATGATGGATGGCCCTCTTTGGCCGACCAGTTATCCCTAAAAGAACCTAAACAATGATTTACCATTTGTTAACCAAATTGAGCCTGAATGTTAAACCAGCTTTCTCTTAAAAGTCAGATCACCAAAAATCCAACCTGGGTTTGGGTCCCTTAGCGTTTGGCAAATCATTTGAGACAATAGTCATTACCAAAATGATGGCAGGCCATTTTTCTGCTATCCAAAAGAAAGTAAAAGAAGAAATCCCTTGACAACCCTTTTGAGCCTGAAAAATTCATTCCTTGATTAACCTGTTGAAGGATCACACCCCACACTGGGGCAGTATTTAAAAGATTGGTCCCAATTGAAGTTCAAATGAAAATGAAGACAAGATTCCTTTATAAAAGGAAAAGTGAAAGTTGCAGTAAAAGAAGGAAAAGAAGATTAAAAGGGAAAGAAAAGAAAAAGAAAAACAGGAGGAAGAAGAAAGAGAATAAGGGACTTACTACATATGTGATCTTTGACCAAATTACCCTTGATGAAATTGATGATTTTGAGCCTTATGTAACTTCTTTCTTCTTTAACCCATATCCTTAGCCTACATTACGATCCAAATGAAAGTCCTAACCAGATTGGTATACATTATTGTCTTAAATGATTTGTTAGACTCAATGTTGAGTCTGAACTACGTAATGACCTGATCCTGAAAAGGTACGTAGGTAGCTTGTTTAAATAACAAGTTCGGTCAACATCTTGCAATAGCGCCTCAACTCGAACTGGGGGCATAAAACATTATTTGGGGTGGTATTGTTGAGCCTTAGTTTTCCTTTTATTCTGAAATCCTACATCCCTAAGCCTACGTTTCGTCCCGAGTCTTAAAGACCATCTTGAGATCAAAGCATAGGTTGATGAAACCGGGGCAGTTGATGAGAAGGACAGTCATCTAGGTTGGGAAATTAACGTTACATGACTTTTGAATACTGGTATGAATTTTTTCCCTATGATAGCATTGAAACATGGTAAAACATTTATTTTGTGCGGATGGCCTTTTGATTTAGCAAGTTGATGTCATAGTTACATAATCATGTCTCGTTCCTTAAAATCACAAAAAAAAGAAAAAGAAAAAAAGGAATCCTTCTTATTCTTTAGAGCATTAAAAGAGGATGGATAGTCAAAGAGTTTCAGAATCACCAGAAATTTCTATAAAAAGATCCTTGTGGAGAAAGGGCAGTCAAACTGGGACAAATGTTATGTCAAGTTCAAAAGGAATCCAATAATAGAGTCAAGATCGATGGCAGATGAATTTAACTAGGGCAAATTCCGAGTTGAGTCTCAGTAGGTCCCATTCAAACACTTTCTTATCAGATTGGAATAGGAAATCAGAGTCCAGATCAGCTGTAGGTCCATTCAACTGGGGTAGATTTTGTGATTTTTGAGCTGAGTCAATCACTTTCATGACTGGATGAATAAAGAAGATTAAGCCAAGATCAGTTATGGATCCATTCAAATATGGCGAGTTTCATGTGGAGACCAAAGATGAGGACATTGATCACGAGTGCATTGGGAGAAAAGATTCATGCATTGTCATGCATTACCCCAAATTTCATGCATTGTCATACATTTCATGCATTACCTAGATTTCATATATTGCCATGCATTCCATGCATTACCATTCATCTCATGCATTGTCATGCATTTCATGCATTATCTACATTTTATGCATTATCATCCATTGCATGCATTATCTACATTTCATGCATTATCATCCATTCAATGCATTACCTACATTTCATGTATTTCCATACATCTTATGCGTTAACATGCATTTCACGTATTACCATACATTTTACGCATTGTCTTGCATTTCACCCATTGCCATACATCTTATGCATTACCATACATCTCATGCATCGCCATTGTGCGTTTCATACATTACACAAAAAATAAAAATGCATACATATAATCACAAGTTAGTAATATGCATATTAATAGCAACATATCACTGTATTATAAGTTAGCAACATGCATACATATAGCAGCATATCATTCTAGCATCACAAGCAGCAATAGAGCACCCTTCACACTTGTCTTAAGCTTTCGAATGATTATTTGACATACTTGATGGAGAGATTCTTGTTGTGTTTAATTATGAGCTGGGGTAACTGACCCCAAGCGCACATTGATTTACTTGGAAAACTAGGGCAAGTTGACCCCAGACACACGTTGATTTATTTTGAAACTAGGGCAACAGATCCCAAAGACAAGGGGATTCATTCATTGACATTCAGACTTTATCCCAAGTGCATTTTCCAAATAGAGTAATAATTTTCCAAACTTTGCCTTCACATCTTGTTACTGGATTGAGGTGGCTGGATTATCCTGTCCCTACGGCTCGAATTCTTACATTCGAAGCAAGCCATCATTGTGTATCATGAATGGATCATCATGTCCCTACGGCTCGGATTCTTACATTCGAAGCAAGCCATCATTGTGTCCCATGGCTGGATCATCATGTCCCTACGGCTCAGATTCTTACATTTGAAGCAAGCCATCATTGTGTCCCATGGCTAGATCATCGTGTCCCTAAGGCTCGGATTCTTACATTCGAAGCAAGCCATCATTGTGTCCCATGGCTGGATCATCGTGTCCCTACGGCTTGGATTCTTACATTCGAAGCAAGCCATCATTGTGTCCCATGGCTGGATCATCGTGTCCCTACGGATCGGATTCTTACATTCGAAGCAAGCCATCATTGTGTCCTATGACTGGATCATCTTGTCCCTACGGCTCAGATTCTTACATTCGAAGCAAGCCATCATTGTGTCCCATGGCTGGATCATCGTATACTTTGGCGCTCGGATTCTTACATTCGAAGCAAGCCATCATTGTGTCCCATGGCTGGATCATTGTGTCCCTACGGCTCGGATTCTTACATTCGAAGCAAGCCATCATTGTGTCCCATGGCTGGATCATCGTATCCCTACTGCTCGGATTCTTACATTCGAAGCAAGCCATCATTGTACTTTGGCGCTCGGGTTCTCAAACCCAGTGCAAGTCATTCTCATATACTTTGGCTCTCGGGTTCTCAAACCTAGTGCAAGTTAGTCTCATGTACTTTGGCGCTCGGGTTCTCAAACCCAGTGCAAGTCATTCTCATATACTTTGGCGCTTGGGTTCTCAAACCTAGTGCAAGTTAGTCTCATGTACTTTGGCGCTCGGGTTCTCAAACCCAGTGCAAGTCATTCTCATATACTTTGGCGCTCGGGTTCTCAAACCTAGTGCAAGTTAGTCTCATGTACTTTGGCGCTTGGGTTCTCAAACCCAGTGCAAGTTAGTCTCACGTACTTTGGCGCTCGGGTTCTCAAACCCAGTGCAAGTCATTCTCATGTACTTTGGCACTCGGGTTCTCAAACCTAGTGCAAGTCATTCTCATGTACTTTGGCGCTCGGGTTCTCAAACCCAGTGCAAGTCATTCTCATATACTTTGGCGCTCGGGTTCTCAAACCTAGTGCAAGTTAGTCTTATGTACTTTGGCGCTCGGGTTCTCAAACCCAGTGCAAGTCATTCTCATATACTTTGGCGCTCGGGTTCTTAAACCTAGTGCAAGTTAGTTTCATGTACTTTGGCGCTCGAGTTCTCAAACCCAGTGCAAGTCATTCTCATATACTTTGGCGCTTGGGTTCTCAAACCTAGTGCAAGTTAGTCTCATGTACTTTGGCGCTCGGGTTCTCAAACCCAGTGCAAGTCATTCTCATATACTTTGGCGCTTGGGTTCTCAAACCTAGTGCAAGTTAGTCTCATGTACTTTGGCGCTCGGGTTCTCAAACCCAGTGCAAGTTAGTCTCACGTACTTTGGCGCTCGGGTTCTCAAACCCAGTGCAAGTCATTCTCATGTACTTTGGCACTCGGGTTCTCAAACCCAGTGCAAGTCATTCTTATGTACTTTGGCGCTCGGGTTCTCAAACCCAGTGCAAGTCATTCTCATATACTTTGGCGCTCGGGTTCTCAAACCTAGTGCAAGTTAGTCTCATTTACTTTGGCGCTCGGGTTCTCAAACCCAGTACAAGTCATTCTCATATACTTTGGCGTTCGGGTTCTCAAACCGAGTGCAAGTTAGTCTCATGTACTTTGGCGCTCGGGTTCTCAAACCCAGTGCAAGTCATTCTCATATACTTTGGCGCTCGGGTTCTCGAACCCAGTGCAAGTTAGTATCATTGTACTTTGGCGCTCGGGTTCTCAAACCCAGTGCAAGTCATTCTCACATACTTTGGCGTTTGGATTCTTACATTCAGTGCAAATTATCCCTGATTGGAAAAGGAAAACAACATCTGATTGAAAAGCCCAGACAGTTGCGTGGCCTGGCTAAAATAGGCTTGTTACTACAAAAAACGTAGGAGAGTTCCTACCGTTACATTGAAGCAACTAAGCCTACAAAGAGGGGCAGCTGTAGACACCCTATTTTTGCCCTAGCCAAATAGAACAAGGGGTTCCCTTTTTATTATTATTTTATTATTATTATTAGTATTTTTATTATTACTTTCTTATAATTATTTTTTATTTATTATTATTGTTATTATTAATTTACTATAATTATTATTACTTTATTATTATTATTATTATTATTTTATTCAAAATTGATGCTTTATTATTATTATTATTATTGTTATTTGTTTATTATTATTATTATTATTAATATTATTACTATTATTATTAGTAATTTATTATTATCACTATTATTTATTTATTATTATCATTATTATTATTATTTTATCTTTATTATTTTTATTTTTACTATAATTATTTATTACTATTTACTATTTAGTATTATTATTATTATTATTATTATTACCTTATTGATATTTATATTATTATGATTATTAATATTATTTCCTTTTTCATTATTACCATAAGAATAAAAGCATAAAAAAAAAGAGAAAAAGAAAAAATAAAATCCAGAAAGGAAAGTTTCTTAGGGTTTTCACAAAATTTTTTTATAAAGGCGGAGGCAGCGCACAGCAGCGGAAAAGGGGGCGCAGCCGAAAAAAAAAAAGAAAATATTCCTACTTCTTCTTCTTCTTCTTCTTCTCCCCGGAGACACACAACCGCCGTCACCTTCTCCCATCTCCATTCTCCCTATCTTTGTTCTTTCTCCACATTGCCGTCACAGTAGCAGACCTGAGCACCACCCTCCAGCAGCTTCCAGATCGCTGCAACACTCCGACGACGCCCACCGCCACAGTTTCCCACGACCCTCTGCCATAACCACTGGCACCACCTCTGCTCCACGGCTGCTTTCTACAAACATCCGATCTTCGGACGCCCCCCTTGCAGCAGATCCCCTGCACCGACCATCCTCCACAGCCGCACCAGCAGGAGAGGAGTTCCCGCCGTCGCTCTCTGCTCATTGCCACCATTCAAACCAGCAGACCCGAGCACCAGTTTCAGCACCTGTTCCACCCTCCTCTGCAACGTCCCTCCAGCCGCCATCCGAGTCCAGCGACCACGGTCGGCCGCAGCAAACGACCGAGCACAGCCCCTTCTCCGGCTAGCCCCACCTCTGACCACGCATAGCCTCTGCAAATCCCCCGGCAGCCCCCTCGGTGAGTGTATTTCATGCAAGCCACACATGCGCACGTGTATATGTGAAGTTTAATTTCTTTTTTTTTATTTATTTTTTATCATACATTTAATTGATGTTATATATATATATATATATAATTTATTTTTTGCAGGATTTTATTTATTTATTTATTTTTCATCTTGTGTAATAATATTTATGCAGGTTCTATATATATTTGATGTCCATTTGTTTATTTGTTAATTAATGAATTTATTTATTTCCTTGTTTCTTTTCTTATTTTGACTTGTTTTAATACTTAAAGCTTAAGACTTCATTGTATAGGTGTTTACATTAATATGTTATTTATCGTAGTAAGTAAATATTGGCATTTAGGCTTTCTATTATATATATGATAAATTTTTTAAATATTGTGTTCACGATCTTATTTAATCACGGTGATGTTTGTTTAAATTTTTTTTTTTGTGATAATTATTATAAATATTACCCGGTTTGCTCTCATTATTGTTGTCCTATCATGTATATAGTTTATCATTTTAGTTCCTTATTGTTATTATGTATTTATGATATATAGTTTTGTCATTGTTACATATTTGTGGTATATTATATATTATGGTGGGTATATTATCATAGGATTTTTTATCATTGTTATATATATCTAAGGGGTTTGTATATCATGTTGTTGTGTAGATATTATTTAGGGTTTCGGTGTATTTAGGATATTTATCATGTTTATTTTTCATACGATGTTTAAGGATTTTGTTTATTATTTAGGATTGTAATATTTATGCACATCTAGGATTCTTGATTATTTACATTATTTTCATAATACGACCATTTAGGGTTTTGGGTTATTGTTTTATTTTAGGGTTTTGGCTATTTCACGTTATTAGGGTTTTGAGTAGTGTTTTATTTAATTTACTTTGTATTGTTATTGCGTATATATTTATGTTCATTATTGTTTATTATTTATTTATTTCTCGTATACGATTGTATTATTATTTTGTCGTGTTCATAACATTGTTGTGGAATTTTTAATGCTATAATATTTATTTGAACAAGTGATATTTATATTTAGCAACTTAGAATTTTAAGTAACATTATACATTTAATTTAGTATTTTAGGTGACCACGTACATTTAGTAATATAGCATTTTAGGTAATATTATATATTATTATTATATTTTTAGTATGTTAATATACAAGGTATTGTTTATTATGGTAAGTTTGGCATTTTAGTTAATAACGTATATTTGGTGTTTTGGTATCATGCCATTATATGGTATGTTTAGTATATATAGTATTATAGTAATTTATTACGTATTATATTATTCGTGGATATTTATTATTATTATCGTGATTATGTGTATTATGGTATGTTTAAGTATTTTTGTTTATAACGTACATGTAGTTTTTTAATATTATGATATGCTCATTATCTTAGTCTATATTATATGTTTACATTCTACTATTATTGGTATGTTAGATATTTTAGCTTCTATTATATATGTTGATTAGTACGTATTGCGGTATACTAATATTCAAGTTTCTTACTATTTTATTTATTTATTTATTTATTTATTATGTTTAAATTATTATATCTATTATCCAAAACCTCCCAAACTAGTATTTTCATACTTAGGAAAACCCATAAAATTTCTAAAATTTGGGAGCGTATTTTATAAAGTTTTTTTGATTTTTAATCCCTATGATTTTATTGCGGGGGGTATTAGCCTTCGGGCTTCACGTACCTTTAAGCTCTGAGGGGATATATGTGTATATATATATATATATATATATATATTATATTTATTTATTTATTTATTTATTTTTCATGTGTATTTATAAATGCATAAAAAGGAGTAATGTAAAGACTTGTTAGATTAACTTAGGGATAATTTCAAATTAATTAGGTACTGTTCGTAAGAACGGGCGCGTAGGGGGTGCTTGTACCTTCCCCTCGCGTAACCGAACTCCCGACCCTAACTCTGGTAACATAGACCCATTCTACCCCTAACGGAGTAGTAATCACGTGTTCTAACCACACTAAAAGGTTAGTGGCGACTCCGACATTCCATGTTTTTCCCTGAAAATCAAAATTGATTTCAATTTCGCTGCCCAGGGCACACGCGCTCCTAGGACGTCGTGACACAATGGATGTAGTAACTCTGGTATTGTGATAAGTGATGATGGGTATATGATATATTATGATTTTATGTTTCCTGCTGCTTAGGCTTCCGCACTGTACTTATGATGTATCCCTGTACCCACAGGTTTAGGTTGATTATGATCTGCTGAGCTTGTCATACTAGTTTTATTATATTATAAAAAAATATATATATTAAAATTATATGGAAATTAAGCAGGTCGTTACATATATGTTAAATGTATGAGATGCAGGTTAAGTAAGTAATACATTGAGAATGAAATATGATATGAACTATGCTGCTTGTGTGTGTTAATGCAACCATGTAAACAACTGAAATATGGTGGGTAAAACAGCTAAAAGATGTTGGGTAAATGTATGACAATTGAAAAATGCTGGGTAAAACAGCTGAAAGATGCTGGGTAAATGCATGACAACTAAAAAATATTAGGTAAAACAACTGAAAGTTGCTGGATAAAACAATTGAAAGATGCTGGATAAATGTATGATAGTTGAAAAATGTTGGGTAAAACAGCTGAAAGATGTTAGGTGAAATAGCTGAAAGATGCTGGGTATGAAATGAAATGAAATGAAAATGAAAATGAATGAAATATAAATCAAATGTGAAATGTGAACAATGTAAAATAGGAAAGAGTCATGTAAAGTGAAATGAAATGAAAAGTAAAAGATGAAAACATGAACAGTTGAGAGATGCAGAATAATGGCAAACAAAATAATGTATTATGGTATTAGTAGTATTTATGCTAGTAGAACATGTTACGTTTGGGCAAGGCAAACTCTTCACCTGAGGGCTGGCTGAGAAAGGCGAGTGCCCTGATTGTACCAAGTGTAGCAGTAGGCTGTATAACGTGCTAAGGCAGAGGGAAACTCCTTGTATAGGCGAGTAGATTTCCCTATTCTTGGGAGCTTTCACTGGTAAACTTTTGTATGAACTGTGTGAGTACGAGATTAATTTATCACTTGAGGGCTTACTAAGTAAGGTAAGTGCCCTAGTATGCTTTAGCTATGACCTTTGGGTTGCCTAGGTATCAGAGTAGAGGGGTGCTACTTGTATGAGCGGGTAATCATCCCTATCCTTAGGTAATCTCGTGGGTAAAATGTCTTGCATGTGTTTGATTAGGATCAAAAAATGATTTCAGAGATTAAGTTAATGATTTTCAAATGATGAATATTCTGCTGTTATATAAACTCATGTTAGCCACACACTGTTTTAATATATTGTTTCTTCCCTTACTGAGATGTGTCTCACTCAAATATGAATTTATCTTTTTTAGGATTTCCTCGAGATCGAGTTTAGGGAGCTTGAGATTTTATAGCATTTTTGGGTAATAAAAAGAGAAAAGGGAATATTTATATATTAATTTTGATATGTATATTTTATGTTTTATGGTTTATTTTTTAAGTCTTATGAGATATGGATGGTTGAGAATACTGGAAGTGTAGGTTATGTTTTGGAGATGTGTATATATGAGAATACAGGTGGACGCATGGTTTATTATGGTGTGTAGATAGATTTAGAACACTCTGGTATTATATTTGTTGGAAGCTTATAATTATGTTTTTCGCTGCGTACATGATATTAGAATGTGGATTATCAGGTAAATAAATGGATAGGTAGCACTTCGGGCCCATGTTGGGGGGGGGGGGTCGAGGCGTTACAAATGACGTTGGACGAGCTCATTGGATCTCTCATCACATATGAAATGGCAATCAATGATAGCCTAAATGAGCAGAGAAAAAAAAAGAAAGTTACAACTCTAAAAGCTTCAAGGGGTAGCTCTAGTGAGGAAAGTGAGCAGGACTTGGACGAGGACATAACCTTACTAACCAGAAAGTTCAACAAGTTTTGTTGGCCTTACAAGGCTTCAAATATTTTTTTGATGATAAAAAATCAGAGGAACTTAACATATTTGGTTAAGTGATGATGTGATAGGACTCAAGAATGAGAATACAAGGTCAAGTGCTCACAAAGATTATTAAAAGCTTATACTCCAAAGAAGGATGATCAAATGAAGCTTAAAGAATATTAAGGCATGGATTCAAAGATGATCTAATAAAGCTTGAAGATCATTAGAGCATGAATGAGGACTTGCTAAAATATATTAAAGCTTGAAGACAAGATGGAGCGAAAGCAAAAATATCATGGAAGACTTCAAAGCTTAGAGTTGTAGGCTTTAAGAGATATGATGTAATTACTTCATGTTTTAAATATCTTATGGAAATATGTTGAAATCTCTTCTAGGGTTATTCATTGACTTAGAGACCTTATTTAAAACCCCAAAAATGTTTTATAAGAAATAATAGCGAGAGAGCAAAAATGATTTTTGAAAACTAAAATGAAAAATTTGAATTTGGTCTGCCTAGATGATTGAGGTGTACCCTCAGAAGACTGAAGATGTACCTCAGAAGATTGAAGTTTTACCTCAGTCTACTGAAGAATTTATTCAAAAGACTGAAGAATTGGTTCAGTCTACTGAAGATTTTTCTTAAGGAATACAGAGGAGGCAGTACACCCTCATAAGACTGAACCATTAGTTCAGTCGTCTGATCTAGAACTTCAGAAGATTGAACCCTCAGTTCAGTCGTCTGACCCTATGTCCAGTTCAAATTTTTAATTTTTTAAGGAATATCAAAAGACTGAATCCGATACTTCAATCGCCTGAACATTGTTAATGGTTAAAAAATATTAAATGTTTTAAATTTCAAATAAAGGTTTATTGTGCCCCAAAAATTATGAAAACTTAGGAGATACTCCAAGTAATCTTGTGCAACATGAAATTACTTTTTCTAAGCCTATAAATACATGGTTTTGCAAATCAAATCATAACCAAGAATTGAAAAATCTGTTTCAAGGTTGAAAACATACTTGCTCTTTCAAAGCCATCTCTTGCTCACTTATTGCAAAATCTGATTTGTTGAGAATACTAAAGTGCTGATCCATCCTACTTTGATTTCTACTGCTAATCATCATTTAGAGAAGGATATTGGTGAAATACTTAGGTGATATTGGCCAAAAGCGAGGACGTAGGCTGGGGATAAGCCGAACCTCGTAAAAAATGTGGTGTCACTCTCTTTCCTTGCTCTCTTAAAATTCTAGCATATATTAACTGTGTGGTTGAATTTAATTTTTGATCATATACACTGCGTGGATTGGATATAAATAAACTAAAGATTAATTTGATTTTGAGATTTACGGAAATTGAAAGGAAGTACGTTGGTTGATCAATACAAATTGCGAAAATCGTAAGGGAGTAGGTTGATTGCTTAACACCCAAGACTCATTAACTGAAAGTTTATTTAAAGTCCAAGTTCTTGGAAGGAGTGTTGGATTTCAGATTGTGCATCATATTAAGAAATCAAATCCATCAATACAGGGCTTACATATATTCAAACAGCTGCAAACAAGCAAATATCTTGAATTCTTGTAAAAATTGATAATTGTCAAGAAGCTGCATATCATATCTTGATTTGGTATCTTTGGTTGCTTACTTTAAAGTTGTTGATTGGTTCTTGGTTGATTGATTTTTGATTAATTGTGTTGAGTATTGGTTTGTGGATTGATTAAGTGATTAAAAAGCTTTACTGTGTGTTTGTTAAAGTAACAAGTGGTTAAGAATTCTCAAAAAGAATTAAACGAAAAATTTAAATAACCCAATTCACCCCCCCTCTTGGGACTACAACTCAACTTTCAATTGGCATTAGAGCGAGGTTTTAGAAAATCCTAACTAACTCACTCTAAAAATGAGCAGCTCGGAAGCTATCCCAAGTATAAGAGTTCCGTTGTGTAATATTTAGCCTAAAGGCCATGTCGTCTCTTCAAGGAATGCGGTTTGATCTCAAATTTTACGTATTTCCAATTGAAAATAAAATTTACTAAACACAGTTCAGATTCGAGTTTTTTCAGAATGGTTGAGATTTCTTTTGACAAATTAAATGAGCATGCAATTTAAATTCTAATCCTAACACGCACTGAATTCAATAACGAAACACGAAAATCCTACGTCTAATCAAGAAAGAATTGAAACATGCATTTAAACTCCGGAATAAAAACTAAAGATGATAACTTTAACACGTAATTAAAACAAACAATTCTAAGAACACAACCAATCACAAATTTAAATAACAACTAATTTTAGTGCAACCAAGAACTTAAATAGAAATTCAAGACTTCAAGAACTAAACTATAAACTAAACACTAAAAAAATGAACTTTAATAAAAATTAAACTAAATTGAACTCAACAAAATTTAAATTTTAAAGAAGACAATTAATATAAATCATAAAGAAAATATATTTATTATTTTTTTTCTTTTTATATCAGGAGATCAACACGAACTTAGACATAATCACTCAACCAACGCTAAATAAATACGAAGAATAAGGAAAGAAATTAACTTTATTTAAAGGACTTCAAACAAAAAAAATTAAAATTTTAATTAAAATTCTACCACTATAATAACACTCAAACAAACTTCAAAAATTAAAACTTAAAATAAAACTTTGCCAAAGAAAGTAAATAACAGTAACTCAGTTCTTTAAAAACAATAATAAAAAGAAACAATTTAAAAGAAAGAGAATGAAGAAAGGAAAGAAAAAAAAAAAGAACGAGAAAGAAGGGAGAGAGAGTTGAGAGTGGCTGGCCGTGGCTGACATCGGGAAGTGGCTGGTCATGGGCAGTGGCTGGAGCAGCACCAACAGTTCTTCTCGAATGGAGTGGCTCGAAGTAGTAGCAACAAGGGAACAAAAACAGGATCTTCGGTTGGGATGTTCTCGGGTCCAGCCAACTACAAAAGCAGCAGCAGACCTTCACGGCTGTAGCAAGGCACGACAAGACTTGAGGAAGAAGGCCGCAGCAGGAAGGTAAGGAGAAAGGGGGAGAGAGAGGAGAAGAGGAGAAGGAGCAAGGAGAATGAGAGAAGGTAAGAGAAGGGCCGAAAGTGAGAGGGGAGCTGGGGACTGTGCGTGAGAAAGAAGGGAGAAGAGGGTCGGCTACTCAGGCAAGCAGCAGTAGCAGCAGAAGAAGAAGAAGAAGAAGAAGAAGAAAAAGAAGGCAGCAGCTGGAGCATGGAGGAACGACAGCAAGGAGTAGGGGAAGAGAAGAGAAAGGAGAAGGGAGAAGGGAATAAGAGAAAGGAAAAGGGAGAAGAAGAAGGTGCGGCCCCCTGGATGAGAAAAAAAAAAAATTTATATGGGGAGAGGGTCACTGCCCTACCCAGCGAGACACCCGGACCTGGGTGCATGGCTGGGTCACATCAAATATGTTTTTAATTTTTTTTTTCTTTTTTTCCTTCTTTTTTGTATTTCTTGGCAAACAAGGGTGATTTTGACCCTACTAGAGCCCATTTATCTCAAAACTCAAAACATGAAAGTTGTAGATAATCTTCTCATCTTTCTCTAGGATTTTGAATCGTCTTAATCGAAGTTTGGACGGAAAAATTATGCTCAAATTATAAACTAGTACTGGTTTTAGCTCCCGAAAATTTTCCCGCGATAAAAAAATGCCAAAAATTAATAAATTACTCAATAAAACCAAAATATTATAAATAGGAGACCGTGTTAAAATACTGAGAGTAATTAGGTATTTAATTAAAAATATAAGCCAATGGGTCAACTATTTCTTCGGCTCGGAGAGCGAGTTGCGCTGCCACCGCTGCTGAACATACGGTTCAACTCTATACCCAACATCGTGCTATCGGAGTTGGGCCACGGTACCAATATTGCTGGTTTCATCGAGGCCATCATGATGAAGATGGAGCCATTGGCGATATTATAGCGGTTCACATGTGCTTGCACTCAGCGGTGGAGATTGGGATTTGCAGGAATATTCCGATGGCGTTGTTGTGCACTGTCGGTGTCGATGTTTTGGATTAATGGCATTGGCTTCACATGATTTTTTTTCCACAACAAGCCACACATCATGCATCCAACAGACCAACGTAAGGTCACATTGGAGGAACAGGAGTCGGAAATAATTTCCAAACCAGTTCATGTAGCTTTTAAAAAAAAAAAATTTGTTTAAAAGATGTTCAAAAATAAAGTTTTTCCAAAAATTTGCTTAAATATTTGTAAATAAATTAAAATCAAATATGGAGTTGGCAAGCATGGGATCACCTGCCGAGGACTGGGAGGCGTGTGACAGTGTGTGGCTTCGTCGGGTGGCTGCCGAAGGCGCGTGTGGGCACGTGCGGCGTCGTGGGAACTCCATTTGAGCTTCAGTTTATACTGTTGGCTTTGTCTTGATGAGAGAAACACAATGGTGGCCTCAAAACTCAATTTTGAGATACTGGATAGGGGCTCCAATTTGGCGATTTTGTTCCGATCTAGCTCTGATACCAATTGTTGAGAGATCTAGGAACAATAATCACATACAGGCAAAATATAAACAACCAAAATGGAATACTAGATTTACGTGGTTTAGTCCACTGTGACCTACATCCATGGAGCACACTGAATTTCACTATAGACTGGGAGAATAAATACAAGGAGGAGGAGGCTGCTGCTCTTTACTTAGCTCTCTCTCTCTCTCTCTCTCTCTCTCTCTCTCTCTCTCTCTCTCTCTCACTCTCTCTCACAACAGTCTCTGTTCCTCACACCTTCTGCACACTCTGTTCTGCACGCACACTACAACACAATTCCACACACACACACACACACACATCTCATTTATAGCCATGGATGGGGGGTGGAAGTCAAAATTAGGTGGCTTAATTTCAACATGGTGGGTAGGGTTGGTGGTCGCCGGTCTCCAACCTCAACAAAAGTAGCTGGGTTGGTGCTAAAGTCTCCACTTACTATAATCTCAATAGTAACAATGACTTTTTGCTAACTTCTTGTGCCTTTAAACCAAGCCTCCAAATCTTCAAACCCTATATGATCTGGAGTTGAGCTCGAGAGAGAAATCCTTTTAAAGATAAATGCCAAAAAGCCTCTGGAAGAGTGGCTGAAGACTCTTATTTACACTAGGCCTAATGGATCTAAGAGAAGCCAACTCCTATTTTGCACATAACCCCCTTGAGAAGCCACTTATCTCTTGAAGCCCCACCAAAAATAATTCCCATCACAAAAATACCCCTGAATATTGTAAATGACCCTCAGAACTAATTTGACCAAAATAAACCCCAACATTCTAAAATTACAAAAGTACCCCTAACTAAACAACAACACTCGACAAAAATAAAAAATTAAATTAAGATTGTAGAATTGCATCATAAAGGCAATAAATTAACTTTTTGAGAATGAAAATACCCAAAAGAACCCTTGTGAACTTAGGGATCCAAGTTATTATTATTATTTTTGATAGAAAAAGAAATTCATTAACAAAAAGAGAGGAGAATTTGCAAGGGTTGGAGGATAATAGATCGTCCTAGAAAACCAAAGGAACAAAAGAAACAAAAGAAATTACAATAATGCTCCCCTCTGATTCCTCCGAGTGTCTGACAAGAGTAATCCCTGGAAAGAACCAAAAGAATAAGCCAAAAAAGACATGAGGAAAATCACTAAGTCCCATAGGATACAGAGTTGGGTTGCCTTGTCATTAAAAATCCTTGTGTTTTGTTGCATCCAAAGAGTCCAAAGGATGGCAAATATAGCATATCTCCAAAGAACCATCCCTTCCTTCTTCCAAAGCTTGTGTAATGCACTTTGAAGAAGGCTTCAGCTGTTTATGGGAAAACCACATCCTTATCAAAGACTGAAACAGCCTAACCCAAATCTCCTTAGCCAATTAGCAATAATAAAACAAATGGTCTATAATTTCATTATAATTATAGCGCATTACTTGTGTCCTTGAACCGATAACCGTCTTTTGGCTAACCTAGACTTCTTTGTCCCATGGGACCATTTATGGGGAATCCTCATCCCTAGCTGATCATTTGTATTAAGCTAGTAAAGGACCAAGGTCCACATGAACAACTATATAGGTATCCAGGTTATTAGCACTAGGATTTAACTGATGAACAAAACATTATTAAATACACAAGGAGGTAAAGAAAATAGAGGTTCATGAGGAAATGAGACAGAATATGGTATTTTACCTTTGAGAATTGAGAACACATTCTATTATGAACTGCTTCGCGTCAAAACACCTTAGGCACAATCATTTGAAATAAAAGGGTAAGAGCTACATCTAAAATATGTCTATTCTTTCTTTTAGAAACTCATTTGTTGTGGAGTTTTGGAGTATGTGTAATTTACTTATATAGGGAGTGAATTGAGTACTAAAATATTCTTTGCATTGTCATTTGAATGGAAATAGATACATTAGACATAATTTTAATTTTAGACAAAAGGAACATAGTTTATTGCGTAACATAGAGCTATATTTCATTAAGTAAAGCCAAGTCACCCTTGAATAGATCATCAACAAACATAATAGACAAATGAAAAGTTGAAAATCCTGCTAGATAAACACTACCAGGACTTAACCATTTGAATGAACTTAATAAAAAGGATTGATAGACTAATTATTGACTTGAAAGGCAAAGAGGACATTATGATGCTTCACCAAATGACTCACTCTAGTATTGTAACACCCCAAACCCTTAATCTTGGGTCCAGTGCGTTATACCTGATAAAATTCTGATAATCCATAAATCAACATATACGTAGTGGAAAACATAAACATAATATCCATAAATATAATACCAGAGTCTACTATTTCCTATCTATAATCCATATTATCCATCATCACCTGCATTTCCATACATACACATATCTCCAAAAGATTTCAGTATTCACAATCATTCCTTTCTCAATAGACTTAAAACATAAAAACATAAAATATAAAATATTTACTTCCTCAAAATATTACCATGACATACCTTTTCTTTTATAGTCCTAAAAAATGCTAAAAACCCTCGAGCTCTCTAGGCCCGACCTCGAGGATGTCCTAAAAAAGAAATAATCATATTCGGGTGAGACACATCTCCGTAAGGGAAGAAACAAGATATTAAAATAGCGTGTGGCTAACATGAGGTTTATAGATATCATTTAATAACATTTGAAAATCGTTATCACAAACATTGAAATCATTCTCTGAACCTAATCAATCACATGCAATAGATTTAACCCATGAGATTACCTGAGGATAGAGGTGATTACCTGCCCATACAAGTAGCACCCCTCTGCTCTAATACTTAAGCAACCCGAAGGTCACTATTAAAGCATACTAGGGTACTCGGCTTACTCAGTAAGCCCTCACGTATTAAATCGATCTTGTACTCACACAGTTCAACAAAATTTTACTGGCGAAGGCCCCAAGGATTGAGAAATCTACCCACCCAGACAAGTAGGTTCCTTCTGGCCTAGTACGTTATGCAGCTACTGCCACATCTGAAGTTACTAGCGCACTCGCCTTTCTCAATAAGCCCTCAGGCGAAGAGTATGCCTCACCCAATCGTAACATGTTCTAATGACATAAATACTTCTAATAACATAATACATTATTCTTTCTGTCATTACTCGATCAACCATTCACATCTATTCATGCTCATAACTTAAGCATTACATTGCGTTTCACTTTAAGTGACTCTTTCCATTTATATTGTTCACATTTCACATTTCATTCAATTATCATTTCATTGTCATTTCATTGCATTTTTCTTTCTTTCATTCGTACTACAACTGGTCTTTAGCCATCATAAGTTAGTCTACAACATCTTTTAGCAGTCATCAGTTAGTCTACATAGAAATGTGTTAAAATATGCTAACATGACTCTTTTTAGCTGTCTTACATTTACATGGTTGCATTAACATATGCAAGTAGCATAGTCCATATCATATTAATGCTTTACTTACTTAGCCTGCATCTCATACATTTAACATATATTTGCATAGAACTTACATTTACTCATGCCACACAATTTAGCAGTAAAATTCATACATATTCTTGTAAAATAGGCCAATCAACTTTTAATATTTATATACTAAAAATATACCTTTCATTTCTTACATAATTATCCTGAAAATATTATTCACTTTCATTGGTTCATTTTCACATAAACATAGCTAAATAAGCAATCCTAAGCTTAGAAAACATATTTTGCATGGCTGACATTTTATACCCAAATGAAAACTCATATACATATATATAACATGGTCCATTTTATTTAATATATAAAAACCTAATTTAATATATAATTTCCCTTTACCTGACTTCTGAACTACGCTGGCAGGATCCCCGAACTGATACCCACGACGTTCACTTGGACCCTGAATCAAAACCCTAGTTTAATTAAATAAATCCCAACTGATTCAAATCTTAAGAAAAAATACTTATTTAATACTTCCTAGACTTCAAATAAAAATACTCGTTAAGAGATTCCCAAAATAACTCACTTACCTTTATTTTGGGATGTTTCTCAAACCTCTCAAACCAATGATAAGCTCCTATAGCCTTGTAGAGAATGATCCTACGAATCTCGTGGTAGTTTTAGATCATCAAACTGGGTCAAATACAACCCAAAATCGAAGAGAGAAGGGAGAGAAACCGAATTTGTAGAGAGAGAAACGAAGAAAATTCATTTTCTTTGTGTAGAAGTACCCGTGGACCTTTTTATAGACGCTACTGCCATGTGGATTCGTCGACGAGACACGTGAGTTCATCGACGAGTCACTGTAGATACTACGTCAATGAGAAGATACTTTCGTCGATGAAATTTAGAGTTCAAAATTTACTCTTTCAGGATTCCTTCGTTGACGAGGAGCAGTATTCGTCGATGATCTCTAGAAGGACACTCGTCAACGAAGATAGAACATTCGTCGATGAGGCCTGCTACTAATTCTCCTATTTCTTTCCTTTTCCCCTTATTATCCTTTAATCCATTTCATTTATTATACTTTCTAATTATTTTAATAATTTTTAATTTCCTGGTCATTACAAGTCTAGATTAGATACATGACTTACACTTTTCACTTTTCTAAGGAGGTACGATTGAGCAAAGAATGAATTTGAAGAGGTGTAGTTGTAACTAAGCAAAAAGTAAAATACGATGATGAGTCAAAGGGATAGAGGTCTCCAACTTCATGTCCATTGATCATCCTTGTCATCTTTGAGTCTTGAAGAACAACAAAATTAGGAACAAGAGTATTGAACAATTGAAGGATTTTGTGAGTTTGCTAAAATGCATTAGATTAACAGAGAAGTTAGGAATATATAACCTATTACTACATGTAAGACGAGTCATAGGTTTACCTAACTGAGCAAAAGATGCAACAGAAGAGATGCCTGATACTGGAGAAACTTCGGAGTATTCATATTTTGATATAGAAACAACTCTTTGTTCTTTAACTGCGTAGTGGTAGAGGCCGAATTAGTAGTTGTAGCATCAACTACTTTGAGGGGTTTACTACTCAATTTCCAATAGAGATTAGTCACGTGATTTAATCATCTATAAGGGGTGCACTTCCATGATGAACCTTTACCACGCCTGTCTCTACCACTATGATAGTATGGTGTCATAGACCATCTTGGGAACCCATACTACCACTAGATCGTGTACTTGTACCACTTCTTGTAACAAACACAAAGCTTTGCCCACAAAGAATAGTGCTAATGAGGCATGAATTAGGTGAGAATAAATGTTAGTTGATGATGGTAATTCTACATTACAATTGGTTCACAATTCATGACTCAAATTGACCAAAACTTGAAGATTTGTTACTTGCTCCCTCTGTTTCTGCATCTTACGAACATCAAATCAATGGTTTAATCAACTCAAGAATGCACTTTATCTCCACAAAATACTAAACAACACTCTTTACACCTATTGCAATTAAAATTCCTCTAAGGAGAGATCATGCATGCCACTAAGATCACTAGAATACAAGAGTTGGCATAATCCCATTTGTATCAAGGTGCAAACACATCCTAGAAATGTAAGGTTCATGGAATTCCTTAGCAACAAAACACTTAATGCATCTTTGTGAATCCATATTTCCTTGTCTCATAAATCGGTCTTGATTGAGTGATTTAAACTTACCAAGACTCCACAAATAAATCTTGATGCAAGTGTTAGATCACTACTAAATTACAAATAGTTACTACTAGTCAAACAACACATCAACAACGGCTAACAGCAATAACAAGCCTTAGCCTTTAAGTCCCACTAAGTAAGGTCAACTATATGAATCCTTCTCCACCAATTCACTAAATCAAGGCATTTTCTTTGACTAACTTAAGAGCTGTTAACTCTTTTCTCACCATCTTATTCCAAGTTATTTTAAGTTTGCCCCTTTCTTTTCTAGTATCATTAATAGTAATTTGCTCACTTCTCCTCATTAGTGCATTACTTGGCTTGCATTTCAAATGAGCAAACCATTTAAGCCATCCCTCTATTATCTTCTACTAGTGCTATGTCCAACTCATTTCAAATTTTTTTGGTCCTTAATTTATCCTTTAATGTTACACCACTCATCCACCTTAGCATGCACATTTTGATCGCTATTACCTTTTGAATATGTTTTCTTAGTTAACCAATATTCTGATCCATATAGCATTGCTGGTCTTATAGTTGTCCTATAGAACTTTCTTTTTAATTTTAGTGATATTCTACGATCACACATCACACCTGAAGCATTCCTCCATTTTACCCAATTTTATTTAAGTTTATGTACTACATTTTTTTCAATTTCTCCCTTTGCTTGCATAATAGATTCAAGATATTGAAATCTGCTAGTATTATTGATTTCTTGCTTATGAAGTTTAATTTTAACTTCAATATTCCTCTTTACATGGCTGAAATTACATTTTACATACTTTATTTTGTTTCTACTTATCTTAAAACCTTTAGATTCTAACATTGTTTTCCAAAGTTCTAACTTAGACTCTACCCAACTCGTACTTTCATCAATCAAAACAATATCATTTGCAAACAACATGCTCCATAACTTCTCATTTTTTGGATATTCCTCGTGAGTTCATCAATCACTAAAGCAAATAGATAGGGGCTCAAAGTAGATCCTTGATGTACACTTATTGTGATTGGGAATTCTATAGACTTTCCTCTTATAGTCCTAACACTAATCGTTACTCTATCATGCATGTCTTAATAACATCAGTATGTTTGTGCATGCTCTCTTCTTTTTCTAGAACCCATCAAAGAACTTTCCTAGGTACTTTACAATTTGCTTCCTCCAAGTCAATAAAAACCATATGCAAGTATTCATTTTCTTGAACCTTTCCATTAATCTTCCTAATAGACAGATTACATTTGTTGTCGATCTCCCGAGCTCTATTCTTATTATTTGTTCAATTAATCCTTTCCACAATTTCATTGCATGAATCATAAGTTTAATTCCATGATAGTTATTACACTTTCGAACATCACTTTTTTTTTTGTTGTATTAAAGTGTGCACTGGGCTGCCCCATTTTTAAATTTTTTTTTTTATATAGGTATTAAAGTGATTTTCCTCCATTCCTCTGATATTTTCTTGGTTTTTATATTAGTTTCACTTCTAGGTTTAAACTTATAGTTTGGTTTTCATTAAACAACTTATTAAAGTATTGTCACTAATTAGGGGATGCCTTATTGAAACATTGATGAGAATTCATATCTTAAAAATCTGGTAAGTTCTATGTTGGCTGTTAGCTACCTAATGCAACTTTTATTTGTCTAGGTTTGGGATTGGTTTTTTGTAGGTATAATTAAGGCATTTAGTGCTACATAGGCAGAGTACAAGCATCTATTGATTGAAGAAAGATTAAATTTTATATAAACATCTTGCAGCTCTAAACTTGGGGTGTAAAAAGGCTAGTTTATAGGCTAAGCCTGTGCAAAGCACTAACTTTAAATCAGAATGAAAGCTAGTTGCTCTTGAAAAAGGAAGTTGTTAAAACGCTTAAGTTTGACATGAAATTATAGTATTCTTGGGATTAAGAAAGTTCAATTTTTAAGTTGTATAGGAATTCAATCAAAAACTACAAAAACAATAAGTACTCGTTCTAGTGATAGGTGTTGGATCCACGCACACATATCAAACCAGGAACGAATGGAGGAAAAAATCTCATGGTGGATTTTAGCGGCGATGGACGACAATTACATGTGTCTATAGAGGCTTATCACTTTTCAACCTATGATTGAAAAAGAAAGAGAGTGGATGCCAACTTTTTTTTTTTTTTTTTGGGAGATGTGGAGTCATAACATCTTGTAGGTGGTGGCATGGCAATAGTGAGTGCGGCGATAGGAAGAGAAGAATTGATCTAGTTAAGTAGGATATTTGTGGAGGCTTCCGAGTTAGGATACTTGAGATGAGATAGGACTCTCGTGAACAACCTCGGTGTCTTGTCTATGGGTGGGACAAGAAGAGACGATTAGCCAATCATCTAGTCAAAGGGGCTGGATTGAAGATGGTCTAGGTGCATGACGGAGGAGATTTGAGCGAGACTCTCAAAGATTGTCTAGTTTTCCTATCAGAGAAGAGTAGTTAGAGAGAGGCGACAGATG
The DNA here is from genome assembly GCF_029873635.1 of Malania oleifera. NCBI lineage: Eukaryota > Viridiplantae > Streptophyta > Magnoliopsida > Santalales > Ximeniaceae > Malania > Malania oleifera. The sequence goes on from NC_080428.1 coordinate 8,055,880, forward strand.
ACTTGTTGGTGATGCTTAGTAGAGGCGATTTGAGATTTGAGACTTACCTAAAGCTCGTTGGAGTAGGATTTGTGCTTGTGGAGACTCCCAGTTAGACCAAAGAAACTTGAGGAACCGTTATAAAATTAGTCAGGAGAGAGAGATAGAGGCTTAGAGAAGTAGGCTTAGCATCATCGGAGAGGAGTTTAAAGCAGCAATCATAAGTAGTTGTGTGAGTGGAAGTTAGGCATCGGGGCGATGTTTGAAAGTTGGATCATAGAAGCTACGCTTGGAAATGTTGGTCAACAAAGTGGACCCCGACGTGCGAGTGAATTGGTGCAGCTGCAAAGTCCTGGTGAACCATTTCAGTGCTGGTCGGGAATGTTAGGAAATTGAATGAGTAGGAACAATATCACATAGCTAAAATAAGAAATGAGAAAATAGGAATTGATACCAAGATTTACGTGGAAAACCCCCAAACAAATCGAGGAAAAAATCACGGGCAAGAGTAGAAGGAATCCACTATGAAAAATTATGATACAACTTCTCTTAAATTAGGAGAAACTAGAAACACAGGCTACAACAAAGACACTTTGTAGGAGAGTACTTGATTTCTCTCTCTAAGGGTGGAGTTGGAGATGCTTGGGATGATATCTTCCTTCACCACCACTTCCCTATTTATAGGGGTTTTGTAAGTATCCTTTTCAAAGCCATCAAATGAATAGTGCAGCCACCTTTGTAGACTTCTGCAACCACCAAATGAATAGTGCAGCCACCTTTGTAGACTTGTGCAGCCGCCAAATGAATAGTGCCATATAAATAGTACAACCACCATATGAATAGTACAACCCCTATGTTAGACTTTGAATGCTAGAAATGACTTTACCATTTAACATTCTCCCACTTAAAGTCTTTTTCAAACTCTTTTTTTTTTTCCTTTCATCATTTCTAGTCTTGCCAGTTTCATGCCACTTACATTTCTGTTAGGCCATAAGCGAATCTACACCATATGAACTTGTCAGTGTTGATTTGTTTTGTCATAACATCTGCTAGGCTGTCTTTGGTGTGAATCTTTTGCACGTCCACACTTCCTTCTTCCACAACTTCTCGAACGAAATGATACTGTGCTCCGATGTGTTTTTTCCTGGAATGAAAAGCCGGATTCCTTGCAATATGTAAGGCACTCTGATTGTCACAATATAGAGAAATTTTTTCTTGATTGTGCCCAAGTTCTTCCAATAGTCTTTTAATCCATATTGCCTCCTTGCAAGCCTGCGTAGCTGCCACATATTTAGTTTCAGTCATAGACAATGCCACAACCATCTGCAACTTTGATACCCAGCTTAATGCTCCTCTTGCAAGAGTAAACACATAACCTGTAGTGGATTTTCTTTTGTCAAGATTACCTGCAAAATTTGAATCAACATATCCCCTAACAATAAATTCTGATCTTTCATAACATAATGTAGCATCTGAGGTCCCTTTAATGTATCTTAGGACCCTTTTCACAGCATTCCAATGCTCTTTACCGGGATTCGCCATGAACCGACTGACCGTACCAACTACTTGAGCAATATCTAGTCTTGTACAAATCATAGCGTACATTAGGCTTCCCATTGTTGATGCATATGACACTCGAGACAATTCCATCCTCTCTGCTTCATTTCTAGGACACATACTTGAGGATAATTTATAATTGTCAGGAAGTGGGGTAGGAATTAGCTTACAATCTTGCATGTTGAAGCGTTGCAAGACTTTCTTCAAATAATTCTTTTAAGAAAGCTAAATCTTCTTGTCTTTTCTGTCTCGGTTAATTTGCATCCCCAAAATCTTGTTTGATGGTCCTAAGTCCTTCATATCAAACTCCCTAGCCAATTGTGCCTTCAATTCTTGGACTCTTTCTTTGTTGGGGCCTACAACCAACATATCATCCACATACAACAATAAAATAATGAAATCATAATTACCAAACCTCTTGTAGTACTTACAATGGTCTAGACTGAATTTGTTGTATCTGAGGCTAATTATGAAGGAATCAAATCTCTTGTACCAATATCTTGGTGCCTGCTTTAAGCCATATAGAGATTTGGTTAACCTACGAACCAAGTTTTCTTTTCCTTTTTCTTCAAAACCTTCTGGTTGGAGCATGTAAATTTCTTCTTCAAGTTCTCCATGAAGAAAAGTAGTTTTCACATCTAACTGCTCTAGATATAAATCAAACACAACACACATAGCTAATACAGTTTTGATAGTAGTAAGTCTAACAACTGGAGAAAATATCTCATTAAAATCAATACCTTCTTTCTGAGCATACCCTTTCACTACTAGTCTTGCACGATATCGTTCTACCTGATCGTTACCATCTCGTTTGATCTTGTAAACCCATTTATTTCCAATGGCTTTACATCCATGTGGTAATGGAACAAGCTCCCATGTATTATTTCTATACAAGGCTTCAATTTCTTCCCGAATTACTCTCATCCATAAAGAAACATCAGTGCTACTAATAGCCTAATGGAAAGTTGATGGCTCTCCATCTTTTGTTAGAAGACAATTTGCAATATTGCTTGCCATGACATAATCTAGTGTCATGATGGTTTCCTTATTTCACGTACTGAATGTCGAACTTCTGTATCATTGGCCTCATTTGGTTCTTGCTCCTCATGCTCTGGTGCGACTTCAAAAAAATCTTTATTTTCTTCTATCTAAAGAGTAGTCGTTTCTAAACTGCTGTTGTTTTCTTTATTTTACATTTCATTTTCTGCAAATATCATATCCCTACTGACTACGACCTTGCGGGCAGTGAGATCCCACAGGCGATACCCCTTGACTCCGTCAGCATAACCCAAGAATATGCATTTCCTGGACTTTGGGTCCAATTTAGTTCTTTCCTGAGCATTATACATTACATATGCAAGACATCCAAATATATGAAGAGAAGAATATTAGGCCGGCTTACCAATCCACATCTCCATTGGTGTCTTCAAACCAATTGCTGTTGACGGTGATCGATTTATCACATAACAAGCGGTTCTGACTGTTTCAGCCCAGAATGACTTGGCTAGATCTGTAGCCTTCAACATGGCTCTGGTCCTTTCCAATATGGTTTTGTTCATTTGCTCTGCTACCCCATTTTTCTGAGGTGTATGCACAACAGTGAACTGCCTTTGAATACCCTTTTGCTTGCAAAATGAAATAAAATTGCCGTTTTTATATTCGCCTCCATTATCTATCCTTAAGCACTTGATTCTTTTCCCAGATTCAAGTTCCACCTGCACTTTGAATTCTTTGAACACTAGAAACACATATTACTTCCTCTTAATTGGATACACCCATAATCTCATGGAGTAGTCATCAATAAATGATACAAAATAATGCGCTCCTCCTAGGGATGGAACTGGTGATTCCCATACATCAGAATGAATCAAGTCTGGAATGTGTTTGCTTCTGGCAGTATATCTTTCAAATTTTAATCTATGTTGCTTACTTGTAACACAATGCTCACAGGAAGGTAGACTTACTGATTTGAGTCCGAGAAGAAGATTACGTTCTGAAAGAATCTTCAAACCATGTTCAGACATATGGCCAAGTTTACGATGCTACATTATCGTTGATTTTACCTGGGTTGATGCAATTGATGCGTCTCCCTATTGTATAGTATTTTCCAACAGTGTGTATAGATTTGCCATGATCTTTTATGCTTTCATTAATACAAGCGCGCCTTTGACAAACTTCAAGATCCCATTTTCAATAAGGGTTTTATAGCTGAGGTCATCTAACTGTCCAAGAGACAGGAAATTGTTCTTCAAGCCCTTCATATGTCGTACCCCTTGAATAGTGCAAATCATACCGTCGTACATCTTCAGTTTGATATTACTAACACCAGCAATCTTTAAGGCATGATCATTACCCATGAATACAGATCCTCCTGAAACAGGTTCATAAGAGTGGAACCAGTATCGGCGAGAGGTCATGTGCCAAGTTGCTCTAGAATCCATGATCCATACATCAGTAAGTTTCTTACCACCTTTAAAGATAGTTTCTGCTTCATTATACAAGATTTCGCCATCACTGGAAGTAATCACAGTGCATCCTTGAGAAGTGTTCTCTTCAGGAGCTTTCCCTGCATTCTTCTTCTTATGCTAACAATCCTTCTAGATGTGCCCCATTTTGCCACAATTGTAGCATTTAAAATTATTCTTACTCCTTGACTTTGATCTACTATGATTATGACTCCCACTAGAGTCACATTCTGTTGATCTTCCTCTCATCATCGGTAGTGCCTCAACTTGTTGAGAACTAGACAATCTGTCTTCCTTATTTTTGCGCCTGGATTCCTTTTCCAGAACAGCCGCTGCAACATCATCAAAGACTAGATTATCTGACTGAATGTTATTTGTAATGTTAATGATGAGTTGATCATATGAATCTGGTAGACTTTGGAGTAGAAGCTCCGCTTGTTTAGTTGGCTCATTCTTATGGCCTAACGTTGTTAGTTGGGAGAACAACGTATTAAGATTGTTGATGTGGTCCGTAACCAATGTGGACTCACTCATTTGAAAAGTGTAGAGTCACCTCTTTAAGAAGATCTTATTGTGAAGTGACTTTACCTCATAGAGCTTTGTCAGCGCATCCCAAATTTTTTTTGCTGACTTCTTCTTCGCAATGCTTGATAATACCGAATCTGCTAATGCTAGATGAAGATTAGCCACAACATTGTCATCCATCGCGTTCCATTTTTGGTTAGTTATCCCTGTTGGTCTGTCTCCAATTGCCCTTAAGCAATTGTCCTTTCTCAGGACTGCCTTCATCTTCAATTTCCAAAAGGAGAAATTACCCCCAATGAACTTCTCAATTTCGTACTTTGCTGCCATTGTAATAGATAAGATCTGCTCCTCCACTAAATTGGCTCCCACTTTTTCACCATGATCAATACCGTATACATGAATGGTATCATAAATGAATGGAACTGTATACTTGAACAAATCTTGTATATGTTCACAATATTGTAAAAGTATTTGGTGACATGTGTGAATAGTAACTGTGAATAGTAATCCCAACCCAAAGGCCATAACCCAAGGCTTTGATACCACTGTTAGGAAATTAAATGGGTAGGAACAGTATCGCACAGCTAAAATAAGAAATAAGAAAATAGGAATTGACACCAAAATTTATGTGGAAACCCCCCAAACAAATCGAGGGAAAAATCGTGGGCAAGAGTAGAAGGAATCCACTATGAAAAATTATGATACAACTTCTCTCAAATTAGGAGAAACTAGAAACACATGCTACAAAAAAGACACTTGGCAGGAGAGTACTTGATTTCTCTCTCTAAAGGTGGAGTTGGAGATGCTTGGGATGATATCTTCCTTTACCACCACTTCCCCATTTATAGGGGTTTTGTAAGCCTCATTTTCAAAGCCGTCAAATGAATAGTGCAGCCACCGTTGTAGACTTGTGCAACCATCAAATGAATAGTGTAGCCACCTTTGTAGATTTATGCAGTCCCCAAATGAATAGTGCAGCCACCTTTGTAGACTTGTGCAACCACCAAATGAATAGTGTAGCCACCTTTGTAGACTTGTGCAGCTACCAAATGAATAGTGTAACCACCATATAAATAGTACAACCAGCATATGAATAGTACAACCCCTATGTTAGACTTTAAATGTTGGAAATGACTTTACAATTTAACAGGGAAAGAGGGAGAGGGAGAGAGAGAGAGGTTAGCAAAGTGGGTGGATAGAATAGTGAGAAATTATTGCTAGTCTTCGGCATATTGGAAACTCGGTGCCACCGAAAAGCCTTGCCATTGGAGTCTTGCCGCTGGCAACACCCCCCCCCCCATGTGCTGGTGACTAGCGAGTGGGACACTGCTTGAGTGTTTTCCTGCTTCCAATTTCGTGAGAAATTGCTACAGTTGCGATATTTTGACCTGTAAGGAGACATTTTGATTGTGGACACAATTTATTGCAAGAAAGTGCCATAGTTTGGCATGAAAGCCTTACGACACATTGGTTTGCAAACTCATCATTGATGGAAGATGTCCAATTGGTTTCCATAAATAGTCATTCGTATGTAACTTCATTCAGAACCCCATCCAAAGCCTTATGACTCATATTGGATTGATGACTCTTCCATATATGTTTGTGAAAGATGTTTGGTGCCTATATAAATGGGTGACTATTTTGGTAATATTTAGTGTGATATCATACCCTGAACATTGGCCATGCATTTCTTGGTTGGATGATTTGGGTTTGGCTAAAGGACATGCGAACACATGTCATCCACTATAATGGAAAGAAAATCATTTTGAAGCCTGCTTTACTAACCAAGCAGGACAAAGCATATGAGATTATTGATCATGTGAAAGTTACTCGACTTGAAGAAACTACAAGCAAGACAATGAATGTGTTTGAAGACATCCAAAGTCTTTCATTCTTATTGTTGAGTTTGTCATCCCCAATGAGTTCATTGATGCTAATTCTCAAGTCAAGTCTATGGTGCTGCCAATGGAATGTGATTTCTTGTCTCTTTCAAGTGCCTGCCTTTCGAAGAGTCCAAGTTTGCTTCTTACTTTGGATCCTTCAACATTTCAAAATTCGAGGCCGATTTTTTTCTAATTGGGGGAGAGTTGATGTAGGACAAGAACCAAAAGCTTGGGAAGATCCTTGCTAGAGAATAATTCAGAAGAGTTGGGTCAAGCAATTGTTGGTTTAAGTTAGTAGTTTATTGTGTGTTTAATTTAATTAGTAGAATATTGTGTATTTGGGGGCTTGTTTATAGTATTTGTGTATTCTAGGGATATGTTTGTAATGTAATTTAGTTCTAAGGGTTTATGTGAAATTTTCATGTGAAGAGGCTTTCTTATAAATAGCGTGTGAAAGCCATGTTGGAGTAGGTGATGAATTTGGTTGAAGTCCCCCCCCCCCAGTATCTCCTCTCTTCTCCATTCCCATCCCTTCCTCTACTAATTACTTTATGGCTGCAGAACCTTGATGTTGCCCCTGCTGCCCTACATCAACTGTAAAAATGTACTATATGGATGTCTATATGGTATAGACACTGCGACATCATGCACCTACTTTGCCTCTAGTCCACATCCGATGGTTTCTCCTATTTCCTTGTTTCTGCCCCTTTTTCACATGAGAGAGACAGAAGGAAAAAAAAAAAAAGAACAATAGAGGGGGAAGACAAGTCCAGTTGATTTGGAGAATTGAATGCTCTAATGCCAAAGTAGGGTTGATGGAGGAGAGAGCAATCCTCTCCCTCCTTTTCTCCTATTAATCTGCATGGTAGGATTTGTGGATATTCTGAATTTGTTTTGACTGTTAAATTTATGTGCACTCTTCGTTTTCACTATATTGAAGCTTTCTAAAATTTGATTATTCGTTCCTTACCATGCATTATTGAAGGCCGTGTCTTTGTCAAGGTGATTATTCTGATAGCTTTTTGTAATAGGACAATTCAGATGGTGTTGTTCATGGAGAAGATACTGCAAGTGATAGTAACAATACTGATGCAGAGGGATTACCCGCTTCAGCCATCATAGCTTCACTGCAATCATATAAAGAAGCTTTGGCAAGTAAAAATGATTTCAAAATTGTGGAGATAGAAGCTTCCATTAAATCTGTTGAAGATGAGAAAGTTGATCTTGAAAGGAGAGTGGCTACTTTGTCTGAGGAGCTCTCATTTGAGAAGGATCGGATTCTTAGGATTAATGTGGACTTTGACAATTTCCGGAAAAGAACTGAAAGGGAAAGGCTTTCACTAGTAGCAAATGCATAGGGGGAAGTTGTGGAGAATCTGTTGTTGAGATTATCGGTGTGGAGTCGTCGACAGCCGCACCAGCCCAGCCGCTAGCTTAAACGTTGAAGCAAATATTGCTTCCGAAAATAATGATTTGTTGATCTGCACTTTGGAGAGCAAAAAGGAGTTTTGGGTGCTAGACTCTGGAGCTTCATTCCATGCCACTTGCAGCAGAGATTGCCTGGAGGAGTATACATAAGGTAATTTCGATAAAGTATATCTGGGCAATGATCAACCTTGCGACATTGCCGGTAAAGGGACAATGAAGATCAAAATGAATGGGTCAGTATGGAAACTGAGAGGTGTCAGGTATATTCCAGACCTGAGGAAGAATTTGATCTCAGTCGGTCAATTGGAAGATGAAGGTTATAACACATCTTTCATTGGTGATGAATGGAAAATTTTGAAGGGTGCATTGACAATTACTCGAGGTAAGAAAAGTGGTACTCTTTATGTAACTCCTGATACATGTATGTCTATTACAATTGCTACAGGAAATGATGATAGCAACTTATGGCATCAACGACTCGGACACTTGAGTAAGAAGGGACTCTGGGTGATGCACTCAAAAGGTAAGTTAAGTGATTTACAGTCGGTGAAGGTTGACACATGTGAGGATTGCATATTTGGGAAACAGAAGAGAGTTAGTTTCCAGACAAACATCAGTACCCCAAAGAAGGAGAGACTTGAGCTAGTCCATTTAGATGTATGGGGACCAACAACCATTTCGTGTACAAAGGGAAAGCATTACTTCATCACGTTTATCGATGATCATTCACGGAAGGTATGAGTTTACTTCCTGAAGTATAAATTTGATGTTTTTGATGCTTTTAAAAATTGGAAAGTGAAGCTAAAAAACGAAACTGGTTTGAAAATCAAAAGGCTGAGAACTGATAACAGTGGAGAGTATGTTGACACCGAGTTCAAGAAATTCTGCTATGAGCATGGTATCAGAATGGAAAGGACTGTGCCAGGTACGCCTCAACACAATGGCGTAACCGAGCGGATGAACAAAACGTTGACAGAAAAAGTTAGAAGCATGCGTATGCAATCAAACCTGCCAAAGATGTTTTGGGCAGATGTAGTCAACACAGCAGCTTATTTGATTAATAGAAGTCCTTCAGTACCATTGGACTATAGCCTACCAGAAGAAGTTTGGAGCAACAAAGAGGTAAGACTTTCACATTTGAAAGTTTTTGGTTGTGTTGCATATGTACATATCAATGATCATGTTAGGGATAGGCTGGTTCTAAAATCCCAGAAATGCGCTTTCATCGGTTATGGTGGAGATGAATTTGGATACCGCATTTGGGATGATGAAAACAAAAAGGTGATCAAAAGCAAAGATGTGATTTTTGATGAAAAAGTGATGTACAAAGATAGGCACACAACAGAATCCACCGAACCAGTTTAGAGAGAATCAACCCATGTAAATATGGATGATGTCCCAGAATGTGTTGGGACACAACAGTAGAATGCCAAGAATCCTCAGGTGGAGGAACCAGTGGAGCAAATCGTCGCACCGCCACCACCTACTCCAGCTTCAGAGCTTAGGAGATCTACTTGACCCCATGTACCAAACAGAAGGTATATAGATTATTTACTACTTACAGATGGAGGAGAGCCCGAATGCTATGATGAAACATGTCTGGCAGGAGATGCGAGCAAGTGGGAGCTTGCAATGAAGGATGAGATGAAGTCCCTCACCTCCAACAGAACGTGGGAACTAGCTGAGTTGCCCAAAGGTAAGAAGGCCCTTCACAACAAGTGGGTGTACATAATCAAAGAGGAGCATGATGGTTCCAGGAGATACAAGGCTCAGTTGGTAGTTAAAGGCTTCGAGCAGAAGGAAGGAATTGACTACATCGACATTTTTGCACCAGTTGTGAAGTTGACAACCATCAGATCTGTTCTGAGTATTGTTGCCTTAGAGGGTTTACATCTTGAGCAGTTAGATATGAAGATGGCGTTTCTTCACGGTAATCTTGATGAGGAAATTTACATGCATCAACTAGAAGGATTCTTAGAGAAAGGCAAAGAGAATCTGGTGTGCAGGTTAAAGAAGGGCTTGTATGGTCTTAAACAAGCTCAATGACAATGGTACCAAAAATTTGACAGCTTCATGCACAGGAATGATTTTCTAAAGTGTAACGCCGACCACTGTTGCTACTTCAAGAGGTATCAGTATAGCTATATCATTCTATTGTTATATGTAGATGACATGTTGATCACAGGATCAGATATAGAAGAGATTAGGAAATTGAAGCAGCAATTGTCAATGGAATTTGACATGAAAGACTTAGGCTCAGCGAAGCAGATACTTGGGATGCAGATCTCCAGAGATAAGCATCAGGGAACATTGCAGTTATCTCAGTTGGAGTACATTAGCCGTGTTCTACAGAGGTTTAACATGAGCGGTGCCAAAGCAGTAAATACACCTTTGGCAAGAAACTTTCGCCTCTCCAAGGATCAGGTTCCTCAAACAAATGAAGAGAAGGACTTCATGGCTAAGGTACCTTACGCCTCAGCCATTGGATGTCTCATGTATGCCATGGTTTGTACTAGACGGGACATTGGCCAAGCAGTGGGAGCAGTCAGTAGATTCATGTCTAATCCAGGGAAGACTCACTAGGAACCAGTGAAGAGGATCTTCAGGTGTCTCAGAGGCACTATTGATAAGTGCTTATGTTTCGGCAAAGGAGACTTGAAAGTCAAAGGGTATGTAGATGCCGATTTTGCTGGTGAAATCAATCACGGCAGGAGCACCACCGGATACGTGTTCACTGTTGGCACAACAGCTGTTAGTTGGATGTCGCAGATACAAAATATTGTTGCCCTATCCACTACAGAAGCTGAGTACGTAGCAGTGACAGAAGCTAGCAAAAAGATGATTTGGTTTCAGGGTCTGTTGACGGAGCTTGGGTTAAAGTAGGAGAGGAATGTTTTGTACAGTGACAGTCAGAGTGCGATACATCTGGCAAAGAACTCTGCATTTCATTCCAGAACCAAACATATTGGATTGCGTTATCACTTCATCAGATCGCTATTAGAGGATGGAGTACTGACACTTGAAAAGATTCAAGGTAGCAGAAATCTAGCTGACATGTTGACGAAGGTGATGACTACAGCAAAGCTGAAGTTGTGCTCAACTTCAGTTGGTCTTCATGCTTGAAGATAGACAGGAGCACATCATTTGCCTATACACTAGTTGAGATGCTGTCTTCGTCTCCAAGTGGGAGATTGTTGAGATTATCGGTGTGGAGTCGCCAATAGCTGCACCAGCCCAGCCGCTAGCTTGGACGTTGAAGACCGGCGGCCACCTACTCTGTAGACAATGCTGAAAACTGCAGCCTCCATCTTTGATTTTTTCCTTTCCCTGTGTATATATATATGAGGGTGGTGCTATGTATGTTGTGTAGCTGTGTGGAGTTATGCAGTGTGCAGAGAGAGGTGTGAGTGTGTTGTGTGCAGTGTGTGTTAAGCAGTGTAAGCTGCGTGAAGTGAGAGTGTGTGCAGAGTGTTGCAATAAGAGAGAGAGAAGAGAGAGATAGAGAGAGTTGAGCAGTGGCTCCTCCTTGTATTTTTTTTTCTCCAGTATAGTGCAGTGGTGTGTGCTCCCGTAGACGTAGGTCGATTCTACCTAACCACGTAAATCCGGTATTCCAGTGTGGATGTGCTTTATTTTTCTTCGTGTGTGATTGTTGCTCTAGGTTTATCCCCCCTTCCCCAACATATGTTGCCTGTTTTGGATAACTTTGAGAGAGCTAAAGTGCAGATGAAGGTGGGAACCGAGGGAGAGGAGAAGATCAACAGCAGCTACCAGAGCATATATAAACAGTTTGTTGAGGTTCTAGACTCACTTGGTGTTGTTTCTGTGGAGACTAATGGGAATCCGTTTGATCCACTGGTGAGTTATCTAGTTCAAGTGATTTTTAGAACATGTAAAAACTTGCTAACTCAGGGCTGGGTTTCTGCATCTTTAATTGATAATTCGGACGGTAAACAACATAACATAGGAATATAAAATAGAGAATGGGTATTAAAGTGGAGCTGGAAGTGCCCTCAGTCTTGGTGCTACCCCAAGATCTTCAATGCATCCAGCCCCAGGGCTTTGCCCTCCCCTGTGACAATGTGAGGATGATGAGTATAGAAAGGAAGATGAATTCGAATTGTGCTTTTCTGAAATGATAGTCAAGGGGACTAGGGGTCTCTTGTTTCACAATCACCCTAAGATGGAGGCACACACTGCTAAAGCAATCATTTAACTGTAAATTTCATCCTGATGAACAAAGTGTTGCTTCTTGTTTGGAAAGCTCATGTTAATTGCCGCATTTTGCCAGTTGGCATAATGATTGTCCTTTGTCACTGGCTTACTGCGGGTTGTGTACCGAGTTGGGTCAAAATTCCCTCAAGTACTTGATGGAATTTCTTCGAATACTTAATCTAAATTTTCAGGTTTCCAAAGAACCTGGATACGCTTTTAAACTGTTTGATTTGGGTCAACTCAGTGAGTTTGTGCAAATTACAAAGTTTTTAGACGTGGACTTCGTTGTGTCACACCTGTGACATAAGAGTATTAGCCATAGCAATAAACATTACTTCATTTACTCAATCAGTATAACCTAATCTCATCACTTGAAAAAGATTTGGATCTTTTTTAGCTGTGGGTTAATCCTAGTTCCTAATCTTGGATGTTTCTGACATTATTTTTTTTTTTTTTTGGGGTTAAAGCTGCACGAAGCTATTATGCGTGAGGAGTCCACAGAATTTGAAGAAGGAATTGTCCTTGATGAGTATCGCAAGGGGTTTAAACTTGGTGACAGGCTGTTGCGTCCTTCAATGGTGAAGGTGTCTGCTGGTCCAGGGCCTGCAAAGCCAGAACCAGTTAGCCCATTGGAGGAAGCAGAGGGTGGAAGTGAAGTTCGTGAACAGAGGGATGGTAGTGAAGTCACTAAGCAGAAGAGCACTGAAGCAGGGGCTTGAGTTATTTCATTTACGACTGTTTTTGTTAGGGCAGCCACTACTTGTATGTTACGGTTTTGTCGGGATGGCAAATTTTGGTGCCATTTGATTCCTGCAGTTGTAATGCTCCAGTTTGTAACAGTGGCAAGGTTCTCCTCTCTCTCTCTCTCTCTCTCTCTCTCTCTCATTGTAATTTTGTAGGGGGTGAATCTGCTGTGTTTTGGGGAGGATGAGAAACCATGTCATTGCATTTTTGCGCTTCCTCATGCATTTGCTTCAGTTGTGTTGGTTTAGTTACTTGAGAGTACTGCTCTTGCCTCATTATGGTTGATTCTGCTCTTAACAGAATGTTTTGCTGAATGGAAAAAATAGAGATGGAATGAACTGAAAATTGCATGATGAATATGTAGAAATAGAATAATTTTATTTTGTACCAATATTCTCTATTTTTATGCTCACAACACACAAGATTAGCTTGAGCCCTTAGTTTTTGGCCCCATTATTATTTTTATTAATTTTATTTTCTAGCCCCCTTTATTTTTATGGTTCACGTGCATTTGCTTCAGTGGCCATACACTTGTAATAGTATATTTTGTCTTACTGAGCGTTGGTTCATCCCAGTGTTGAAATATTTTTCAGGTGAACCAGTTAGGCGAGCGGAGCCGGCTCGCAGGTAGAGGGACTATTATACTGCCTTTTTGAGAGAGTATTATTTTTGGGGTGACATATTTTGTAAACCCTTGGTATTAGTAAGGGTAGTCTTGAGAGAACAGTGATGTTTGTATTTTGTAGGATGATTTGACACTCTGGTATTGTGTTACGTGTGGATTTATTTTATATGATTGACTATCCGCGGTTTAGGTTAATGATTGAATTTAAATATTAGGAAAAAAATATTTTATTTTATTAGCAGGTCGTTTCAATTTGGTATCATAGCCTAAGTTGTTAGGTTCTTTAGACTTTAGAATGCAGTAGAAGCAATACCAGAGTATAGGGAAGAATTTGAGGTTTGTTTAGTGGTCTAGGTTCAAGATTTTCTGTGATGGTTTTTGTAATAACTCCAAAAAGGGATATAAAAGATTAACGGAGTGATTTCTAAAAAAATAAAAAAATATTAATAATAATAAAAAAATAAAAATAATAAAAATAATAAATAAATTAATTAAATCATTAATCGGAATTATAAAAAATAAAAAAAATAATAATTTAAATTTTTTTATTTTTATTAATAAAATATATTATTATTAATATTAATTAATTATATTATTATTATTATTATTATTATTATTATTATATATAACCTTACTTCCTAAACTTCTTATGTTTTTTTTTTTTAAATAACTTATTATTTATTATTAATTTATTTTTTATAATTATTAAGTCAATAACGAAGGGATATAAAATGACCATACTAGGTGGCTAGGAGGAAAAAAGAAGAACAACATTTTATTCCAATTTCTTGAGTCTGATCGCAGCTTATTGCACCCGCATGTGGAAGAGCCATTAGTAGTTTTTCTATTTGTAGAAAAAGATAAAAAAAGTTGAGTAGGTGATGCGCCTTTTTCCCTGCAGTGGTATTTTAAAATTACAAAATGCTGGCTTTGTTTTTAGTTTTTCTACATATTTATTTTGACCCAGAAATGGGGAGGCGGATAGCTGAAATTAAAAGATAAAAAGTGGTGGTATGATTTTCTTTAGGCAGTGAATCAATTTTTAAATGTCAAAACTCCGGGCCATACCGTCACTTTTTATTTCCTAATTTCAACATTTTGTATGATCCAAGAGTTTGGTATTTAAAAATTGATTCACTGCCTAAAGAAAATCATTCTCACTTTTATTTGTAAGTCCTCTATTTTTATTTTTTTTCCAAAGTTCTAGGGGAGCTGGTTGCCCCCACTTCTGTGTTTTCTATAAATGACACTCTGCTCCTGTGTTTTCATAAACATCAAAGAACCCTATGATGTTTAACATTATTAATGAAATGAACTTTCTTTGCTTTCATTCATCAGCCTAACTTGGCCCTAATAACGCCTTGAGCTGAACCAATGAAAGCAATCGTCGTGACAAGGAAGCACAGGCTGCTAAATATCTGAAGAACAATCCACTTCTTTGTCCACCTACTGATTTTCTTCCGCACGAAGTACATTTCTACAGGAAAATATACGGTCAAAGGCCAAAAGTTGACCGCACCTATCATTCCCAAAACTTCGTTGAAGTAGGGAAAGATCACTGCTACTCCAGTTGTTGACACAACATAAATAGTTCGAAAGCATAATCTTAGAAAATTCACTTGAAAAGCTGGCAAGAATGGGACTTCGAAGGTGTAGAATTTATTAACAAGTCGGCTTCTTGGGAACTTCTTGGCTGACCATCTTTCCATGAATGCAAAGATGGGTTGGCCAGACACCTGGAGGAACGAAAATAAATTCAGAATTTAATGATTTCAAATCTAAATTTTGAAAGAAAAAACACAGGCTGATATTTCTTCTTTTTTCTTAATGTTTCAAATTTCAAACCAGCGTAAAAGATATATATATCAAGGTTAATACAAAATAGTTCATGAGGAGTACCTACCTGATATCCTCCCATAAGATGAACAGCAATGCAAGCATTAGCGAAGTCAACGAGCCAAAAGGGCTCATAAAATCCAAAACCCGTCATGAGATTCCCTGGCGTAACGCTCCCAAACGCTGCATAACCCAAACACCCACAACAGATGTAGAAGAAGGTGGTGGTAGAGATTGCAACCATTGAAGCCTTCTTCATTGTACTGTTTTCTGGTGGAGGAGACCTCAAAGTATCCTTCATTTTCACAAATATCATCTTTGGATTATTTCAGCCTTTGTTTCGAATTTGTCTTCCACTTTTTCATTATTGATAGTAAATTTCTTTATAGCTAGGAAATAGGATTAATAGATCAAGAAGCCACACCTGTATCTCAAGAAGAATAATTGAGAATGGATATGCAAAAGCAAGGTCTCCAAGTGCTTGGAAGATTAGCCATAGTTTTTGAACTGCTGTAGTAGCTGCGACTCCTCCAATACTTCCCTTAATTCTCCCGTTTTCTGCAATCACATAAAAAAAAAAGCATTAAACTTAATGTTTGGATCAAGATTTTCTCTAGGAAAATAATGGAGAGAGTAAGAGGAAATTCATTTTCATTGTATTCTCTCTCTCCCTCTCTCTTACCCCCTCTCTCTCTCTCTGCACTCACATGTTACAAATACTACTAAAAAAAAAAATTTATTTTGACATAATTAAAAATTTTAAGACACCAGATATATACTAATAATTTGAAAATTTAAATTTTTGTTCATTAATTTGATATATATTTTATTTCTTTCTCTCTTTCCTTAATAATTAACCAAATTAACATGAAAGAGTGAATTTTTTTTTTTTTTTCATTTTCTTGATATTTTTTAAGTTTCAAATCGGTGTAAACAGCCTAATTGTGGTTGGATTATCGAAACTTTTGACATCTAGCTATTAATTTACTATTATTTTTCTTTCAATAGTTATTATTTTTGGTATCAAAGTTTTAATTCGATGAGTTTGTAGTCCCAAGCATAAATTGACAGGACAGCTACCTATTACTTTTGCAAGGGCTAAAGCCAATCCAATGAAGGAGTAAGAGAAGGACATGAGGGCTGCAACAGTAGAGAGCCATTCTATGCTATGTAAATCTGGTATCTGAGACAATATAATCTGAATTGCTCCAAACACCACCATGTACAAACCATCTCCGCTTGCACATTTAGCTTCATGTCCCTCCTTGTGGTAGCAGTTTGACTTCTGAATTGCTCTGCATTGTTAATTTAAGAAAACCCTAGAATCAAAAGCGCGCGCGCACACACACATATATATATATATTAGGAATTGAAATATACCCCATACAGGTTGAAGTAGTGATAACATAAGCTATGCAAATGCTGTAGAGGTCGACAAACTGGAGAAAGCCACACAAGAGGGTGTGTTTGGTACCAAGATAAACCCTGACAGCATCCATGTAAGAGTAGTTTCTTGTTCCAGTGACGGGATGAGGAGACCTATAGCAGTCAGACAGCAGCACTGCTGAAATGTATCCAACAAATGCAAAGCAGATCAAGGCAAATGGCCCTCCTAACCACCCCAGCTGTGCAATGCTCCATGCAAGAGACAGAACCCCTGACCCAATCACCGCTGTAATTATATGAGCGATGCAACTCCTCAAGGTTCCTGAAAAATTAATTTATTAGTCTATCAGCATTTTTTTTTAATTCCTTCTTTCTCTTTATTAGACCACTAATTAGTTTTCTGTTTGGAAAGATAGAAAGAGAGTTTCAAAAGGAAAAAAGAAGAAATGAAACAAGAAAAATGCATGCAAACATACATGGAGGGTAAGGGTTTAATAATTAAGGTGGTAGTAGTAGCAGTAGCAGTAGCGGGGTGGAAGGGTTTTAATTATAATTACCAGTCCTCCTGGGATGTCCATCATCGTCACAGGAGGTGTCAGCTGCAGTTTGGAGATGAGAGCCGTGAGCAGCCTGCGGTGCCATTCTTCATTTCATTAATTTTGTGGAACTAGTTTGGCGAGTGGTGTAATTTAAAATATGTGTATATCTTTTGACTTTTAAAAGGAGCCAGCATACTATATGTATTCATCCACAGTTTCACTTTGACACCACCCAATCCCGTTAGTTAGTTGTCTAATAATGTTGTAGACCGCCACATTGGCTACAATCCTCCCATTTCTCGTCATAGCTCTCTATGACTACGAGTAGCTAGGCATGCACCAAATTCTAAACGTATTGTTTGCCTGTAAATAAGGTGGACTCACGTTCACTTCACCAACCACAAAAACGTTCACGCATGTATTTGGATCCAAGATTGGTAAAATAACAGTATAATATTTACAACATTAGTTACTCTGCATCAATGCTTCATTCTCAATCAAATCTAAGCCAAGAACAAAATCATTACAAAATAAGGCAACACAATTGGAAAACAGAAAACTAGATGTGCAAAACTGAGTTCCAGAATTCCCGGAAAAAAAAAAATGCACATACATAAATAGGTTTGATCTTGAGCAAACTTCTGCAGAGTGCACACGAAGGCAGTTCTGCTGCTAAAAAGCAATTTCCAGCACCCGTGTAATGGGATTAGGCTCCGTCCTCATCTTAGAAAGTCCTTCAATCCCCTACAAAACAATATCCACGATGCGAAAATTAGAATCAGCAAAGTTCTTAAGGAATATAATCTCACAAAGAGCTTTAGTAATGTGGCATTTCCCATGTTTTAGCCTTCATTCAATATACAATTAGAGAAGCAACAATCAAACATTTGCAAACCAAGACTTAATAAATATGAACAGCAACAGATGTTGTATTTGAGAACAATTTACTTGCAAAGGTTATCCAATCATACGAAGACATTGAATGTTCATCAAGGAAATGCTCACTTCACTTTCGTGGAAGGTTCCCACTTCAAGTTGCCTTTTTCATTTCATCAAAATTCATCCCTTGAAATAATCAACAGATGGCCATAACCGTCAAATTCCCACTTCAAATTCCCATCTCGTCAGTGTTAGTTCTTCCATAATAATTTTGGTTCCTACTAATTCTTTTACTACTTCTCAAGTTTTTCGCTCTCTCACAATCAGATCTTGCTCAATCCGTATCATGACTTCATTAATTTTTTTTCTATTAAAAAAAAAAATCTTACCAACACTATCATTGAAGGTTTTCATATGTCAAATATATAAATACATACATGTGTGTGTGTGTAATATCCGTCTCCATTTCCATATCTAACTAAATAAAAAGGTGATTGAAGATGAAATCCCAAATGTCTCCGACGCCAATAGAAGATAACAATTGCTATCATCCCAACCATGGAAATTTTTATCCATATTTTTTAATTCCACTAAAATTTTTAATAGGACCAAGACTGTTCGCTTATCATTTAGACCACACCTGTATTCAAATGAGTGTCAGAGGAAAATGTTACTTTGAATTCAAACAGTAAACCACGACAGCCGCATAGAACAGTACAGATTAAATAAAATAACCTATATGTGAACAAATAACGAGTGATACAGACAGCATTAATGAAAACACAGATTCTGCGGAGCATTCAATAGAGTTAGTTTCCATAATGTACAATAAATTTACACGTAACTTACAAATCAACAATTAATCCTAGACCATTCATTTATAACATCCAGCATTAGACATCTTAGGTTCCCTCCAATGTGGAGGATGGCCCAAATGTGTGGAATGATCTACTTAGATATCTTGGTTAGTGCTCATGTGGTATCCATGCCTAAGGTCCTTTGTGAAAGTAGAAGGTTTTTATGGTTGGTGGCGGCCCAATTAGTTGTCATTCAAAGAATGGTTCAGTAGTTAATGGTGGCTTGCTTCAGAAGATACAATAACAAAACCAAATCTTAGTCCCACTAAGTGGGGTCAGCTATATGAATCATTTTTCGTCAATTTATGCGATTATGAATCATTTCTTTTGATAGATTCAAGGATATTAAATTTTTACTCACTATCTCCTCTCAAGTTATTTTAGATCTACCCCTACCCCTTCTACTGCCCCCCACAGTAACTAATTAGTAATTTTTCTTTACCATGAGGTAAAGTGTTGGGGGATAATTTTGATATAGATTCTTTAATTTCAAAAAATGTGTAAAATTGACTTGCACCCTTTTCTGAAAATGACAACCTATTTTTATTTGTGTTTTTAAAAAATTAGTAGGATGTATATTGTTATTTTTTTTTATTTATATTTCTGTTTATTTTCTCTAACCAAAATTATAGGGTATAAAAACATTAATGAATTTATTAAAAAAAATAAAATTAACTAACTCATTAAAAACATGATATCAAAAGCAACAATTAGAATAAGAATATAAATCATTACATAATTCAAAGGCTAATTCGGTATTGCAACAATTTTCTAAAATAATAATTCTAATAATTGAGAAAAATAGCAACAATGACAACGACAATGGCAAAAATGACAACAATGGTGATGATGATAACAATAAATGTGCAATTCATAAATACGTTTGTCAAATTATGACTTTTAACAATATGCAAATCATTTCATAATTGGGGTATTTTTGAAATTTTAAAGTATAACTAGTTAGAGTCTTTTTTATCAGTTTATATCTTTTCTTGCTTCCTAAAACTAGGTTGAAAATCTAGATGCTCATCTTGTAAAATGGGGATGAGAGATGTCGATGTTGAAGATTTTTATAGGAATATGTGATTCTTGATTATAAAACCAAAAGTAAGAATACTCGTGAATCAATGAAGATTTCCAAAAATCAATGGTTGAATTGCAAACTTGTTGTAATATGTGGCACCTATGTTGAGTGGAATGCATGTACAAAGAGAAAATATGGTAGAAAACTGTAGATCCTGGTTTGCATGAAACCGTTGAGGGTTTGCATGAAACCGTTGACGGTATTATCGGGATGAGAAGAAAATAGTCGACTATTATGCAGTGTTTTATCAACCGTTTGGTCTCAGTATTAAATCGTCAACAATATGTTTGAAACCGTCGACGATTTTGCTCAATTACTCAATGCTGGTTTTCAAATTTTGAATTGGGAAGTTGTATGATTAGGTTTCAGTGGAAAAACTCCTGGAGGGTTATATGTACATGTTGTAAGATGTAACTCAGTGTCTTTTGACACAAGATAGTAAAAATTCAATACTTTTTGCTCCCGTGAATGTAGGCGTTACCGAATCACGTAATTCTTCATGTCATTATTTCATTGCTTTCATTATAATTTGCGTGATTGTGTTTTATGTATATTTCACTATTAAGTGCTGCATTATGAGATTGTTAGTTTCCTTCGCACATTGATTTGCACAACAAATTGGCATTAGAGCAATTGGTTTCAATGGCTTCTAGGGTGTTGACCTTTTGAATTCTATCTCATTTTGATAATGACAAATCATATGCATCTCATTTGTGCATTTAGTGTATGAACAAATTTATATTTCAGAAGGTACAAATAGTCAATGCAATATGGAAGCCATGAGGCACTTAAAGCACATATCACCTAGCTCATTCCATAGAAAATTGAAGAGCAAAGAGTGAAGACATATATTGTTTCAGTTGTAATGCATTTAGATTAAATTGTATGTGCATATCTTACTTGATTTGATGGAAAGCTCAATAACGACCATAGACTGACCCTAGGAACTCAAACTGTTCATGGAAAACCTTTTACTTAAAATGCTAAACTCATACAAAAGGTTTGAAAATATTTTGAAGGCTAAAATACATTTTTATAAAGGGCCTAGTCGACTGGATCATAAGCCCGGTCGACCGGTACTCATGAAATGAAGATCCGGTAGACCAAATCAATGACCCAGTCGACTGAACCGTGCTAAAAGGAAAATCGCCTTTGGGCTAGTTGACCAGACCTTGGGTCAGTTGACCGAAACTCTCGAGTTGAGCCTATTTTAAGCAAAAAAGGGCCACAAAATTCAAATTTATTTTTATTATATTAGCCAAACGATCATAAAACGGTCACAAGGGGTCTTTGCTTATAAATACCAAGCCCAAAACCCTTAAAAAAAACTTTTAGTAATCTTGTATTAAACTCTTACATATTTGGGCATTTTATTGTCTCATTTTCTCAAATCAAAGAGCATTTACTCTCATCTACTCTCTTCATTTACAAAATCATTTTGAGAGAGAAACCCTAGGTTCTCCTATACTCTTGGTTTTGAAAATCACTTTTGGAGAAATCATTTATTGCTCTTGAATCTTTGAGGAAACATTTATTGCACATTATTTTTGCATCAAAGATCAACCACTCTCATCTACTCTCATTTATTTCAAATTTTTTTTTTTTTTGAGAGTGAAACCCTAACTCTATTGAGCTTAAATCTTATCTTGTGAGAGTGCATTCGGTTTTTAATTATACAAACTAGCTTATTGAAGAAGCATTTTACTGTATGCAAAAACTTTTATTTTCATTTTTATATCTTGTGGTTCGAGTATAGAACCGTGCCAAATGAGGGGATATCGTTTGGAGAGGTGGCTCCGCCTATAAGGAGTGGTGTAACGGGTGGCTTTACCTGATTGAAGAAGTGTGTATAAGGTGGCTCCACATTGGTTAAGGAGGGGTTAGTGAAATCCTCAAGTAGTTGTCTTGAGGCAAGGACGTAGGCGGGGATAGCCGAACCTTGTAAAAATCGTCGTGTTTGCTTTCTCTTTCCCTACTCTTATTTATTTATTTTTTTTTGCACTTGTATGCTTACATTTATGTTGTTATGATTATTGTGCTTGTTTTTAATATCTACAGCCTTAAGATTGATTGAGAAACCCTAAGCTTGGGATAGTGTGGTTGTGTTTTAAAAATAGGGTAAAAAGTGACCTAAATTTTTAAAATATCCAATTCACTCCCCTATTGGGATTGCACCAAAACTCACAATTGTTATCAGAGCCTTATTGTAAAAAGCTTAAACATTTTTGTTAAAGATCACATGACTTATCTTGGTGTCTACCCTTTTGGTGAGGGACAATCATCTTCACGCCCTCCAATCTTTTGTGGTGTTAACTACACATTTTAGAAACAAATAATGAGAATTTTTCTTCAAAATATAGATTTTAAGAGTGTGGAGGGTTGTAGTTAAGGGAGATTATATACCAGTAACAATTGTTGAAGGAAAAAGTGTTCCTAAAGCTGAAGATGATTTTACTAAAGATGACATGAAATTAGTAAGCGTAAATGCTAGTGCTATGAATGCTTTATACTGTGCAATAGATGCAAATGAATTTAATAGAATCATGGCATGTAAAACTGTTAAGGAGATTTGGGATAAACTAGAAGTAGCATATGAAGGAACTAAGGATGTGAAGGAAAGTCATATAGATATGCTAATGAATATGAAGCCTTTAGAATGACTTCCAAAGAATATATACAATCCATGTGCACTAGATTCACACACATTACTAACTATTTAAATGCTCTTGGCAAAACATATCCTACTTATTAAATGATCAGGAAGGTGCTTTGAGGATTACCTCCAATCTAGGAGCCAAAAGCAACAGCTATAGCTGAAGGAAGAGATTTGAAAGCAATGACGTTGGACGAGCACATCGAATCTCTCATCACATACGAAATGGCAATTAATGAGAGGCTAAATGAGCAGAGCAAAATAAAGAAAGTTACAACTCTCAAAGCTTCAACGAGTAGCTCCAGTGAGGAAAGTGAGCAGGACTCCGATGAGGACATGGCCTTATTAACCAGAAAGTTCAACAAGTTTTGTTGGCTTTACAAGACTTAAAATCTTGTTTAGATGATAACAAATCAGAGGAACTTAACATTTTAGTTAAGTGATGGTGTTATAGGACTCAAGAATGAGAATACAAGGTCAAGTGCTCACAAAGATCATTAAAAGCTTATACTCTAAAGAAAGACGATCAAATGAAGCTTAAAGAATATTAAAGCATGGATTCAATGATTATCTAATAAAGCTTGAAGATCAGGAGATCATGAATGAGAACTTGCTAAAGTATATTGAAACTTGAAGACAAGATGGAGTGAAAGTAAAAATATCAAGGAAGACTTCAAAGCTTAGAGTTATAGGCTTTAAGAGATATGATGTAAGTACTTCATGTTTTAAATATCTTATGGAAATATGTTGAAAGCTCTTCTACGGTTATTCATTGACTTAGAGACCTTATTTAAAACCCCAAAAAATGTTTTATAAGAAATCAAAGTAAGAGAGTAAAACGGATTTTTGAAAACTAAAATGAAAAATCTGAATTTGGTCTGCCTAGATGACTGAGGTGCACCCTTAGAAGACTGAAGATGTACCTAAGAAGACTGAAGTTTTACTTCAGTATTTTGAAGAATTTATTCAAAATACTGAAGAATTAGTTCAGTCTATTGAAGATTTTTCTGAAAGAATACAAAAGAGACAGTACACCCTTAGAAGACTGAACCCTTAGTTCAATTGTCTGATATGGAACTTGAGAAGATTGAACCCTCAGTTCAGTCGTCTGACCCTGTGTCCTGTTCAAATTTTTCAGTGTGTTAAGGAACATCAGAAGACTGAACCTGATACTTTAGTTTTCTGAACACTGTTAACGACTAGAAATTTTAAATGTTTTAAATTTCAAATAAAGGTTTCTTGTGCCCCAAAATTCATGAAGACTTGGGAGATACTCCAAGTAATCTTGGGCAACATGAAATTACTTTTTCGGAGCCTATAAATACATGGTTTTGCAATTCCAATCATAACCAAGAATTGAAAATTTTGTTTCAAGGTTGAAAGCACACTTGCTCTTTCAAAGCTATCTCTTGCTCACTTATTGCAAAATCTGATTTGCTAAGAATACTGAAGTGCTGATTCATCCTACTCTGATTTCTATTACTGATCATCATCTAGAGAAGGATATTGGTGAAATCTTACTAGAGTTTCAATCTTATTTCAATTTGATATTTAAATATTGAAGTATTTAGTGTTTGAAATTGTACTAATTTGCTCTATGTGAGAGTGCTATTGTACGCAGAGATTGTATCTTGTTTTCTTATAGTGATTAACGATTTCATGTTTTTGGATTGTTGGACCAAGCATGGGGTATCGCTTGGAGAGGCATTGCTCTAGCCTATTGAAGGAGTGACCGAGCGTGGGGTATTGCTTGGAGAGGCATTGCTCTAACCTATTGGAGGAGTGTTTGAGCATGGGGTATTGGTTGTAACAGTTTGTTCTACCTAGAAAGGAACTGTATAGTGGAATCTTTAGGTGGTATTGGCCTAAGGCGAGGACGTAGACTAGGGATAAGCCAAATCTCGTAAAAAAGGTGGTGTCACTGTCTTTCCTTACTCTCTTTAAATTACAGCATATATTAACTGCGTGGTTGAATTTAATTTTTGATCATATACACTACGTGGATTGGATATTAAATAAGCTAAAGATTAATTTAATTTTGGGATTTGCGGAAACCGAAAAGAAGTACGTTGGTTGATCAATACAAATTGCGGAAACCGTAAAGGAGTACGTTGATCGGTTAACACCCAAGACTCATTAACTGAAAGTTTATTTAAAGTCCAAGTTCTTGGAAGGAGTGTTGGATTTCATATTCTGCATCATATTGAGATATCAAATCCATCAATACAGGGCTTACATATATTCACATGCAAACAAGCAAACATCTTGAATTCTTGTAAAAGCTGAGAATTGCCAAGAAGATGCATATTATATCTTGATTTGATATCTTTGGTTGTTTACTTTAAAGTTTTTGATTGGTTCTTGGTTGATTGAGTTTTGATTACTTGTGTTGAGTATTGGTTTGTGGATTAATTAAGTGATTAAAAAGCTTTACTGTGTGTTTTTTTAAAGTAATAAGTGGTTAAGAATTCTCAAAAAGAATTAAACGAAAATTGGCATCAGAGCAGGGTTTTAGCAAATCCTATCTATAAGCAACATAAAGATCTATATGGTACACCTAGGAGTAGCTCCCTTTGGAGAGGGTCAATCCTCAATTAGGCCACCCATCTTTTGTGGTATTAACTATACGTTTTGGAAACAAAGAATGAGGATATATATTCAAACCATGGATTGGAAAGGATGGAAGGTTGTCACACATGGTGACTACATTCCTACTAAAACTGTAGATGGCGAAGAAGTTTCGAAAGAGGAAAAAGACTTGACCGACATTGATTAAAAAATGATGCAAGTAAGCTTAAGTGCCTTGAATGCACTATACTGTGCCTTAGATGTTAATGAGTTTAATAGGGTCATGGCATGTAAGTCAGCCAAAGAAATTTGGGACAAATTAGAAGTAACCTATGAAGGAACTATAGATGTTAGAGATAGTAGAATTGACATGCTCACAAGCGAGTATGAGACTTTCAAGATGAACCCAGATGAAACCATAACAAATATGTATATAAGGTTTACACATATCATAAATTCCCTTAATGCCTTAGGGAAAAATTACTCAACTTATGAAATGATTCGGAAAATCCTTTGAGGACTTCCTCCAATATGGGAACCTAAAGCTACAACAATTACGGAAGGAAGAAATCGTAAAAATACATCCCTAGATGAACTCATAGGATCCCTTCTCACATATAAGATGGCTATAAATGAAAGAAGTGGAAAAACTAAAGCCCAAGAATCAATTGCTTTTAAAGCATCGTATGAAACCTCTAGTGATGAAGATGAAGAAGAGATTGATGAAAATGAAATAGCTTTCATATCTAAGAAACTTGAAAAAATTCTTAGAAGGAAGAATAAATTTACAAGAAAAATCTAAAACTCAAAATCAAATGAAGAAGAAGAAAAGGAAATCAATAAAAAGAAAACAAAAGATGAAACTCCAACATGCTATAATTGAAAGAAAGTTGGAAATATAAAATTAGATTGTCCACAACTTAAGAAAGATTCCAAAAAGAAAAGGAAAAAAGCAATGAAAGCAACTACTTGGGATAATATGAGTACAAGTAGTTTAGATAATGAATCAAGTGACCAAGAAGTTGCTTGCTATATGGCATGGGATGATGATGAAGGACAAAGCTCCTTATCTAAATCATTTAATGATTATAGTCATGATTCAGCAGAAGAATCCAATGATGAAAGTATGCCTTTTAATGAAGAACTTCAAAATGAACTATTCAAGGTACGTAAGATCTTAGTTAATGTGACTGAAAGATATACATCATTCAAAAATAAAAATGAAGGTGTAATGAAAGAGTTGGAATCTCTAAGACTTGCTGAAAGAGAAAAAGATTTAAAAATCAATATACTAGAAAGTAAGAATGAGAAGGTAATAAAAGAACCAGAAGATTTAAAGTCCAAAACTTCTATGGATGATGATAAAGACTTATATATATATTGAACTAGAAAATAGAATCAGCAAAATGTCTCAAAATCAAGAAAAGGGTAAAATATACAAAATTCATAAATCTATGATCTTAAGAGAAAAATTGAGGATCAAAACGAAATCATCTACAACCTCACTAAAGGAAGAGAACATTTTGATAGAATGATTGGTGCATAAAGAATGTCTTTGAATAAAGAAGGCATAGGGTTCAATGGAATTAAAAATACAAGGAAAAAGAACCTCTTTATGGTTTACAAAAGCCTCCAAAGACTATGCTAGCACCTCCTTTAATACTTATACTTACACTACATGTTTCCTATGTAAGAAGAAGGAACATATAAAGTTTGAATGTCCATTAAAGAGGAAAGATATGAAAATTAGACAAGTTTGGAAAGTAAAAGAAACTTTTCTTGTTAAACCATCCAAAACCAAGAAAGTATGGGTACCAAGATGAAAGACTAGTTCAAAAACCAATGACTCCATAGATTTTAGGTATTCCCTTTTAGAAATTAAGAAAGCTACTTACAAGGATAATGAACTAGTTGAAATAAAAAAAAAACTTATGAGATAATTGACAAATCACAAAATGCCATTGGTAGTCTCAAATTAAGAGAATCTTAATTAAACATGATTTATCTTTAAAGAATAAGGAAGCTATATGTCTCAAAAGGCAATACTAGAAATGTGATGACTCAAAAATATATATACGATTAAAGCATAATAATAATAATAATAATAATAATAAAATAACGAAAATGATCATTAAGTTAATATTAATACAGAAGTGTTTTTCTATAGGATCATTGATTTCACATTTGATGTCTAAGAAATATCTTGTCTTAATGAGTGCTCAAAGACCATTGCTGTTCAGTCGCTCCCTCGAGGTCGGTTTGGTCAAAATGGAATTTCATAGGAAAAACAAGATAAACACTATTTATACACATAAATAAGTACATATACATAAAATAGTGTTTTAACAAATATAATTTATAGAAATACATGGTATAATAATAATAATAATAATAATAATAATAATAATAATAATAATAATAATAATAACAATAATATAAGTATCCTATGTGGGGCCCACATGAGTTTCGAAGTTGTGTGGGGTTTATATGAGTCCCAAAACTATGTAGGGCTAATAAAATCATGTGAAGACTATTGAAGTTATGTAAGACCCACTTGGGTCTCGAAGTTGTGTGGGGCCCACATGAGTTTTCGAAATTCAAATTTAATTTAAAAAAAAAAAAAACTAAAACATGGCTTAAAACTAATAATAATAATAATAATAATAATAATAGTTTAAAAAAATTTTAAAAAATAAATAAATAATTAAGTAATTAATTAAAAATTAATTAAATGGGAGTGGTGACAAACACTCCCACATGACCTCCATCCTTATCCCATACCTAACCTATGCCTAACCCATCCCATGCCCATTCCTTAATTTTAAAAAATTATAATTTCACCTCTCTCTCCACACTTTTATAAATTTAATTTTTTTCCCCAAAATTTTCCTATAAATAGGAAGCTCTCAACATTCATTTTTCACAAAAAAATTCCAAAGGAAGAGAAGAATTAGTGAGTGAAAGAATTAGTGGTGGAGGGAGAATTTTTGTTATAATTAAAATTCTCACTCATGCACTCTTTCCGATCTCATTTTTTTAAAGATATTCGTTGTGATCGTAACACAAGGTTAAGTAAGAGGTAAGTAAATTTGATTATGTTAGACTTTTATTAAAATTCATACCCGAGTTTATTTGTAAGTAAATTTGATTACGTTAGATTTTTATTTAAAATTCATATCCGAGTTTATTTGTAAGTAAATTTCGATTATGTTAGTTAGTTTCATAAAATTCTCTTGAGTTTATTTTTATGCATATTTAATTATGCTAGTTTTATTTTAATATACTTGCATTTATTTTTGAGTTAAGAAATATTCTAAATCCCTCGAGTATTTTACATCATTAATTTATATTCAAGAAAATATTTTTAATACGAAAATTGTGTGGCATGAGTTTATTTATACGTTACATATTTCACGAAAATATGAGTAAAGATTACTTGAGTTAATTTTTTTTTTTGTTGCGTATTTCACGAAAATATGAGTATAAATGATATTTTCATGATATTATTTTAATTGTAGAAATTGTATAATAAAAATATTTTTAAAACCCCTTATGACTCAGACGATACAAAAAATTATGAACGTTCGGTATCGCGGTTTAAAGTTTAAATTGATTAGAGTGCACCCACATTGTTTGCAGAGTGATTTTATGTGGTAGTGGATTTCCCCTGAGTGCACACTTGGGTCGAACTAGGGTTTAATAGGGAAAATCTCACTTAATGACGATGTACGTTGATTTAGTTTGACCGGCCAGTCAGCTAAGTCCAGTCTTCGGACCACACAACCCAGTCATGGGGGTAAACATGACTTACGATTAATAGGCCTTAAGGGTGGTTTTTTTACAGTATGTGTATATACATATTTAATTACGTACACATAACTATTGATGAATTAAAGGAAAAATATATGTTTATGTGAATGGGGGCATTTTTATGCCTAAATAATGATTTAATAAGGAAAAATATATATATACATGATTAAGTGTTATAGTTATAGTTTTAAAAGTTAAAAAGTTTAGTTTAACAGTTATAATATATGATTTTAAAATTTTACTATTATAGATGATAGTAAAAGTTTTATACAGAAACTTTTAAAATTATAATTATTTTTAAAGCAATTTTGAAGTTATAGTATTAAATATTATTTTACGAAATAAAAATATTATGAAAACTCATTTTGGCCAAACACTAATAATAATTTTTTTTTACTTTCTGAGCCTCGTCTCACCCCAATCATTATTTTACATTTCAGATCATTTTGAGAAGCGTACCAGAAATTTGGAGTAGCAAGTGCATGAGTAGAATAAAATAAAAATTAAGCATAAT
Source organism: Malania oleifera (assembly GCF_029873635.1). Taxonomy (NCBI): domain Eukaryota; kingdom Viridiplantae; phylum Streptophyta; class Magnoliopsida; order Santalales; family Ximeniaceae; genus Malania; species Malania oleifera. The sequence goes on from NC_080428.1 coordinate 8,085,427, forward strand.
ACAATTTAGAATATGTTGGTGTATTTTAGAATTTTATAATTTTAGAATTTTGCATTTTAATAGTTGAGACATATATTTGTAATAAAGTTAATTAGTGCTCTGGTAATAAAAATAATTTGGACTTATTTGCGTCCGCTGAAAAATTTATATGTAGGAACCCACTTGGGTTCGGGTCCTTACAATTGCTATCAGAGAATAGAATATATGTTTTGCATACTTTAGCATATAAATTTTACCAAAATTTAGGCATAAGGGCATAAAATATAATTTGGGTAGGATTGGATAGTTAAAATATTTATTTTAGTTTGTTCTACGTTAATAATAGATTTATTATTTTAAAATAACATTTAATCATTATTTAATAATAGATCCAAATATAGTAATATTAGAGGAAATGAGATTAACGTAAAAGCTCCCAACGACAGGTAACAATCTTATATTCTCTAAGAAAAATGGTAGTATTATTGAAGACACATTAATTAAGTTAAATATGTTATTTATATTTGTAAAAACACGTGCCCATATTGATGACATAATTAATCGCTAGATCATATGTATTAATAATTTAAAATTTTCATATATATAAATATAATAATATAATAATATCCAAGATTTTTTTATTTTCGCTATTATTATTTTCACTAAAAATATAAGAAGTAGCACATTATACCCTATTAGGTTTGAAGGTGCTACACATATAAATAGATATGAACAAACGGTTTATTCTAAAATCTGAATTTACAGAAAATTTCTTTACATGTGCAAGTTGGATATGAATATGTATTTTTACATAGTAGCATATTTAGTTCTTATAAAAATATTCAAACTTAATTTAGGAATATATATTTTGACGAAATCTTTAATTTTAATTTTGTATTAGTTTATAAGGAATTAAATACAATTTAAATGTTACTATGTTATATTCAAATTCAAAAAAATAAAATAAAAATCCCTTAGCTTATGCAAGTTAAATAAATGTATATATATATATATATATATATATATATATATACATTGCATATTCAATTCCCATCAAGTATCCAAGTTTGATTTAGGAGTACAAATTTTGATAGAATCTTTCATTTTTATTTTGTATAAATTTATAAAAGTAAATGCAACTTAATTTTTACTATATTATAAAAAAAAATTTCATTAATGAAAGCAATATAAAAATTAACTAATCTTTTTCAAATAACTAACCAATATCAAATCATCGATCGATCAAACATACCCAATATATATTTGATCTAATAATAATAATAATAATAATAATAATAATACTGGAATATAAATATGTATATATATATATATATATATAATGGGTACTCTCGTAGTAAAAAAAAAACCTCATGGGTAGAAATCATCGGTTATAGCTTACTTTCCCCCGAAGTAAGGCCCGGGCATGAGACCACTTGGGCATAGTAGGGATTCGAACCCGCGATCACATGAATGCACGACCGGTTCCTTACCACTAGGCCACCCACCCAAGTGGTGACTTGTGTATGAAATTAATTATATTTAAAGCATTAATAAATATGTAGAAACATGAATAGAACTTTAAGTCCGCAAATTTTGCAATACACGTCGCTCGCTCAATTTTCGCAGCACGCGTCACTCTCTCTCGATTTTCGCTACACACATCGTTCTCCCTCGATTTTTACAAAATGCGTCACTCGATATTCGTGATACGTGTTGTCCTCTCTCGATTCTCGCGGCACATGTCGTTTTCCCTCGATTTTTGCAAAATGCGTTGCTCGATATCGGTGACACACGTCACTCTCTCTTGATTCTCGTAGCACACATCGCTCTCTCTTGATTTCCACAACACGCAGCCATTCTCCTATAAAAAGGGTCTACCCTCCTCGAACTCTAAGTATCACAACTTTCTATCATCTTGAACAACCACATTTCGGTTTGTAAAGATTAGCTCTTCTCAAATTTTCTCTTGGTTGTCTCATTACTTGAAAATGTTGCCAAATCACCCAACTCCTCAAGTTGCTGAGAGCAGCACTAGATTGCCAATCCAAAGATGGAAACCCAGTAAGGCACAGCTAGAGATTTTAGAGGAGGCCTTCCGTAGCAGTCAATGGGAACTCCCTTCTGTGGAGTAGGCTATCTTGCTTGTAGCACGACTCCGACGATATGGTCCAATTAAGCCGAGAAATGTACGCTTTTGGTTTGAGAACCGTAGGTGTAAGCGGGGATTAGTTAAAGAAGCCACTATTTCAACTACTGCCCCACCAATTATTCATTTTACCTCCTCCGCCACTACCGCCCCGAGTAGTGCCCCTGCTATTTTTCCAACTACTTGTACCCTCATCCCTATCGACAATATTCCATCTATGAAACTTACAACTAACATCACACCAATGAGCTATACCCCTTACAATGGCAGCATCGCAATCACCATACTAAGGGTTTCGGATAATGCTGGCCTACTCCACCTTTGCAAAGAGATCCAAAACGCGTTGAGACTCATGTACGAGCCACTGATGGCTTGTTATGAGCATCCCCACCAAAGGCCACAAGGGGAAGAGGGCAGCTTTTCCTCCCTTGCCGAACAAACGGGTGTTCCCTCCTTTTTTTCGACCCAAGCCGGCGACATTACAAGAGATCAACTCTGCCAAGAAAGAACCTAGACAGTTAGCAGTGACACCGCTAGCACTTCAATAGATGTTGATGTTGAACTAAGGCTCTAAAGGCCATATTTCATTTCATTTTGTTATATATATAATTATCCTTTTCCACATCTTCTAAATTTCTTTTCCATTTCAACCTCTATTAGACCGATGATTCACACTTTTGTTCCCAAAATAAAATATTTTTGCAAATTGACCCACAATCTATTCTAACACTTAGCCAAATCGTTCATCAATTTACTCTTTCAAATAGTGCAACCAATTATACAGTACTCATTTTAAATTAACAAATTTCGAGAATCAAATTTTTATAAGGAGGGGAGAATGTGATGACCTAAAATATATACGATTAAAACATAATAATAACAATAATAATAATAATAATAATAATAATAATAATAATAATAATAATAATAATAATAATGGTCATTAAGTTAATATCAATACAGAAGTGCTTTTCTTTAGGATCCTTGATTCCATGTTTGATGCCTAAGAAATATCTTATCTTAGCGAGTGCACAAAAACCATTGCGGCTCAGTCGCTCCCTAGAGGTCGGTCTGGTCAAAATGGAATTTCATAGGAGAAATAGTATAAACATTATTTATACACTTAAATAAGTATATATACATAAAATAGTATTTTGATAGTCATAATTTATAGAAATACATGGTAAAATAATAATAATATTATAGGTATCCTATGTGGGGTCCACAAGACCATGTGGGGCTCACATGAGTTCTGAAGTCGTGTGGGGTCTACATTAGCCCTGAAACTATGTAGGGCTCATAAAACTGTGTGAGGACTATTGAAGTTACGTAGGATGCACTTGGGTCTCGAAGTTGTGTGGGGTCCATAAGACCATATGAGGCTCACATGAGTTTTTGAAATTCGAATTTAATTTAAAAAAAAAAAAAACTAAAACATGGCTTAAAAATAATAACAATGATAATAATAATAATAATAATAATAATAATAATAATAATAATAATAATGATTTTAAAATTTTTTAAATAAATAAATAAATAAATAATTAATTAATTAAGTAATTAATTAAAAATTATTTAAATGGGAGTGGTGACAAGCACTCCCACATGACCTCCATCCCTATCCCATACCTAACTTATGCCCAACCCATTCCATGCTCATTCCTTAATTTTAAAAAATTATAATTTCACCCATCTCCCCACACTTTTATAAATTCAATTTTCTTACCCAAAAATTTTCTATAAATAGGAAGCTCTCAACATTCATTTCTCACAAAAAATTTCCAAAAAAAGAGAATGATTAGTGAGTGAAAGAATTAGAGGTGAATGGAGAATTTTTGTTGTAATTAAAATTCTCACTCACCCACTCTTTCCGATCTCATTTTTTTTAAAGATATTCGTTGTGATCGTAGTACAAGGTTAAGTTAGAGGTAAGTAAATTTGATTATGTTAGAATTTTATTAAAATTCATACCCGAATTTATTTGTAAGTAAATTTAATTAAGTTCGACTTTTATTTAAAATTCATACTCGAGTATATTTGTAAGTAAATTTCGATTATGTTAGTTAATTTCATAAAATTCTTTTGAGTTTGTTTTTATGCATATTTAATAATACTAGTTTTATTTTAATATACTTGTATTTATTTTTGAGTTAAGAAATATTCTAAACCCCTCAGATATTTTACATCATTAATTTCTATTCAAGAAAATATTTTTAACATGAAAATTGTGTGGCATGAGTTATTTATACGTTACATATTTCACGAAAATATGAGTAAAGATTACATAAGTTGATTTTTTTTTTATATTGCGTATTTCACGAAAATATGAGTAAAAATGATATTTTTATGATATTATTTTAACTGTAGAAATTGTATAATAAAAATGTTTTTAAAACCCCTTATGGTTTAGACGATATAGAAAATTATGAATGTTTGGTACCGCAACTTAAAGTTTAAACGGATTAGAGTGCATTTGCACTATTTGTAGAGTGATTTTATATGGTAGTGAATTTTTCCTAAGTGCCCATCTAAGTTGGATCAAGGTTTAATAGGAAAAATCTCACTTAATGATGATGTACGTTGATTTAGTTTGACCAGCCAGTCAACTAAGTCTAGTTTTTGGACCGCATAACTCAGTCATGGGGGTAAACATGACTTACGATTAACATGCCTAAGATGGTTTTTTTACAGTACGTGTATATACATATTTAATTATGTATATAGAACTATTGATGAATTAAAGGAAAAATATATGTTTATGTGAACGGGGGCATTTTTATGCCTAGATAATGATTTAACAAGGAAAAATATATATACAATATTGAGTATTATAGTTATGGTTTTAAAAGTTAAAAAGTCCAGTTTAACAGTTATAATATATGATTATAAAATTTTACTGTTATAGATGATAGTAAAAGTTTTATATCGAAACTTTTAAATTTATATTAATTTTTAAAGCAGTTTTGAAGTTATAGTATTAAATATTATTTTATGAAATTAAAATATTATGAAAGCTCATTTTGGCCATACACTAATAATAATCTTATTTACTTGCTAAGCGTCGTCTCACTCGAATCGTTATTTTACATTTCAAATCATTTTGAGGAGCGTACCAGAAAATTGGAGTAGCAAGTGCATAGGCGGGAGTAGAAAGAGTAGAGTAGAATAAAAATTTAGTATAATACAATTTAGAATATGTTTGTGTATTTTAGAATTTTAGAATTTTGCATTTTAATAGTTGAGACATATATTTGTATTAAAGCTAATTAATGCTCTGATAATAAAAATAATTTATAATTATTTGCGTCTGCAGAAAAATTTATATGTAGGAACCACTCGGGTTCGGGTCCTTACAAAAAAGATGCTTGAAGCCTAAATAATTTGATAAAGCAAAATAGGAAAGAATTTATGCTTGAGAGAAAAGAGAAAATTTAAGAAGATGAGGACTTCAGACTACCGATCTTGTAAGCTCAGACGACTGAATAATGTAGCATTGAAGGCTCATATGACTGAGCTTGGACCTCAGACGATTGAGGTGCTACTTCCTGTTCAGTTTCTTGATTCTGAAAATCTTCAGAAGATTGAACAAAATCTTCAGCCTTCTGAGGTCATGGGAACTATATATTCAATACTTAAATGTCCTAACTTCAGAAATGGAAAATCTCAAAGAAGAGTTTAAGAGCTTATTGATGACTATAACATTGAAAAAAATACAAACAAAAATGACATTGTTGGCCAAAATTATAGGATAATTTGTACAAGGCTTAATTAAGATTTGGAAAGCAATATGTGTTAGCCTTATCGTGAACCCAAGAGGGGGGGGGGTGAATTGGTATTTTCAAAAATTAATATCCTAGGTTAATCCACTTACGGTAGTATTACACAACCTTATGGTCAATCTAATTCAAATAAATTAAATCAATTTAAATGTGCGGGGGAAATTAAATTGCACAAGAAAATTATACAAACACGCACTAGAAAGCGGTAAATAAGAGATGACACCCAAAAATGTTATTGAGGTTCAGCAAATTGCCTATGTCCCCACCTTGGTAATAAGCACAAGGATTACCACTACAAGGCCCACTTAACGGGTGGAGCGATACCTAAACAAGTAGGTCAATTAGCACAGGGCTGACCTCAACCTTTACAAACAATCCTTACCAAGCTGGATTGCTGCCCCCTCAGGCCACGCCTAGAATACAACAAATTTCTCAAACAAATTTGTGTACAACAGGAATGCTTCTTATCCAAACAAATTATGTAGCAATCTAATCAATACACCACCGAATGATATGATAAAGTAAGCTCAATGTGGTCTAAGTGTCTACTATCAAATATTTATGCAAATATTGCAATCAGTGTATGAGAGTGTAAATAATATGATCTTTGTGTCAAAATAATGATCTCAATCACAATGCACAAACAAAGATCCTTAGCACACTTTGAATATCTCAACAAATATTTTCTCAAAATATAAACCTCAAGAGATATTCATATTTAGTTTGTAAAAGTTATTTGATCTGTGAATTCAAAATGATAAAATCAATCAAAGAATATTGTTACAAAGATCTTTTAGCACATGGACAAATATCTCAACAAATATTTCTCAAAGTAAACCACAAAAGATATTTGAAGATGATTTGAAAAGTATTTTTAGCAATCAAAATACAATGTGAACTCCTTGAGATATTGCAATGAAATTGCAGTACTCAAAAGCTTATTGAAGTTTTTCCTAAGGAAGACTTATGAATAAAATCTCCTAGGAAAAACTTAATGCTTTGCTCTCCAAGAAAATAATCTCAATTAATCAAGAAAGAGAGAGCAAATGCCTATTCATAATAATACTCAAGCACACTTACAAAAGGATTTTAGCAATAAGAAGTAGTAAGAGTGAGTGTAGGAGGCTTGGAAATGAGTATAGGAGATTTTGAGTTTCAGAGAATTTTTGCTAATCAAGATTGCTAATTAGGTACTAATCTTTTCAAATGAAGGGGTATATATAGAGTACCCTAAAATTATAACCGTCCAGGACACATACATCATTTTTAGAAAAGTTAAAATGAGGTTAGTAAAAATAATGAAGTTTTTAACCTCGGTAAATATTGTCTAACCCGAGAGCACCGGTCGACCAAACTTAAGGTTCAGTTGACCAAGTGATAGAGTTCGGTCGACCGTTGAAAAATTGAGCTGAGAGTTCGGTGGACCATACTGAGGGTCTTAAAGGCGATTGTTCCAAATCCGTGTGGTTCGGTCAACTAGTATGTTTTGAACTATGAAGTTTGGTCGACTAGGTGGTTGGAATCTCACACGTGGGGGTTTAGTCGACCAGTGCGTTGCCCGTATATTCCTGGTCGGTCGACTGAGGGGTCCAACCGTTGACCCGATGAGAGTTCAGTCGACCAAGTTGTATGAACTTGGCAAGGTACGGTTGACTGTGCTATGGTCAAAATGTTGACCTTTGATTGGTTTGGTTGACCGAATGTTCTTATACATTCTGGTTCGATCGATCGAACATGCATTTCGATTCTAATCCCCTTATACAATGACCCTATTCATATAAACACATATGTTTATGCATGCATGTGGGTCCTAAGGTCATTCTAGGTCTTTTTGAGCTTACCTATCATAACATGCATGTAATGCATTTGATTATTACATTCCATTTTTCTCCTAATTACTTTTACAAACCCGCATTACCTAAAATGAATTTAAAGTACAAGACAAATATGGTCTTCAGGGTCTTTAAGCTCTACTTCATGTGCCATCATTTTGATTTTCCAATTATATACCTACACATATCCTTAGATAGCCGTCAAATACAACAAGTATTTGTCATTATCAAAGCCAGGTGTGACTTATGTTGACCCTATGGGCCTTCCCAGTTTTGATAATGTCAAATACTCTTGGTATTTGATGACTTTCAAGTTTGTGTGCATGATCATATTAAGTTGGATCATATTGATTGCATACAGTAACTTGAAGAAATATGAAGACCCAACATATTCATTATTTGTCTTAATATATTTTGGGTTTGTAATAATTTCATTTCAAAGGTCTGTAATAATCTACATATCATGCATGTAGGATCTATAAGCTCAAGTCGGTCGATCGACGCCAGGTTTTTTTGGCGTGCTTAAAAAGGCATTACAAAGACCTTAAGTCCTAGCATGTGCACATAAGAAATTTCTCAACATCACTTAAAATATCAAGGAAATTAATTGAAGAAAAAAATTGGACTTAATTGAAAATCCTAAGAGAGGTCAGGCAACTAAACCCTAGGTGTTCAAAACACCTTAGGCGCTTGAACCACTGAGAAGTTAGCGGGTTGACCAGGTTTCGGGCAACTGAACCTATAATGAACGTACACCCCTGGGCGACCAAACCCATGTTAGAATGCTTTTCACCAAACCGGGCCCCCAAACCTTCGCGTTCAAAAAGGCCTCGGGTGACCAAACTTGCTAGTTTGGTTAACCGAACTTAGCTTCGGGCACCTGAACAGCGGACAGAAACATTCTATCTTGTGTTTAGCCAACCGACCCTGACTTCGGGCACCCGAACCTTTAAAAATTAATTTTCTAACTGAGTCTATTCAGGCACCCAAACCTCAGACCGGGCACCCAAATCTCGTGGGGTAAATTAATTTTTACTAAAAATTAAAAGGGGTAAACTGGATTAATTTTTCTAAACCTATTTTGAACTTTTCTAATTATCCCCATTGAGTCCCTAACGGTCAAAAATTCCTCCTTACCTATATATACATGTTCATTTGCAATAATTAGCAAGGATTAACAAATTGAGTAGGGCCAAAATTCTCTCAAAATAAAAAATCCCTTTTTAGCCTATACTACTCCCAAACACTCCAGAACTTCATTTTCCTTAATTTTTCAAGTGTTGTGAGTATATTTAGAGTGCTTGTACTTAATCCTCATTTGCTCATACTCTCATTTGTTGTGCTTATTGTTTGATTTTATTATTGAGAGTAAATCTTAAAGTTCTTCCACTGATTTTATTTGATAAATCTTGTGTGGGAAGACTTCGAAGGTTGTGGTTCTTACATTGTCATTGCAAGACACCTAAACCTATATTTTGTGTGCAAAATTATTTTCAAAGCTTGCATTCAAACACTCATTGTGCTTAGTATATTGAGAACATTTAGTTGAGTTTGTTTGAATCATCTTGATTAAGCATATTTGAAACCTGGATATGATTTTGTGATATTCATATACTGTGTTTCAAATCTTGCTTTGATATACACTCTTGATCTAGATTGATTATCTATACTTATTTGAGTGTTTAGCACACATTAAAGCACCGAGCTTATAGTTCATACATACTTGAGGTGCATTGATTATATTGTGCGTATTGTAGTATATATCTGCTTGTGAAGAAGCGTATTTTTGTGTACAAAATTTCATACATATTCGTTGTATTCCATGCGTGGGCCTGAAGAAAGAGACCAACCCTATTGAATAGTCCCAGACTAGCTTAGACCCGATTAGGAAAGCTAGGTGCGCCATCCTGGTAAGGCGTGTTGGTTGAGGTCAGCCCCGTTAATTGACCTGGTTGTAACCGGTGCCACTCCACCCGTTAAGCGAGCTTTAGTGGAATTTTCAGGCTGTGAGCTAGAGGCGGGGACATAGACACTATTGGCCAAACCCCGATAACATATCGTGTGTGCACTATTTATCTTTCTACAATTTACATTCCTACACATGTATGCTATAGTTGGTCAATGCTGCGTATGATTTTAATTTCCGCACATTATATTTATCTGCACATTTGGAACTGTATAGATAGACCCTAGGTTGTGAATGTACTGCTGCTATTTAGGTCAAACCTAGGAAAAAGTTTTAAATTCCAGTTCACCCTCTTATTGGGAATACACCAAAGCTAACAACCTATAAGGTCAACAATATGAATTTTGGGAATTCATATGAAATCAAAAGAAAGAAAATCTAAAGCAAATTGAGCTTCTTGCTTGAGTATTTTTATTAAGAAAAGATATTTGAGAATGAGAGATAGTTTAGTAACATGAGAACTATTTGAGCAAAATTGTAGCACAATGCACAAATGATAAAAATATGCTCCATGCTTATATGATATGCTGATATGCTACATACTTACATGCTAAATGCTGATATTCTGATATACATAATGTGGTAAGATACTAATGATATGATAATATGAATTAAATACTGAGCTATGACTATACTAAAATGATGACATGTATATATTACCAAAGACATATGATAATGACTTGACTTATATTGATGATTTTATGGTTTACTATACATTGCATATTTGAGATGAAATTATTGAGCATAATTATGAAGCATGAGTCTTGGTATGATATGATATTAATATTGGTATCCATGAGTATGTTAATTGATACTTGAGCATGACAGCATACTTGTATCCATGAGCATGTTGTGATAATGATATAATATTGGTATTATTCTTGATATTGGTATCCATGAGCACTTACATAAAAAAATTAATATTTGAAGCATGGCATGATAAAATTTAAAAGCATAATTGGTATCTTCATAATACATAGTTTTTAATTCACAAATGAAAGTCTGAATTTATTGAGTATAAGATACATTTCATTCAGGGGGAGTAAGACTTGTTAAATAATGATATCATGATTTATGGAACTCATTGAAAATTATAATGTACAACCTTTTGTATTTTTTTTTTGGTACTACTTAAAGACTCTTTGTTAAACTTATTATGCATGATAAATGCAAAGTTTAAGCTTTAAGCCTTCACTAGATCTATACTTTTGCTTATGGTTGCTCATTGCCTTAGTCTTTATACGTTTTTCTTGATATCTTACTCTTTTTGATTGATGTCAAAAGGGAGAGAAATTTTGGGCAAAAATTGAGCATATTGGCTTAAAGCTTGATCTTGGCTCAACTCTTGAATGATGTGAATTTGATATATGAGCAAGATATTGAAATTAATATTGAACTTGATCTTGATATTGTAAATATTGTTAAGTTGATGCTTATTATAAGGGGGAGTCTTTTTAAGACTTACTCAATTTTTTACTCCTTGTTTGTCATTATAAAAAAGAGGGAAATTTTTGGCCTTACAAGGCTTAAAATCTTTTTTTGATGATAACAAATCAGAGGAACTTAACATATTTGGTTAAGTGATGATGTGATAGGACTCAAGAATGAGCATACAAGGTCAAGTGCTTACAAAGATCATTAAAATCTTATACTCCAAAGAAAGATGATCAAATGAAGCTTAAAGAATATTAAGGCATAGATTCAAAGATGATCTGATAAAGCTTGTAGATCATGAGAGCATGAATGAGAACTTGCTAAAGTATATTGAAGCTTGAAGACAAGATGGAGTGAAAGCAAAAAATATCATGGAAGACGAGTTGTAGGCTTTAAAAGACATTATGTAAGTACTTCATGTTTTAAATATCTTATGGAAATATGTTGAAAGCTCTTCTAGGGTTATTCATTGACTTAGAGACCTTATTTAAAATCTCGAAAAATGTTTTATAAGAAATCAAAACAAGAGAGCAAAAAGAATTTTTGAAAACTAAAATGAAAAATCTGAATTTGGTTTGCCAGACGACTGAGGTGCGCCCTCAGAAGATTGAAGATGTACCTCAGAAGACTGAAGTTTTACTTCAATCTATCTACTAAAGAATTAGTTTAGTCTACTGAAGATTTTTTTTTGAAGGAATACAGAAGAGGAAGTACACCCTCCGAAGATTGAACCCTTGGTTCAGTCGTTTGATCTAGGACTTTAGAAGACTGAACCCTCAGTTCAGTCATTTGACCCTGTGTCTAGTTCAAATTTTTCAGTGTGTTAAGGAACATCAGAAGATTGAACTCGATACTTCAGTCGCCTGAACACTGTTAACGGCTAAAAATTTAAAATGTTTTAAATTTCAAATAAAGGTTTCTTGTGCCCCAAAATTTATGAAAACATGGGAGATACTCCAAGTAATCTTGGGCAACACGAAATTACTTTTTCTAAACCTATAAATACATGGTTTTGCAAATCAAATCATAACCAAGAATTGAAAAATCAGTTTCAAAGTTGAATGCACACTTGCTTTTTCAAAGGTATCTCTTGCTCACTTATTGCAAAATCTGATTTGCTGAGAATACTGAAGTGTTGATCCATCCTACTCTGATTTCTACTGCTGATCATCATCTAGTGAAGGATTTTGGTGAAATCTTACTAGAGCTTCAATCTTATTTCAATTTGATACTTAAACATTAAAGTATCTAGCGTTTGAAATTGTACCAATCTGCTTTATGTGAGAGTGCTATTGTACGCGGAGATTGTCTCTTGTTTTCTTGTAGTGATTGAAGATTTTAGGTTGTTGGATCGTTGGACCAAGCATGGGGTATCACTTGGAGAGGAGTTTCTATAGCCTATTGAAGGAGTGACCGAGCTTGGGGTATCGCTTGGAGAGGCGTTGCTCTAGCCTATTGAAGGAGTGTTTGAGTGTAGCGTATTGCTTGTAACGGTTTGTTCCACCAAAAAAGGAATGGTATAGTGGAATCCTTAGGTGGTATTGGCCTAAGGCGAGGACGTAGGCTAGAGATAAGCCAAACTTCGTAAAAAAACGTGGTATCACTCTCTTTCCTTACTCTCTTTAAATTCCAGCATATATTAACTGTGTGGTTGAATTTGATTTTTGATCATATACACTGCGTAGATTGAATATTAAATAAACTAAAGATTAGTTTTATTTTGGGATTTGTGGAAACCGAAAGGAAGTACGTTAGTTGATCAATACAAAATGCAGAAACCATAAGGGAGTACGTTGATTGGTTAACACCCAAGACTCATTAACTGAAAGTTTATTTAAATTTAAGTTCTTAGAAGGAGTGCTGGATTTCATATTAAGCATCATATTTAGAAATCAAATCCATCAATACAGGGCTGCAAACAAGCAAATATCTTGAATGATTGTAAAAGTTGAGAATTGCTAAGAAGCTGCATATTATATCTTGATTTGGTATCTTTGGTTGTGTACTTTAAAGTTGTTGATTGGTTCTTGGTTGATTGAGTTTTGATTACTTGTGTTGAGTATTGGTTTGTAGATTGATTAAATGATTAAAAAGCTTTGCTGTGTTTTTTTTTTAAAGTAACAAGTGGTTAAGAATTCTCAAAAAAATTAAATGAAAATTTTAAATAACCCAATTCACCCCCCTCTTGGGACTACACCTCAACTTTCAAGTTCTTTATATAGAACATGAGATCTAATAGAAAATATCGGGGCCCATGAACAAAAAGAGGAGAGTCAAGTCAGAAAGAACAAAAGGGAGATCCTTTAACGTGCTACAACTGCAAGAAAGTTGGCCATATCAAGCTGGAGTGCCCATTACCCAAAAAGAACTCCAAAAAGAAAAAGAAGGCAATGAAAGCCATCTCTTGGGACAAACAAAGTTCCAGCAGCTCTGACAGCGACTCCAGTAAAAATGAAGTCGCAAATTTGTGCCTTGTAATGACATCCTTTTTCGTACCAATTTTTTCCATTAATATATATATAAAACATATAGCAAATCTTTCTATAATACTACTAAAAACATCTCAGGCACAAAGAAGTACTGAGGAAAACTCTGTGCGCAATACCTTCCTAAGCAGCGGTAAAAATGAAACTGTATACAATATATACAATACCAAAAATCTAAAAAGTACCAAAATATACATCACAAAATACCAAATCACTGACACCACAGAAACACCTACCCTTCTAGAAAGGGCAGTGCAAGAACTCCTCTACACCGCGAGCCTGATTTCCTCGCCTAGTTAGTTCACTTTAAAAATGGTGAGTTACTGGGATGAGACAATGCTTAGTAAGAGGAAATATGCTATTACTAGTGTGTGACAACTGAGTTACACATTTAAAACTACTAATATTGTACTTGAAACTGTAAATTGCTAGTCTAGTGTACTATACAGATCACATTTATTATAGCTTAAAATACAACTAGACATCTGAGTTTTCTAATCACACATAATTCTAATATTATACTAATACTGCTGCTGCACTGTATATCTGTATATATATATATATATATATATATATTTATTTATTTATATGAAAACATGATAATACCCTAGGAATTGACTGTCGTGATTTAACCCCTCATGATAGGGTGTTGCAGCCCGTAGGCGGGACTTACTCTGGTTGGCCTACCAGGCAAGTCAATCCATATCAATCAACGATCTGGCCCACTGCAGTCTCTACGGGCATACTACTACTCTATCTCGTCTAACCGGCCACCTCAACCCAGCTTTCTGGGGAGACTGCAATCTCTCCTTGTGCAGTTAGATGGAAACCCCACACACTATCTGAGATATATGGTTGCACTCTAATCTGAAATAGCAACGGTACCGTGCTCTGCTGTCTGGATTTGACTGAATATCTCCACATGGTCTGATACTATTTAGTACTGATATATATAATTATCTTACTGTTTTTACCATGATATAGAAATAACCATAACATCTCAAAACTGATATGCATATTCTGTATATCTGTCTAAATAACTGAATATTTGAATAATTGAATAACTGTATAACTAAGTGTTATGGTTCTATAGTCATGGTATTATGATAATTCTATAAACTATATTTTTTGGGAACTACAAATAGATATCTTCTACTAGTATACTATAAGACATGTTATTTGTAAAACTGTAGTGATACTTTGTTAAACTATTAAGAACTCATGCCACTCAAATAAGCAATTAAATTCTTATGCTCTAAAATCGGTAACTTCTGCCGTAATAATACTAATAATATTCTGAAAAATTTGAATAATAAGTTGATGTAAATATATGTACATAACCTTCTGATATACTTTCTAAAATCCCTAATATAACATATTTCCCTTACGTGACTACTGGAAAGCCCTTACAGTGTCGTAAGGTTCCCCATTCAACACCCTAAAACAATATCTCCTTGAACAAAATTTCAGTATTTCTTCGAGTACTACATTTCCAACAACTATGGAAAAGCCAAATATTAATTAAAAAGTCTTACCTTGAATTTGGGATGGAGTTCAAGTCAGCCCCACCAATGATCCACTCCAGCAGACATGAAGAGAACTTTCCCAAGAGTGTCGTGGTGGCTTCAGATCGTGGACCCGGTAAGAGTCTGGCCCAAAATCTTAGCAAGAAGGGGGAGGGGATGAACAGGAGAGAAAGAGAAAGAGAGAGAGAGAAAGAAAAGTTTCTTTGCATGATTCTGTAGAAAAATTTGAGTTTAGGATATTTATATACCTGCACTCGTCGACGAGCCATGTCATTTCATCGACGAGGCCATGAAGGGAGTTCATCGATGAACCCTTATTCCTCATCGATGAAATTCAGAGCTGAAAATAACCTCTCAATATCTTCTCATCGATGAGACACGCGTCTACGTCGATGAATCCAAGCAAACAATTCATCGACGAACGCGGAGACGAGGCCCTGCTAAATTCCTTTTAAAATCCTTTTTCCTTCTCTTTTCTTTATTATTTAATTCCAATAATTATCTGGGTTATTACATTCTCCCCTCCTTATAAAATTTCATCCTTGAAATTTACTATCTGTATCATACACCACTCTCTGAAGAAAATTGTCTACTTATTCTATTACTTACCCTTACTTATGGCGGAGGAATACCGTGGTTACATTCAAGGTCTTGGGAGATTACAAATATACTAAAAAAAAAAAAATATTCTCCCAAAACCAAAACATTACCTTTCCTATAATCTAAAATATTATCATATAAATATCACTTTACACTAAACAAGCTTTATATTTTTCTAAACAACACCGACTAATACTATAATTCATTAAATAAATGTGGGTACTTCTGTTTAATTTCTTCCTCAAGTTCCCACAAATCTTCTTCTATATAGCATGGTTTCTCCACAAAACTTTCACCAGCTGAATTTCTTTGGTGTGCAATTCTTGTTTCTTTTGGTCTAAAATCCGTACTGGTGCTTCCTCATAGGTTAATGAATCTTTAAACTCTATTTCTGCATAGCTGATTATGGGAGACAGGTTTGGAATCTATTTCCTTAGCATAGCAACATGGAATACGTCATGTATTCTAAACAAAGCTGGTGGCAAAGCTAGCCTATAGGCAACTGAACCCACTTTCTCCAGTATCTCAAAAGGGACAATATACCTAGGGCTCAGCTTGCCCTTCTTCCCAAACCTCATAACCCCTCTTAGAGGAGCTATCATCAAGAATACCCGATCCCCCACATCAAATTCTAACTCTTGGCAATAAGTGTCTGCATAGCTCTTTTGCCGACTCTGCACGGTACTGATTCTTTCTTTGATTAGTTGGACTTTATCATACACCTACTGTATCACCTTCATACCCAAAACTTGCCTCTTGCCTACTTCATCCCAGAAAAGAGGATAACGATACCTCCTATCACACAGTGCCTTGTAAGGTGCCATGCCGATGCTGGCCTGATAACTGTTATTATAAGCAAACTCAACCAACGACATAAACTGGGTCCAGCTACTCCCAAAATCTAGCACACATGCCTGAAGTATATCTTCTAATGTTTGGATCGTCCTCTCATTCTGACCATCCATTTGAGGGTGAAAAGCAGTACTGAATGCTAATTATGTACCCATAGCCTCCTGAAAGCTTTTCCAAAATCGTGAAGTAAACCAAGGATCTCGGTCTAAGACTATGGATACTCGTACCTTATGGACACGAACTATTTCCTAAACATATATTTCTACCAATCTGTCCATGGAATAGTCGACTTTAATAGGGATGAAATGAGCGATCTTCGTCATATGATCAACAATCACCCAAATAGCATTCAACCCCTGTTGCACTGGTAGTAACCCAGTAACAAAATCTATAGAGACGTGATCCCACTTCCACTCTGGAATTAAGAGTGGCTGCAACTGCCCCATGGATCTCTGGTGCTTAGCCTTAATTTGCTAGCACGTCAAACACTGCTTTACAAATTTACCAATATCCTTCTTCCTACCACTCCATCAAAAGAATTCCCGTAGATCCCGATACATTTTAGTACTACTTAGATGTACAGTGTATAGGGATTTGTGAGTCTTCTCCAATATAGTTTTCCTAATCTCGGCATCTGCAAGAACACATAGTCTAGTATGGAACCATAGGGTTTAGTCATCTAATATGTTGAAATCCTCCTCCTATCCATCTTGCACTTTCTCTATCAACTCTGCTAACTCTGGGTCAACATTTTGGCTGGATTTAATCTTTTCTTGCAACGTATGCTGAATCACCAGGTTAGCAATGAATGACTGGTGATCACCCTCTATTAGCTCCACGCCTAACCTCTCCAAATCCATTAGAATAAGGTGTTGAATCTCTACTGTTGATACCGCCACTCCCACTAACTTCCTACTCAATGCATCAGCCACCACGTTTGCTTTCCTAAGATGATAGCCAATAGTCCAGTCATAATCTTTAATAAGTTCCAGCCATCTTCTTTGCCTTATATTTAACTCCTTCTCAGTGAAGAAATATTTTAAACTTTTGTGGTCAGTGAAAATTTCATATTTTCCTCCACATAAATAATGCCTCCAAATCTTAAGAGTGTACACCACTGCAGCTAGTTCCAAATCATGTATAGGATAGTTTTTCTCATATGCTTTAAGCTATATGAAAGCACATGAAATAACCCTGCCATGCAGCATCAATACGCACCCAAGTCCCTTCAGGGACGCATCACTATATATCAAAAACCCGTCCTCTCCTGATGGAATAGCTAACACTGGGGTAGTGACCAACCTCTGTTTCAATTCCTAAAAGATCTATTCATAGTCATCGGTCTATTCAAACCACACATTTTTGGTCGTGAGTCGCGTCAGCGAACCTGATAGTCTAGGGAAACCATCATCAAAGCGTCGGTAGTAGCCTGCCAAATTTAGAAAATTTCTAACTTCTTGGACATTCCTTGGTCTCACCCAATTCACCAATGCCTCTATCTTACTCAGGTCAACTGATACACCTGCCTCAGAGATCACATAGCCTAGAAAAGAAACTTGTCTCAGCTAGAATTCACATTTCTTGAATTTTACGTTCAACTTTCTTTCCCTCAATGTCTACAACACTAGCCTCAAATGATATTCGTGCTCCTCAAAACTCCTTGAGTAGACCAGTATATCATTAATGAATACTACAACAAACTGGTCTGAGTACCGATGAAGCATCTGATTCATTAAATCCATAAATACTGCTGGTGCATTGGTCAACCCAAATGGCATCACTAGAAACTCGTAGTGCCTATATCTAGTTCGGAATGTCGTCCTCAAAATAAATTCTTCCCTAAGTTTCACCTGATGGTAACTTGATCGAAGGTCAATTTTAGATTAGACCTGGGTCTCTTAGGGCTGATCAAACAAGTCGTCAATCCTAGGAAGAGGATATTTATTCTTAACTATTAATTTTTTTATCTCCCTATAATCTATACACATCCTCATGGTCCCATCTTTCTTCTTCACAAATAGAACTGGTGCTCCCCAGGGCGAGACGCTGGGCTTGATAAATCCTTTATTGAGCAATTCCTGCATTTGATCTTTCAGTACCTTCAACTCAGCTGGAGCCATTCGATAAGGTGCTTTAGATACCGATGCTGACCTTGGTAGAAGATCCACGGTAAATTCAACTTCACAGTCTGGTGGTAAACCAGGTAATTCTTCTGAAAAGACGTCTGAGAATTCTCTTACCACAGGAATATCGACTTGTTTCAGTTCTTCTTTTGGCAATTCCTTTATGTAGGCAACAAATCCCTAGCAGCCATCTTGAATCAGTTTTCTCACCTGAATAGATGACACAAGCTATGGCAAAGAACGAACACGTGAACCAAGAAATTTGTATTCTTGCTCACCCGAAGGTCTAAAAATCACTTCTTTCAAATGACAATCAGTACTAGCATGATTAACTACCAACCAATCCATGCCCAAAATTATATCAAATCCCTGCATGTCTAATATTACAAGATCAGCTGGTAGTACTTTTTCCTGAATGGTCACTAGAAAGTCTCTGAGTATCTTGCTTCATCACACCATTGATCCATTCGGCGTAGCTACAACCAACCCAACATCTAACAACTGTGCCTCATACCCCGTCAATTTAGCATACACCAATGAAAGAAAAGAATGGGTGGCACCTGTATCAAATAAAGCAACAGATTTATATGAAAAAGCAATATGGGTACCTGTAACAACATCTCTAGCTGCCTCGGCGTCACCCGACGTCAACGTATAGACCCTTGTCAGTGCAGTGTTCCTTTGTTGACCTCTGTGGGGCACCTAATAACCACCCCGAAATGGTCTGGGAGCTGGTCCATGTGCCAGCAATCCTTGACATAACCAAGACTGATGCCCGAGTCTCCCACAACGATAGAAGACGTCCTCTCCCATCCTACATTCACCTGGATGCCCCCGACCACATCTAGGACAAGTAGGAATAGTTCGTCCACCATGAGGACCACTGTGCTCCATCATCTGCCCTTGACTACCTCCATATCGGTCTCCTCTCCAAGGGCCCCAGCTGGAACTCTCTTGAAAATCTTGAGGTGTGGGCCTCTTCCTTTGACTCTGAGCTGCGGCACCTCTCTACATGCCACTCTGGATAATGACAACTCTGTCCACCACCTTTGCGAACTTCTAAGCCCAAAAACCAATAACTTTCTTGAACAAATTCTGCCTCAGATCTACCTCAAATTTTCATGCTTTCTTCTCCTCATCTGGTGCCAAGTGTGGGGCAAAATGAGGCAACTCAATAAACCATGCGGTATACTGTGAAACTATCATCTACCCTTGAGCTAAAGGCAGGAATTCCTATGCCTTTGCACTTCAAGTGATAGTAGGGAAATATCGCTTGAAGAATAGCTCCTTGAATCGACTGCACGTCAGTAGCATGGGGTTAGGCCTCTATTCCTTAATCAATCGTGCTGATCTCCACTAGGGCTTTGCCTCTCCTTTCAGTTTAAGCGATGCAAATGACACCTTCTGTTTGTCTGTGTATGAAAGCACCGCCAAAATCTCCTCAATATCCTGAACCCAATTTTTAGCCACAACTGGGTCAGCTCCTCTAGAAAAATATGGAGGCTTCATTCGCGTAAACTACTTGATCGTGCAGCCACACTCTCCCACACTCCTAGCCATCTCAGCCATCACCTACTGGGTGATGCTGCGCAACACTACATCTGTATCTCCACCTCCCATACTGGAGGGTCTTGGTCTATCACCGGCAGCATTCGTACTACTGCTTCCTGGATCCATCCTGAAAATACAAAAAATACTATTTTAGGATCCTATCTCCCGTACAGATCTAATTTATTTCATTCAACTAAAACCTCAATTTACTATTAACTATTCCCTCTATTCCTAACCCAAAATCCAATCTTGCAACCTAGACACATGACTCGTCAATAGTTTACTATGACTTTCCTGAAATTGTCACCCTAGGAAAGATACAGAAACCATCACGAAAATCTTGTACACAGACCACAAAACGAAGCCACAAATCCTTTTCCTATATTATGGTAATGTTCCTATTGCACTTTAGGGTCTACAGAACCTTGCAACCTAGGCTCTGATACCAAACTGTAATGACCTGCTTTTTTATACCATTTTTTTCCTTAATATATATATATATATATATATATATATATATAACATATAACAAATCTTTCTATAATACTACTAAAAACATCTCAAACCCAAAGGGGTACTGAGGAAAACTTTGTGCGCAATACCTTCCTAAGCAGCGTAAACATGAAACTGTATAAAATATATACAATACCAAAACTTTTAAAAGTCCCAAAATATACATCACAAAATACCCAGTGCTTCATCAAAAATCTTGGGATCTACCCCCAAATCACTAACACCACAGAAACACCTACCCTTCCACAAAGGGTAGCGTAAGAACTCCTCTACCCGCGATCCTGATCTTCTCGCCTAATTGGTTCACCTAAAAAATGGTAAGTCACTGGGATAAGACAATACTCAGTAAGAGGAAATATGCTATTACTAGTGTGTGGAAAATGAGTTACACATTTAAAACTACTAATATAGCACTTGAAACTGCAAACTACTAGTCTAGTGTACTGTATAGATCACATTTATTATAGCTTAAAATACAATTGGACATATGAGTTTTCTAATCGCACATAATTCTTATATTATACTAATACTGTTGCTGCATTGTATATCTGTATAACTGTGATAATACCCTGGGAACTGAATGTCATTATTTAACCCCTCATGACAGGGTGTTATGGCCCGTAGGCGGGACTTACTCTGGTTGACCTACTAGGCAAGTCAATCCATATCAATCAACGATCTGGCTCACTGCATTCTCTCTGGGCATACTACTACTCTATCTTGTCTAATCGGCCACCTCAACCCAACTTTCTGGAGAGACCGCAAAATCTCCTAGTGCGGTTAGACGGAATCCCCACACACTATCTGAGATATGTGGTTGCACTCTAATCTGAACTACCAAGGGTACCGTGCTCTACTATCTAAATCTGATTGAATATCTCCACAGGGTCTGATACTATTTAGTACTGATATATATAATTATCTTACTATTTTTACCTTGATATAGAAATAACCATAACATTTCAAAACTAATCTGCATATTATGTATATCTATCTCAATAACTGAATAACTGAATATCTGAATAATTGAATAACTATATAACTGAGTGTTATGGTTCTATAGTCATGGTATTCTGATAATACTATAAACTATATTTTCTAGCAAATAGATATCTTCTACTAGTATACCGTAAGACATGTTATTTGTAAAACTGTTGTGATACTTTGTTAAACTATTAAGAACTCATGCCACACGAATAAGCAATTAAAGTTTTATGTTCTAAAATCGGTAACTTCTACTTTAATAATAATAATAATAATAATATTCTAGAAAATTTGAATAATAAGTTGATGTAAATATATGTACATAACCTTCTGATATACTTTCTAAAATCCCTAGTGTAGCATATTTCCCTTACCTGACTACTGAAAAGCCCCTACAGTGACTAGTCTTACTCCCGCAGGGTTCCCCGTTCAACACCCTGAAAACAATATCTCCCTGAACAAAATTTTAGTATTTCTTCAAGTACTACATTTCCTACAACAATGAAAAATCCAAATACTAATTTAAAAGCCTTACCTTGAATTTGGGATGGATTTCAAGTTAGCCTCACCAATGATCCACTCCAGCAGACTTGAAGAGAACTTTCCCAAGAGTGTCGTGGTGGATTCGGATCATCGAACTAGCAAGAATCCGGCCCAAAATCATAAAGAGAAAGGGTATGGGATGAACAGGAGAGAGAGATAGAGAAAATTTTCTTTGTGTGATTCTGCAGAAAAATTCGAGTTTAGGCTATTTATACACTTGCACTCGTCGACGAGCCACGTCACTTCGTCAATGAGGCCATGAAGGGAGTTCGTTGACGAATGCTTATTCCTCATCGACAAAATTTAGAGATAAAAATAGCCTCTTGGTATCTTCTCGTCGACGAGACATACGTCCACGTCGACGAGCCCAAGCAGACAATTCGTCGACAAACTCTTCGCGTTTGTCGATGAGGCCCTGCTAAATTCCTTTTAAAATCCTTTTTCATTCTCTTTTATTTATTATTTAATTCCAATAATTATCTGGGTTATTACACGCCTAATGGCACATAATGATCATGAGGTACAATCATCTTGTTCTTTTTCTTAGTATTATTCTAGTGATGATTCTTATGGTAATAGCATACCTACATATGAAGAATTGCAGCAGGTGTGTCTTAGTGTTCATAAATTGCTTGAGAAAATAACTAAAAAGAACACTGATGTGAAAAATAAAAATAAAGAATTGTCAAAGGGTTTAAAACATTAAAAGGAGTCTCATTCTACTTTAATGAAAGAAAAGGAGTTGAAAATTGAAAGTTTGGAAAGAAAACTAGAAGATGACTCCAAAATTATTTACAAATTTTAGAAGGCCAAAACAATTTTGAAAATCTCCTTGGTGCTAAAAAAAAAAAAAAAATCTTTAGACAAGGAAGGACTTGGTTTTAATGGAAAAGAAAATAGGAAATAGAAAAATCTTTACATGGGCTAATTTGTGAGGGAATCAAAATCTTATTCTCCTTCAAAAGTGTCTTATTTGTATACCACATGTTTTATGTGTAAGAAGAAATGCCATATTAAATTTGATTGTCCTTTCAAAAATAAAGACATTAAATCTAAATGGTCTGAAAAGATAAAGAAGTTTCAAGTACTAACCCTAACGGACCCAATAAACTTTGGGTACCAAAAGTAGTTTCTTAAGTCTTTCTAGTAGGTATGCTTCAAGATGTCTTCCTCTAGGGAAAAATGGTATTTGGACAGTGGATGCTCGAGACATATACAACAACAACGAACAACAAAACCAAGCCTTAGTCCCATTAAGTGGGTTCAGCTATATGAATCCTTTTCCACCAATTTATGCGATCATGGATCATTTCTTTAGATAGATTCAAGGATATTAAATCCTTACTCACTATCTCCTCCCAAGTTATTTTAGGTCTACCCCTACCCCTTCTACTGCCCCCATAGTGACTAAATCACTTTACCTCACAGGTGCACTATAAGGCCTACGTTGCAAGTGTCCATACCTTGTGAGTCGTCCCTCCCTTATCTTATCTTCTATAGGAGCTACGCCTAACTTACCACGAATATGTTCATTTCTTAATTTATCTTTCAATGTTATACCACTCATCCATCTAAGCATTCTCATCTCGGCAACTTTTACTTTTTGGATATTATGTTTCTTCGTTACCCAACATTCTGATCCATATAACATAGCTGGTCTTATAGTTGTCCTATAAAACTTCCCTTTCAATTTTAAAGGTATTATATGATCACATAGCACACTTGAAGCACTTCTCCATTTTACCCAACCTGTTTTAACTCTACGCATTACATCATCTTCAATTTCTCTTTCAGCTTGCATAATAGATCCAAGGTATCGAAATTTGTAGTGCTATTTATTTCTTCATCATCAAGTTTAACTTTGTCTCCAATATTCCTCCTATCATTACTAAAATTACATTTCATATATTTTGTTTTATTTCTACTTATCCTAAAGCTTCTAGATTCCAAAGATTCTCTCCATAATTCTAATTTAGCCTCTACTTTGTCCCCAATTTCATCAATTAATACAATATCATCTGCAAACAACATACACCAGGGAACTTCCTTTTGAATACTCTTAGTCAATTGGTCTATCACTAAAGAAAAAAGATAAGGACTGAAAGAAGATCCTTGATGTACACCTATGGTAATTTGAAATTCTCTAGTTTCTCCATCTATAGTCCTTACACTAGTCATTACTCCATCGTACATATCCTTAATGACATCGGTATACCTACAACATACACCTTTTTTTTTCAAAAACCACCATAGAACTTCCTTAGGTATCCTATCATTTGCTTTCTCAAGGTCAATAAATATCATATGCAAGTCCCTCTTCTTTTCCTTAAACTTTTCCATTAATCTTCTTAAAAGATAAATAGCTTCTATGGTTGATCTCCTAGGTATAAAACCAAATTAATTTTCTGAGATCTTCGTTTCTAACCTTAATCTTTGTTTAACTACCCTTTCCCATAGTTTCATCATATGACTCATAAGTTTAATTCCACAATAGTTATTGCAATTTTGAATATCTCCTTTATTTTTGTACATCGATATTAAAGTGCTTTTCCTCCATTTATCAAGCATTTTCTTAGTATTTACAATTGTATTAAATAAATTAGTTAACCATATAATTCCGTTATCACCCAAGCATTTCCAAACTTCAATTAGGATGTTATCCAGTCCCTTAAATTTCCCATTTTTCATCTTTTTTAGTGCAAACTTAACTTCATTAACTCTAATTTTGCATATAAATCTTATATTTTCAGTCTTTTCCTCATTTGACAATTCTAAGTTTAAGCCTTCTATTTGGTTTTCATTAAAAAAACTTACTAAAGTAATTCACCATCTTTTTTTAATATCTTCGTCCTTAACCAAGACAATATCATCCTCACTTTTTATACATTTTACATTTCCTATGTCCTTGCTCTTCCTTTCTCTAGCTTTAGCAAGTTTAAATATATTTCTTTTCCCTTCTTTTGTACCTAATCTATCATACAAACTATTAAATGATATATATTTAACTTCACTAACGACCCTTTTTGCATCTTTTCTGACCTCCTTATATTTTTCAAAGTTATCTCCGTTTCTACATTTTTACCACGTTTTATACCAAATTCTTTTTGTCTTTATGATTTTTTGTACATCTTTATCCCATCACCAACTCTCTTTGCTATTTGGGAATCTTCCCTTGATTCACCAAAAAATCTCTTTTGCTATCTTGTTAATATAGTTAGTTAATTTATTCCAAAGAGTATTTGTATCAATCCCATCCTCTAAGGTCCACTCCCCAACTTTGATCATTTTATCTTTAAATTTTATTATATTTTCTCCTTTTAGGTTCCACCATCTAGTTCTCCTACATTGGCTTATTTTATCCTTTTTTCTTCCATTTTTTAATACATATATCTAATACTAAGACTCTATGTTGTGTGGTTAGGCTTTCACTTGGAATAACTTTACAAACCTTGCATGATAAACGATCTACCCTCCTAGTAAAAAAAAAATCTACTTGACTTCTATTTTGTCTACTTTTAAAGGTTTATTAAGTGTTTTTCTCTCTTCTTAAAGCAAGTATTCATTATACTAAAATCATATGACTTAACAAAGTCTAAGATCATCTCCCCATACTCATTTTTGTCCCCATATCCATATCCTCTATGTATCCCCTCATAATTTTTATTATCTCTTCCAATGTGTCTATTCAGATCTCCTTCTATATTTATTTTCTCAATCCCTAGTATGCCTTGTATAATACTATCCATATCTTCCCAAAATTGTCTCTTAAGATTTTCTACTAAGCCAACTTGAGGAGCATAAGCACTAATGATATTTATTATCTCTTGTCCTAATACCATCTTGATTTTTATAATTCTATCCCTTACTCTAGTTACATCCACAACACTATCTTTTAAGTTTTTGTCTATAATAATGCATACTCCATTCTTATGTTTTTCTTTTCTAGTGTACCAAAGTTAAAATCCTGATGCTCGAGGCATATGACGGGTGATAAAGTTAAGTTCGCATCCATTACCCCAAAAGATAGAGGATTCCTCACTTTTGGAGATAATGCCAAAGGAAAAATCATAGGAGCTGGGAAGATGGGTAAGAAACATTCTCTCATTATTGATAATGTTCTGTTAGTAGAAGGTTTGAAGCATAATCTGTTAAGTATCGGTCAGTCATGTGATAAAGGGTATAGGGTTGCCTTTGAACATTAAATGCATTCTTGAAAATCCATCTGAGCATAAAATACTTTTAATGCTGATCGTCATGACAATATTTATACTATTAGCTTTGACAACTTAGCCTCACAAGATGTAAAATGCTTTTCTGCAATTAATGAGACTGGTCGGCTTTGGCATAGGAGATTAGGACATGGTACTATGGACTTGCTTTCAAAACTAGTAAAAGGAGAATTGGTTAAAGGCCTACCTAATACGGTGGACTCACGTTCACTTCACCACCCACAAAAACATTCACCTATAATCAGTAATTTTTCTTTACCATGTGGTAAAGTGTTGGGGGATAATTTTGATATAGATTCTTTAATGTTTAAAAATGTGTAAAATTTACTTGCACCCTTTTCTGAAAATGACAGCGTATTTTTATTTGTGTTTTTAAAAAATTAGTAGGATATATGTTGTTATTTTTTATATTTCTGTTTATTTTCTCACCAAATTTATAGGGTATAAAAAATATTAATAAATTCATTAAAAAATTATAGAAATCCACCATGTTCATCATTAATAATTAGTTAAACATAAACTAAAAAAGTTTCAAATCAAAAATAAATATACAATTAAAAAAAAAAAAAACAAAGTCCCAATATATACCATAGATATGATTTGGGCGTAGGACCCCATATCTAAGATTCTTGGGAGCATAGGATAGGATTTTTATGTAAAAGCATTATTTTTGATATTTTTCTAAACTTGCAGTATTTTCTTATTTAGTGAAATACCTAAATATGCAGTGTTTTCTTATTTGGTTTCTTCTAGGGAATGATGGTAATATATAAATTTAAATTAAAAAAATATTCTTAAGTTGGTCAAGCGAGTTATATTTTACAAAAGAAATGCTTGTTCATAGTATTTCCACATAGGAGTAATGAATATAATAAAATATAAAAAATTAGCTAATTCAATATTGCAACAATTTTCTAAGACAATAATTCTAGCAATTGAGAAAAATAGCAACAATGGCAATGACAATGGCAAAAATGACAACAATAGTGATGATGATAACAATAAATATGCAATTCATAAATATGTGTGTCAAATTATGATTTTTAACCATGTGCAAATCATTTCATAACTAGGGTATTTTTGAATTTTAAAGTATAACTAGCTAGAGTCTTTTTTGTCAGTTTATATCTTTTCTTACTTCCCCAAGCTAGGTTGAAAATCTAGATACTCATCTTGTAAAATGGGATGAGAGATGTCGATGTTGAAGATTTTTATAGGAATATTTGATTCTTGATTATAAAACCAAAAGTAAGAATACCCGTGAATCAATGAAGGTTTCCAAAATCAATGGTTGAATTACAAACTTATTGTAATATGTGGCTCATATGTTGAGTGGAATGCATGTACGAAAAGAAAACATGGTAGAAAACAACAGATGCTAGTTTGCATGAAACTGTCGATGATTTTGTCAGGATGAGAAGGAAATAGTTGACTGTTATGCAGTGTTTTATTGACTATTTGGGTTCAGCATTGGACCGTCGATGGTATGTTCTGAAACTATCGACGATTTTGCTTGGTTACTTAGTGCTGGTTTTCGAACTTTGAATTGGGAAGTTGTATAGGATGGGTTTCGAGGGAAAAACTTTGGGAGGGTTTTATATACATGTTATATAATGTAACTCACTGTCTTTTGACACAAGATAGTAAAAATTCACTGCCATTTGCTCTTATAGATATAGGCATTGTTGAACCACGTAATTTTTCCTATCATTGTTTTATTGCTTTCATTATAATCCACGTGATTGTGCTTTATGAATATTTCATTATTAAGTGCTGCATTGTGAGATTGTTTGTTTTCGCTGCGCATTGATTTGCACAAAAAATTGGTATCAGAGCAATTGGTGTCAATGGCTTCTAAGGTTTCTTTTGCAAAGTTTGATGTTGTTAAGTTTGATGGAACGGGAAACTTTGGACTATGGCAGAGAAGGGTTAAAGACCTTTTACTGCAGCAAGATATGGTGAAGGCATATATGGAGGTCAATCGGAAGGCATAGATGAAACAAGTTAGAAGGAATTGGAAATGAAGGTTGTGGCGATTATCAGACTTTATCTTGCCGATGACGTGCTGTGTAACGTCATGGATGAGGAATCTTCTATGGTTGTTTAGCAGAAACTTGGAAGTCGGTATATTTCTAAATCTTCAACAAAAAAATAATATATTAAGCATAAGTTGTATTGGCTTAAGATGGAAGAGGGTTCGGATTTGAACCAGCACATCAATGTGTCCAATCAAATAATCAGTGCCTTGATGCAGGTCGATGTGAAGTTCGAGGGAGAAGACAAGGCGTTGATGCTATTGAATTTCCTACCAACATTACATACGTATGAAAATCTAGTTACTGCTTTGACATGGGGAAAAGAAACCCTGAATTTGGAAGAGGTAGCAAGCGCTCTGCTGGGTTTTCATAAAAGAAAGAAGGCGAGCGATGAGATTTCACAAGGTGAAGGGCTTGTGGTGAAGGGTAATCAGGAACATGGGAAAAGCAAATTTCGGAGCGGATCGAGTTATAATAAGTCTTGGTCACAGTCTAAGAAGAAGGACATAAGGTATTTTAAGTGCGGGAAAAAGAGGCACAAAAAATCGAAATGTCTGGAAAGGAAGAAAGGGATGTAGAAAATCAACAGGGCTCTTCAAAATCGGCGAATGTAGTGGAAGAAGGAGACTTGGAGAGCGATGATGGTGATATGCGTGCTTTCTATTTCATTGGGGTCAGATCACTTTATGGATTCTTGAATCCTAGATTCGATGTGATCTTATAACATGATCCCAAATAAAGAATGGTTCAACACTTGCAGGTAACTTAATTCTGGTTCTGTCATGATGGGCAATGATGCTTTATGCAAAATTGTTGGGATAGGAAACATAAAAATTAAAATGTTTAATGGTGTTGTGAGAACATTATGTGATGTAAGGCATATACCGGATCTACGAAAGAATTTAATTTCATTGGGTACTTTGGATTGTGACGGGTTTAGTTACAAGTCTGAAAGTGGGATAATGAAGGTGTATAAAGACATTCTAACAGTAATGCAGGCGTAGAAGTTAGTGGGAAATATCCATGCATTGCTGGATACTATAGTTGTAGAAAATGACATCTCTTTTTTTCCTCACATTTTATCCCTAAAATGTTAGTAAAAGAGGGCCACCTATCGATAATCATTTTTTTACCTTTTAAAATAAAGACCAAATTGAGTATGCAAAAAAGGTTAAGGAAAAATAAAAAGAGGAAGAAAATCCACCTAAGCTCGTCAACTGACCCCTTTAGGCGGTCGACCGCCTATAATAGGCTGTCGACCGGTCAAGCCAAAATTCAAAATTTTGAGTTGTTTTTCTCTGATTGGTTGGGTATTTTGAGCTTGCCACATGCCCCCTTGATGCCACTTGTCAATGTTTGATAGTGGTAGTTGGTAGTTTTTGGTAGTTATTTTTTAATTTCAAATTTCACATTTTAAATCAAAGTGGTTTCACTCCACTTCATGGGAGGTCTATAAAAATACCTCTTATGGGAGACTTTTGGGCATATTCAAGTGAGAGCAAGATTGAGTTTTTTTTTTTTTTTTTACCCTAGAAGGAGGGATATTCTAAAGGGGTTTTATTTTGGAAGAAAAAAGAAGGAAATCCTCATTTCTTCAATTTTATAAAAGCTTTTAGGGTTGTGATTTTAAAGGAGAGGGGTCCTTCCTTTATCTAAATTTTTTTTTTTTTAATCATAAGGTCAATGTCTAACCCTTCCCTTTTCCAAGTTTCTTTCATTTTTATAAAGTTGGTACGTATAATTCTTAGATGCATATCCTTAGTTTTTTTATGTGATCTACCATGTTTTCCATATGTTTCCATGTTGTAATTTATGTTGTAGGATTGTTAGGAGGCTTATGTTTCAAATTTGCGAAAAGAAGGAATGCAGAAAATGTCAAAAAATAGCATTTCCAGTGAAAGTTGTAGTTTAGGCTGTCGATCGACCTTCATCTCTTTGAAAAAGAAGTCGTTGGCTACCAAAAGGTCAACTAGCCTTCTGAAAGCGATTGACTGCCAAATCGCAAGAGGTGCTTTTTTGTACATTTCAATGTTTTTCCTTCATGATGTTACATATTTTAAGTCTATACACTCATTAGAGTGTAGTTGGTTGAGTATGTTATTGATATTGTGAAGTTTTTTTTTGGGTTTTCCCACAAAAAACCATGTTTTTTCTCTTGATTCAAATAAATTCTTCCATGTTTTTTAAAAAAAAAGTAAAATATCAATTTTTTTAAATTTTTTTCCAAAATACTTGAAATCATATACCCATGATCTGGCTTTTGGGTGTTCTTCAAGCTTCCATCAAAGATTTCAAGGCGGGTTTGAAATTTTCCCCCCAAAAATCCTCAAAACTTTCAAGTTTTTACAATCAAAAAATCATTTTTCAAAAGTAATCACCCATAAAATGGATTTGAGGGTGGAGAAATGGTTTTTTAAAATGTAGAAATGGTTTTTTAAAATGTAAAAGTTGTTTTCAATCTCTATTTTAACAAAGAATCTATTGAGAAATCAATTTTCTACGTAAAGAATAGAAGGTTTCTTAATGATGGTTTGAAGTAATTCAAGAAGTTCTCAAGTGTTTTCAATGATTGTTTTCAGGATATTCCCCAAAAATGTTTTCCAAAACTCATTTTGAAGACGTGTTTAGAATTACAAGTGACTTGATTCCTCCATTGGATGATATGTAGGCATTCTACCTTGGTAGATTCAACCACAATCCTATGAAACTCTTTGCTTTTTCTATTATATGTTTCCCTTTTATTTTTGTATTTTTATCACTTTCTTTAAGAATTTGAGTGAGCAAAAAGTAATGGGATTCCCATGGGGCTTTACCACTACCTGAGTTCCACAAAAGCCGTTTTAAAAGGGGAATGTATAAGAGAAAGGTCAAAGACTTTTGCAAATTCAAAAACTTAGTGTAGCATAGACCAATCGACCGCTTCTTATAACTGGTCGACTGCCTAATGTTGCAAACGTGCATTTAGGTTTTTTTTTTTTTTTACCCTTTTCTCAAAATTTCTTCATTTTTGAAAGGGGATACACACACATACACACAGGGTAAGTGCAACAATCATTCATAGAAAGGGTGTTTGAGGGTGCTAAGACTTCAAAATCTCAAATGGAAAAGATTTGAAAGCCTACCTTCCTTATTTATAGTGATACCCTCAAATTGAACATTGGAAAAAGAGGTTTTTCCTTTATTTTAACCTTTTCCAAAAAAAAAGTAGCAACTCTATACGTGCTTTATAAAATGAGCGAGTGAGATAACCAAGGAATTCTAAATTAATTGTTATCGCTTTTCATACAAGTCACCAAATGTTAGCAATCCAAAATGGATCTAATGTCGACAACTACCTTGGGTGAGGGGCTTGTCTACCTAACAAGGTTTAATCTCATTTTGATGATAACAAATCAAGGTTACTTAACATGTCTTTGTGAGTATAAGTTTTAGGACTTAAGTGATCTTATGGTTTCAAGTGGATATACTCGAAGAATCTGAATGGAAATTACACTTAAGGCTATGAGACATAAGAAACAAGAAAGTTCATGTCATGTGAGACATGAATCTCATTAAAGCAGTGCATAAAACCCAGAAGACGTTTTGGAAGCTTCACAACATGAAGACTTAGACACTAAGATAGGAAAATCATATGAAAGTATCATGTAAGTACTTCAAAACTCAGTATTGATTGATTGAAGCTCCTAGGATATGTCATTGGACTTAGATACTTGAATTCATTCATGGAAAATATTTTCTCAAAGTACAAATTGAGTTTTCAAATGCATATACTT
Source organism: Malania oleifera (assembly GCF_029873635.1). Classification (NCBI taxonomy): domain Eukaryota; kingdom Viridiplantae; phylum Streptophyta; class Magnoliopsida; order Santalales; family Ximeniaceae; genus Malania; species Malania oleifera. The sequence goes on from NC_080428.1 coordinate 8,117,779, forward strand.
GCTTGTAGAAGAAAAAAGCTCCTTATACGAGTAGATTAGTACACATTAGATGCAAAAATAATACTTCAAAAAAAATATGGAAACTGAAGCTCAAAGTATATCACCAGAACTGATTGAAAGATGTGAGTTTTGAAGATCAAATCAGTCTTTTCCAAGTGAAATAATCAAGAACACAGCAGTAGCCTTTCAGCAAAGAGAATACAAGAGAATTGTGTGTGCCATTGCTTTTCATTTCGTTTTCTTACCCTAATGTGTGAGAATAATATGTTTAAATAGAGCACTAGGGTTTAAAAAATTTTCCCTTGAGTTTTCTCTTAATTTGGAAACCATTCATGCAAGATTTGGAAACAAGATCAGTGTTGTTTAACATTTAAACACTCGCATTAGTCGCCTGTCCCCGAAGAATCAGTCACCTGTGCTCCTTTAAAATCAGTGTATTCTGAAAGTCAGAATGGGGTCAGTCGGTTGTGCCCAATAGGTTAGTCACTTATGCCAATTTTGTTTGAATATTTTGAAAACAGAGAAGCACTACAGTCACTTGATGACCTAACATCAGTCGCCAACCTTTCAGAAAAATTTGTTTTTCAATAATTTTTGGTTCCAAACTTTCTTGTATTTTTTATGGTTTGGGAGATTGATTCGTTGCCTAGCGAGAGGGGATTCTTGTTAGAGAGAAAAACTCCACCTTTGAGGGAGAGAGGTTGTAACTTCACCTGGTAACGAAGTTGGTAAAGGAAATCCTCGTAGCGTGTTGCTGGAGGCAAGGACGTAGGCTACGGCCAAACCTTGTAAAAACAACGGTGTTCAGCTTCTTCTTCCCTACTCTTTTTATTTTCTGCAAGTTATAAACTGCGTGCATGATTTTATTTTTATAAGAACTTTTTGAATATGATATTGTGCTCAATATTAAATCTTGTTGAATATTTGAGGTTGAGTTAAATATTTGAAAATCTGTTGAAAAGAGGAATCTTGTTAAACATAGTGAACTTGTTGAACATATTTTGTTTGAGATCAAATATATATTAGTTGTATGAGCAAAGCATTGATTTGAACATTCAAAAAAGGTTACAACCTTGAGTTTGAAAATAAATAATTTGAGGACTAAATTGTTTGTGAACATATTTTCTGAATAAAGTATCTGTGCTGAAGCTAAACAAGTATTTTACAAAAGCTGTTTTGAAAGAAAATACATGTGCTGAAAGTTAGATCTTAATATTGATTTTAATTAAGGTATAAATCAAATCACTGAATCTATTCTTGAGTACATTGTTATGAATCTTCTTGAATCAAGTTGAAAGTTAGAATAAGAACAAGTGCTCAATTGAATGTGTTAACTCATATTGTAAATTTAGTTTATGTATCCATATTCATATCTAAAGGCTTGTAATTAACATAATTCTCAATTCTGTATATATATAGATATATATCTATACCTATATTGCAAGGTTGAATAGTTAAGGATTGAAGTATTTAAAATTCTGTGAATAATTTTTAAATAACCCAATTCACCCCCCCCCCCTCTTGGGAATACATCCAAATTTTAGGGTCTAATGTTAGTACAATAATCTTGCAAGGATTAACTTGGTTAAACCATTACAAGTCAAATGACAAGTGTTAGCCTTAGGGTTTACATAATCATGTTTAAAATGTTTTGATGATATTAACCTATTTGTTGTTCTTAGTGCATTCCATCTTTGCAGATCATGTTTAGCACTGGTTCAAGGGACAAATACATGAAGTATTGGTAAAAAAGGCAAATATCAGACCGAGAAGTCATCGAGTAGGAAAGATTAGATGGACACTAACTCAGAAAGGACTCGAGCACCCAAGGAAGCTTAATGTAAAATTTTTTTATTTGTAATGGGGAGTATTTGAGGTAGCATATTTTGTAACTTTTGCGGTTTTTGTTTCATGCATGGTTTTTGAGCAAGAGTTGAGTAAAATGCTAGTCACAAACTCAACATTCATAGTTTTCAAAGTTAATTCAAAAAGTTTGTCAAACAAATTCTAAAATCAAGTTTTCATAAGGGACAAGTTTTCAACATCTTGGTTTTATAAAATTCTACATACTTTGTCCCAATTTTGTCAAAACGAGCTTTATGTCCTAAAGCCTCAAGAAAGTCAAGAATATTTTTATAAAGGATGTACTAGCATGTAAGATATCAAAATGAGCTTTCAAATGTATTTTCATAAATAAGATATCTTATATTCAAAATAAATTTCATAAGGACAATTTTTAAATTATATTAGTGTTATAATCTTTTGCAAACTTGGTCCTGGTTGGGTTTAAAACCTCAGTTATGCACCTATCAAATTTCCTGAATACTCTTAGGTATTTAGGGTATAACTTTTGTTAGAAATGTCCAAAGAAGACAATCTTGGCGTCTATGGAAAGTTAATAAAAAATCTCACAACTTTTATGTTGATGATTTCTTCTGATTTAGGACACTCGTTAACGATTGGGTGCAATTCATCAACAATTCGAAGAAGAATGTTAGTGACTGCTAGCAGAGTGCTACTAGTTGATGAATAGGGGACACTAATCGATGAGTGGGGCCCGCTAGTCGATGAGTGAGGGTCAATAGTCGATGATTCATATCGTGAACAGCGCACCAATGGCTAGAAAATGGCTAGTTTCTTTTGGGATTTGCTCCCAGTGGTGTAATAATGGCTAGTAAGGGCTTTTGGCTATAAATACAAGTCCATAGAGTTTTTTAGCATGGTTTGATTGCTTTTACACAAGTTTAGTGGTAAACATATTTTCAACACAAAAGCAAAAGCTAGCACTTTGCATTATAGTTATTCATCCACAAGTGCTCAATCTCTCTTGTTCATTTGACTTGTTTGAATTATTCCTTGAGAGAGTAGTGTGAGATTGGTTTGTAATTGATATTAGCTCATTTGAGGAGCATTTTCGTGTATTATCCATATCTTTTTATGGTTCTTTGTGAACCATTTGGTAAAGGTTCTTGGTGAACCGAACGTGCAAGTTATCTTGGTGATCCTTGTGGCTCTTTGAGAGCATGGTAGGGATTATTTCCCGAGTGTAGGGATTTGTTCCTGAGTTGTAAGGCTTTCTCCGCTGGCGAAGGAGATTATAGTGGATCGTGGATTCCTTGGCTTGGTGCTAACGCATGGACATAGGCTTGGTACCAAACCACGTAAAAATACCGGTGTTGATCTTTCTTTATCCTTCCTTTTATTTTACTTGTCTTGTGCATGATTTACACTTGATTTCTTGTGATATAATTTCTTGAAAGAGCTTACTATGTTTAAACAAAGAGAATTGTTGGTCTAACAAGGCTTAATCTCGTTTTGATAATAACAAATCAAGGTCATTTAAAATGTTTGTTTAAGTAAAGTTTTAGGGCTCAATGGTATTCATGAGATCAAGTTCAAGTATTTGACAAGCTTGAATGAAGATTATAGTTTAAGCAATGAGTTATGAAGAAGTTAAAGCATATTGAAGAATAGGATAAACCTTGGACAAAGTATGGAAGCTAAAGCATGAAGACTTAGGCTGAATCACTAGGTTAGCAATGAATGACTGGTGATCACCCTCTATCAGCTCCACGCCTAACGTCTCCAAATCCATCAGAATAGGGTGCTGAATTTCTATTGGTGATACCACTACTCCCATTGACTTCCTGCTCAATGCATCAGCCACCACGTTTGCTTTCCCTGGATGATAGCCAATAGTGCAATAATAATCTTTAATAAGTTCTAGCCATCTTCTTTGCCTTATATTTAACTCTTTCTAAGTGAAGAAATATTTTAAACTTTCGTGGTCCGTGAAAATTTCATATTTTCCTCCATACAAATAATGCCTCCAAATCTTAAGAGCATACACCATTGCAGCTAGTTCCAAATCATGTATAGGATAGTTTTTCTCATATGCTTTAAGCTGTCTGGAAGCATGTATAATAGCCCTACCATGCTGCATCAACACGCACCTAAGTCCCTTCAGGGATGCATCACTGTATATCACGAACTCATCCTCTCCGAATGGAATAGCTATCATTGGGGCAGTGACCAACCTCTATTTCAATTCCTAAAAGCTCTGTTCATAGTCATCAGTCCATTCAAACCTCACATTTTTGCTCGTGAGTCACATCAGCGAACCTGATAGTCTGGGGAAACCATCAACAAAGCGTCGATAGTAGCTTGCTAAACCCAGAAAACTTCTATCCTCTTGGACATTCCCTAGTCTCACCCAAATCACCAATGCCTCTATCTTACTCGGGTCAACTGATACACCCACCTCAGAGATCACATGGCCTAGAAAAGAAACTTGTCTCAGCCATAATTCAAATTTCTTGAATTTTGCATACAACTTTCTTTCCCTCAATGTCTACAACACCAGCCTCAAATGATATTCGTGCTACTCAAAACTCCTTGAGTAGACCAGTATATCATTAATGAATACTACAACAAACTGGTTTGAGTACTGATGAAGCATCCGATTCATTAAATCCATAAATATTGCTGGTGCATTAGCCAACCCAAATGGCATCACTAGAAACTCGTAGTGCCCATATCTAGTTCGGAATGCCGTCTTCGAAATATTTCTTCCCTAACTTTCACCTGATGGTAACCCGACCGAAGGTCAATTTTAGAGTAGACTTGGGTCCCCTAGAGCTGATCAAACAAGTCGTCGATCCTGGGAAGAGGATATTTATTCTTAACGATCAATTTATTTATCTCCCTGTAATTTATACACATCCTCATGGTCTCATGTTTCTTCTTCACAAATAGAACTGGTGCTCCCTAGGGCAACACGCTGGGCTTGATAAATCCTTTATTTTACAATTCTTGCAATTGATCTTTTAGTTCCTTTAACTCGGTTGGAGGCATTCAGTAAGGTGCTTTAGATATAGGTGCTGATCCCTATAGAAGATCCACGGTAAATTCAACTTCACAGTCTGGTGGTAAACCAGGTAATTCTTCTTGAAAGACGTCTGAGAATTCTCTGACCATAGGAATATTGGCTTATTTCAGTTCTTCTTTTGGAAATTCCTTTATGTAGGCAAAAAATCCCTGGCAGCCATCTTGAATCAGTTTCCTCACTTGAATTTCTAACACAAGCTGTGCCGAAGAACACACACGTGAACCAAGAACCGGAGGTTTGAAAATCACTTCTTTCAAATGACAATCAATACTAGCACAATTAATTGCCAACGAATTCATGCCTAGAATTATATCAAACCCCTGCATGTCTAATATCACAAGATCAGCTGGCAGTACTTTTTCCTGAATGGTCACTGGAAAGTCCCCGAGTATCCTCCTACATCTCACCACTTATCCAGTCGGCGTAGCTACAGCCAACCCAACATCTAACAATTGTGCCTTATACCTCGTCAATTTAGCATACATAGACGAAATGGGTGGCACCTGTATCAAATAAAACAACAGCTTTATACGAAAAAGCAATAAAGGTACTGTAAGTACGTCTCCAGCTGCCTCGGCATCACCCGACGTCAACGCATAGACCCTTGTTGGTGTAGTGTTCCTCTGCTGACCTCCGCGGGTCACCTGATAACCACCCTAAAATGGTGTCGGAGCTGGTCCTTGTGCTGGCAATCCTTAATATGACCAAGACCGATGCCCGGCTCTCCCACAATAATAATAGACGTCCTTTCCTATTCTACATTCTCCTGGATGCCTTCGGCCACATCTAGGACAAGAAGGAATAGTCCTTCTACCCTAAGGACCACTGTGCCCCATCATCCATCCCTAACTACCTCCATATTGGTCTCCTCTCCATGGGCCCTAGCTGGAACTCACCTGAAAATCCTGAGGCATGGGCCTTTTCCTTTGACTTTCAGCTGCGGCACCTCTCTGCATGCCGTTCTTGATAACCGCAGCTCTATCCACCATGTCCGTGAATGTCTGAGCTCGAAAACCAATAACTTGCTCAAATAAATTCTACCTCAGACCTTCCTCAAATTTTTGTGCTTTCTTTTCCTCATTTGGTGCCAAGTATGGGGCAAAACGAGACAACTCAATAAATCGTGCGACATACTGTGATACTGTCATCTGCCCCTGAGCTAAATGCAGGAATTTCGCTGCCTTTGCACTTCAAGCAATAGTAAGGAAATATCGCTTGAAGAATAGCTCGTTGAATTGACTCCACATCACTGGCACGGGGTCAGGCCTCTAATCCTCAATCAATCGTGCTGATCTCCACTAGGGCTTTGCCTCTCCTGTCAGTTTAAGCGACGCAAATGACACCTTCTATTCGTCTGTTGATGAAAGCACCGCTAAAATCTCCTCAATATCCTGAACCCAATTTTCAGTCGTAACTGGGTCAAATCCTCCAGCAAAAGATGGAGGCTTTATTTGTGTAAACTACTCCATCGTGCAGCCATGCTCTCCCGCACTCCTAGCCATCTCAGCCATCACCTGCTGGGTGACGCTGCGCAACACTGCATTTGTATCTCTACCTCCCATATTGGAGGGTCCTGGTCTATCACCTCCAGCATTCGTACCACTGCTCCTTGGATCCATTCTGAAAATACATAGAAAACTATTTCAGGATCCTATCTCCTATACAGATCTAATTTATTTCATTCAACTAAAACCTAAAATTTACTATTAACTATTCCCCCTGTTCCTAGCCCAAAATCCAATCCTACAACCTATACACACGACTCGTCAATAGTTTGCTATGACTTTCCTAAAATCGTCACTCAAGGAAAGACATAGAAACGATCATGAAAATCCTGTACACAGACCATAGAATGAAACCCCAAATCCTTTCCCTATATTTTGGTATTACTTTTGCTGCGCTCTAGGGTCTACAAAACCTAGCAACCTATGCTCTAATACCAAACTGTAATGACATGCTTTTTTATACCATTTTTTTTCCTATATATATATATATATATATATATATATATATATATATAACAAATAGCAAATCTTTTTGTAATACTACTGAAAACATCTCAGGCCAAAAGGAGTACTGAGGAAAACTCTGTGCGCACTACCTTCCTAAGCAGCGACAAACATGAAACTGTATACAATATGTATAATACCAAAACTCTAAAAAGTCCCAAAATATACATTACAAAATACCCAGTGCGTCATCAAAAATCCTGAGATCTACTCCCAAATCACTAACACCACAAAACACCTCCCCTTTTAGAAAGGGCAACGCAAGAACTCCTCTACCTATGAGCCTGATCTGCTTGCCTAGCTGGTTCACCTGAAAAATGGTAAGTCACTGGGATGAGACAACATTTAGTAAGAGGAAATGTGCTATTACTAGTGTGTGGCAAATGAGTTACACATTTAAAACTACTAATATAGTACTTGAAACTATAAACTGCAAGTCTAGTGTACTGTACATATCACATTTATTATAGCTTGAAATATAACTGGACATCTGACTTTTCTAATCACACATAATTCTAATATTATACTAATAATGCTGCTACACTGTATACCTTTACGTATATATATATGAAAACAAGTGTGATAATACCCTGGGAACTGAATGTCATGATTTAACCCCTCATGATAGGGTGTTGCGGCCCATAGGCGGGACTTACTCTGGTTGACCTACTAGGCAAGTCAATCCATATTAATTAAAGATCTGGCCCACTGCAGTCTCTCCGGGTATACTACTACTCTGTCTCGTCTAATCGGCCACCTCAACCCAGCTTTCTGGGGAGACCACAATCTCTCCTAGCACGGTTAGATGGAATCCCCACACACTATATAAGATATGTGGTTGCACTATAATCTGAAATAGCAACAGTACCATGCTCTGCTGTCTGAATCTGACTGAATATCTCCATAGGGTGTGATACTATTTAGTACTGATATATATAATTATCTTACTATTTTTTCTATGATATAGAAATAACCATAACATTTCCAAACTGATCAGCATATTCTGTATATCTGTCTGAATAATTGAATAATTAAATAACTGAATATCTGAATAATTGAATAACTGTATAACCGAGTGTTATGGTTCTATAGTCATGGTATTATGATAATACTATGAACTATATTTTCTTGGAACCGCAAATAGATATCTTCTACTAGTATACCGTAAGACATGTTATTTGTAAAACTATAGTGATACTTTGTCAAACAATTAAGAACTCATGCCACACAAATAAGTAATTAAATTATCATGCTCTAAAATTGGTAACTTCTGTTGTAATAATAATAATAATATTCTGAAAAATATGAATAATAAGTTGATGTAAATATATGTACATAACCTTTTGATATAATTTCTAAAATCCCTAGCATAGCATATTTTCTTTATCTGACTACTGAAAAGCCCCTATAATGTCTAGTCCTACACCCACAGGATTCCCCGTTCAACACCCTAAAAACAATATCTCCTTGAACAAAATTTTAGTATTTCTTCGAGTACTACATTTCCTACAACTATGAAAAAGCCAAATACTAATTAAAAAGCCTTACCATGAATTTGGGATGGAGTTCAAATTAGCCCCACCAACGATCCACTCTAGAAAAATTGAAGAGAACTTTCCTAAGCGTTTCGTAGTGGATTTGGATCGTCGAACTGGCAAGAATCCAGCCAAAATCTTAGAGAGAAGGGATATGTGACGAATAGGAGAGAGAAAGAGCAAGAGAAAAGTTTCTTTGCATGATTCAACAAAAAAATTCGAGTTTAGGCGATTTATACACCTGCACTCATTGATAAGCCTCATCGATGAATGAAGGGAGTTCGTCGACGAACTCTTACTCCTTATTGATGAAATTCAGAGTTAAAAATAGCCTCTCGGTTCTTCTCATCGACAAGATACGCATCCACGTCGACGAGCCCAAGCAAACAATTTGTCGAAGAACTCTCCGCGTTTGTCAACGAGGCCCTGCTAAATTCCTTTTAAAATCCTTTTTCCTTCTCTTTTCTTTATTATCTAATTCCAATAATTATCTAGGTTATTACATGTCTAATGGCACATAACGATCATGAGGTACAATCATCTTGTTCTTTTTCTTCGTATTGTTCTAGTGATGATTCTGATGGTAATAGCATACCTACATATGAAGAATTGCAGCGGGTGTATCTTAGTGTTCATAAATTGCTTGAGAAAATAACTAAAAAGAACATTGATTTGAAAAATAAAAATAAAGAATTGTCAAAGGTTTTAAAACATCAAAAGGAGTTTCATTCTTCTTTAATGAAAGAAATGGAGTTGAAAATTGAAAGTTTGGAAAGAAAAGTAGAAGATGACTCCAAAATTATATACAAATTTCAGAAGGCCAAAACAATTTTGAAAATCTCCTTGGTGCTTAAAAAAAAAATCTTTAGACTTGGAAGGACTTGGTTTTAATGGAAAAGAAAATAGGAAATAGAAAAATCTTTACAAGGGCTAATTTTTGAGGGAATCAAAATCTTATTCTCCTTCAAAAATGTCTTATTTGAATACCACATGTTTTATGTGTAAGAAGAAAGGCCATATTAAATTTGATTGTCCTTTCAAAAATGAAGACATTAAATCTAAGATGGTCTAAAAAGATAAAGAAGTTTCAAGTACAAACCCTAACGGACCGAAGAAAATTTGGGTACCAAAAGTAGTTTCTTAATTCTTTCTAGTAGGTATGCTTAAAGATGTCTTCCTCTAGGGAAAAATGGTATTTGGACAGTGGATGCTCGAGGCATATACAAAAACAACAACAAACAACAAAACCAAGCCTTAGTCCCACAAAGTGGGGTCGGTTATATGAATCCTTTTTCGCCAATTTATGCGATCATGGACCATTTCTTTTGATAGATTCAAGGATATTAAATCCTTACTCACTATCTTCTCCCAAGTTATTTTAGGTCTACCCCTACCCCTTCTACTGCCCCCTTAGTAACTAAGTCACTCTTCCTTACAGGTGCGCTATAAGGCCTACGTTGCAAGTGTTCATAACATCTGAGTTGTCCCTCCCTCATCTTATCTTCTATAGGAGCTACACCTAACTTACCATGAATATGTTCATTCCTTAATTTATCTTTCAATGTTATACCACTCATCCATCTAAGCATTCTCATCTCGGCAACTTTTACTTTTTGGATATTATGTTTCTTCGTCGCCCAGCATTCCGATCCATATAACAAGCTGGTCTTATATTTGTCCTATAAAAATTCCCTTTCAATTTTAAGGATATTCTACGATCACATAGCACACTTGAAGCACTTCTCATTTTACCCAACTTGCTTTAACTTTATGCATTGCATCATCTTTAATTTATCCTTTAGCTTGCATAATAAATGCAAGGAGTGCTACTTATTTCTTCATCATCAAGTTTAACTTTGTCTCTAATATTCCTCCTATCATTACTAAAATTACATTTCATATATTATGTTTTATTTCTACTTATCCTAAAGCCTTTAGATTCCAAAGATTCTCTCCATAATTCCAATTCATCTTCTACTTCATCCCTAGTTTCGTCAATTAATACAATATCATCTGCAAACAACATACACTATGGAACCTCATTTTGAATACTCTTAGTCAATTGGTCCATCACTAAAGCAAAAAGATAGGAACTTAAAGCAGATCCTTGATGTACACCTATGGTAATTGGAAATTCTGTAGTTTCTCCATCTATAGTCCTTACACTAGTCATTACTCCATTGTACATATCCTTAGTGACATCGGTATACCTACAAAATACACCCTTTTTTTCTAAAATCCACCGTAGAACTTCCCTAGGTATTCTATCATATGCTTTCTCAAGGTCAATAAATATCATATGCCAGTCCCTCTTCTTTTCCCTAAACTTTTCCATTAATCTTCTTAAAAGATAAATAACTTATGTGGTTGATCTCCCAAGCATAAACCAAATTGATTTTCTGAGATCTTCGTTTCTAACCTTAATCTTTGTTCAACTACCCTTTCCCATAGTTTCATCGTATGACTCATAAGTTTAATTTCACGATAGTTATTGCAATTTTGAATATCTCCTTTATTTTTGTGTAAAGGTATTAAAGTGTCTTTCCTCCATTCATCAGGCATTTTCTTAGTATTTACAATTGTATTAAATAAATTAGTTAACCATATAATTCCGTTATTACCCAAGCATTTCCAAACTTCAATTGGGATGTTATTTGGTCCCATAGATTTCCCATTTTTCATCTTTTTTTAGTGCAAACTTTACTTCGTTAAGTCTAATTTTGCTTATAAATCTTATATTTTTTGTCTTTTCCTCATTTAACAATTCTTAGTTTAAGCCTTCTATTTGGTTTTCGTTAAAAAAACTTACTAAAGTAACTTCACCATCTTTCTTTAATATCTTTGTCCTTAATCAAGACAATATCATCCTCTCTTTTTATACATTTTATATTTCCTAAGTCCTTGCTCTTCCTTTCTCTAGCTTTAGCAAGTTTAAATATATCACTTTCCCCTTCTTTTGTACCTAATCTATCATACAAACTATTAAATGATATATATTTAGCTTCACTAATAGTCCTTTTTGCATCTTTTCTTACCTCCTTATATTTTTCAAAGTTATCTCCGTTTCTACATTTTTGCCATGTTTTATACCAAATTATTTTTGTCTTTATGATTTTTTTTACATCTTTATCCCATCACCAACTCTCTTTGCTATTCGAGAATCTTCCCCTTGATTCACCGAAAATCTCTTTTGCTATCCTTTTAAAGAGACTAGCTAATTTATTCCAAAGAGTATTTGTATCAATCCCATCCTCTAAAGTACAATCCCCATCTTTGATCATTTTATTTTTAAATTTTATTATATTTTCTCCTTTTAGGTTCGCTCATCTAGTTCTCCTACACTAGTTTATTTTATCCTTTTTCTTTCATTTTTTAATACCTATATCTAATACTAAGACTCTATGTTGTGTGGTTAGGCTTTCACCTAAAATAACTTTATAATCCTTTCATGATAAATGATCCACCCTCCTAGTAAAAAAAAAAAATCTATTTGACTTCTATTTTGTCCACTTTTAAAGGTTATTAAGTGTTCTTCTCTCTTCTTAAAGCACGTATTCATTATACAAAAATCATATGACATAGCAAAGTCTAAGATCATCTCCCCAGACTCATTTTTGTCTCCATATCCATATCCGCTATGTAACCTCTCATAATTTTTATTATCTTTTCCAACGTGTCCATTCAAATCTCGTCCTATAAATATTTTTTCAATCCCTAGTATGCGTTGTATAATACTAACCATATCTTCCCAAAATTATCTCTTAAGATTTTCTACTAAGCCAACTTGAGGAGCATAAGCACTAGTGATATTTATTATCTCTTGTCCTAATTCTATCCCTTACTCTAGTTACATCCACAATTCTATCTTTTAAGTTTTTGTCTATAATAATGCCTACTCCATTCTTATGTTTTTCTTTTCTAGTGTACCAAAGTTAAAATCCTGATGCTCGAGGCATATGACGGGTGATAAAGTTAAGTTTGCATCCATTACCCCGAAAGATAGAGTATTCCTCACTTTTGGAGATAATGCCAATGGAAAAATCATAGGAGCTGGGAAGATGGGTAAGCAACATTCTCTCATTATTGATAAGGTTCGATTAGTAGAAGGTTTGGAGCATAATCTGTTAAGTATCGGTCAGTCATGTGATAAAAGGTATAGGGTTGCCTTTGAACATTGAATGCATTCTGGAAAATCCATTCGAGCATAAAATACTTTTACTGTTGATCGTCATGACAATATTTATACTATTAGCTTTGACAACTTAGCCTCACAAGATGTAAAATGCTTTTCTGCAATTATTGAAACTAGTTGGTTTTGGCATAGGAGATTAGGACATGCTACTATGGACTTGCTTTCAAAACTAGTAATAGGAGAATTGGTTAAAGGCTTACCTAATACGGTGGACTCACGTTCACTTCACCACCCACAAAATCATTCACCTATAATTAGTAATTTTTCTTTACCACGAGGTAAAGTGTTGGGGGATAATTTTGATATAGATTCTTTGATTTTTAAAAATGTGTAAAATTTACTTGCACCCTTTTATGAAAATGACAGCGTATTTTTATTTGTGTTTTTAAAAAATTAGTAGGATATATGTTGCTAGTTTTTATATTTCTGTTTATTTTCTCACCAAATTTGTAGGGTATAAAAAATATTAATGAATTCATTAAGAAATTATAGAAATCCACCATGTTGATCATTAATAATTAGTGTTTTCTTACTTGGTTTTTTCTAGGGAATGATGATAATATATAAATTTAAATTCACAAAATATTCTTAAGTTGGTCAAGCCAGTTATATTTTACAAAAAAATGCTTGTACAAAGTATTTCAACATTGAATTAATGAATATAATAAAATATAAAAAATTAGCTAACTCATTAGAAACACAGTATCAAAAACAATAATTAGAATAAGAATATAAATCATTGCATAATTCAAAGGCTAATTCAATATTACAACAATTTTCTAAGATAATAATTCTAGCAATTGAGAAAAATAGCAACAATGACATTGACAATGGCAAAAATGACAGCAATAGTGATGATGATAACAATAAATATGCAATTCATAAATATGTGTGTCAAATTATGACTTTTAACCATGTTCAAATCATTTCATAACTAGGGTATTTTTGAATTTTAAAGTATAACTAGCTAGAGTCTTTTTTTGTCAGTTTATATCATTTCTTGCTTCCCCAAGCTAGGTTGAAAATCTAGATACTCATCTTCTAAAATGGGATGAGAGATGTCGATGTTGGAGATTTCTATAGGAATATTTCATTCTTGATTATAAAACCAAAAGTAAGAATACCCTTAAATCAATGAAGATTTCCAAAAATCAATGGTTGAATTGCAAACTTGTTGTAATATGTGGCTTATATGTTGAGTGGAATGCATGTACAAAGAGAAAACATGGTAGAAAACAACAGATGCTAGTTTGCATGAAACTGTCGACGGTTTTGTCAGGATGAGAAGGAAATAGTCGAGTGTTATGCAGTGTTTTATTGACTGTTTGGGTTTAGCATTAGACCGTCAGTGGTGTGTTTGAAATTGTCGACGATTTTGCTCGGTTACTTAGTGCTAGTTTTCGAATTTTGAATTGGGAAGTTGTATAGGTTCGGTTTTGGGGGAAAAACTTTGGGAGGGTTATATATACATGTTGTATAATGTAACTCAATGTATTTTGACACAAGATAGTAAAAATTCACAGCCATCTGCTCCTGTGGATATAGGCATTGCCGAACCACGTCATTTTTTGTCTTATTGTTTTATTGCTTTCGTTATAATCTGTGTGATTGAGCTTTATGAATATTTCACTATTAAGTGCTACATTGTGAGATTTTTTGTTTTTGCTGCGCATTGATTTGCACAAAAAATTGGTATCAGAGCAATTGGTTTCAATGGCTTCTAGGGTTTCTTATGCAAAGTTCGTTGTTGTTAAGTTTGATGGAATAGGAAAATTTGGACTATGGTAGAGAAGGGTTGAAGATCTTTTACTGCAGCAAGATATGGTGAAGGCATATACAGAGGTCAACCGGAAGGCGTGGATGAAACAAGTTAGAAGGAATCTGAAGCGAAGGTTGTGGCAATTATCAGACTTTGTCTGGTCGATGACGTGCTGTGTAACGTCATGGATGAGGAATCTCCTATGGTTGTTTAGTAGAAACTTGAAAGTTGGTTTATGTCTAAGTCTTTAACAAACAAATTATATTTTAAGCATAAGTTGTATTGGCTTAAGATGGCAGAGGATTCGGATTTGAACCAGCACATCAATGTATTGAATCAAATAATTAGTAATTTGATGTAGGTTGATGTGAAGTTAGAGGAAGAAGACAAGGCGTTGATGCTATTGAATTTCACCAGCATTACATACATATGAAAATCTGGTTATTGCTTTGACATGGGGAAAATAAACCCTGAATTTGGAAGAGGTAACAAGAGCTCTACTGGGTTTTCATCAAACAAAGAAGGCGAGCGATGAGATTTCACAAGGTGAAGGGCTTGTGGTGAAGGGTAATCAGGAACGTGGGAGAAGCAAATTTCGGAGCAGATTGAGTTATAATAAGTCTCGGTCGCAGTCTAAGAAGAAGGACATAAGGTGTTTTAAGTGTGGGAAAAAGAGGCACATAAAATTGGAATGTCTGGAAAGGAAGAAAGGGATGCAGAAAATCAAGAGGGCTCTTCAAAATCGGCGAATGTAGTGGAAGAAGGGGACTTGAAGAGCAGTGATGGTGATATGCATGCTTTCTATTTCATCGGGGTTAGATCGCTTCACGAATTCTTGGATCCTAGATTCAGCATGATCTTATCACATGACACAAAATAAAAAATGGTTCAACACCTACAGGTAACTTAATTCTGGTTCTATGCTGATGGGAAATGATGCTTTATGCAAAAATTTTTGGATAGGAAACATAAAATTAAAATGTTTAATGGTGTTGTGAGAACATTATGTGATGTAAGGCACATGCCGGATCTACGAAAGAATTTAATTTCTTTGGGCACTTTGGATTGTAAGGGGTTTAGTTACAAGTCTGAAAGTGGGATAATGAAGGTGTATAAAGGCATTCTAATAGTAATGAAGGGGTATAAGTTAGTGGGAAATATCCATGCACTGCTGGGTACTATAGTTGTAGAAAATGACATCTTTATTTTTCCTCACATTTTATCCCTAGAATGTTAGCAAAAGAGGGCCAGCTATCGATAATCATTTTTTTACCTTTTAAAATAAAGACCAAATTGAGTATGCAAAAAAGGTTAAGGAAAAATAAAAAGAGGAAGAAAATCCACCTAAGCTCGTCAACTGACCCCTTTAGGCGGTCGACCGCCTATAATAGGCTGTCGACCGGTCAAGCCAAAATTCAAAATTTTGAGTTGTTTTTCTCTGATTGGTTGGGTATTTTGAGCTTGCCACATGCCCCCTTGATGCCACTTGTCAATGTTTGATAGTGGTAGTTGGTAGTTTTTGGTAGTTATTTTTTAATTTCAAATTTCACATTTTAAATCAAAGTGGTTTCACTCCACTTCATGGGAGGTCTATAAAAATACCTCTTATGGGAGACTTTTGGGCATATTCAAGTGAGAGCAAGATTGAGTTTTTTTTTTTTTTTTACCCTAGAAGGAGGGATATTCTAAAGGGGTTTTATTTTGGAAGAAAAAAGAAGGAAATCCTCATTTCTTCAATTTTATAAAAGCTTTTAGGGTTGTGATTTTAAAGGAGAGGGGTCCTTCCTTTATCTAAATTTTTTTTTTTTTTAAGTTTGGATGATGATAATGAATATATTTCTTCTTATGATGAAGTAGTAAATAATTGTGCTAAATTTTATGATGAATTAGTTTTAGTAAAACAAAGGAACAAAAATTTTGAGAAAGAGCTTACTATGTTTAAACAAAGAGAATTATTGGTCTAACAAGGCTTAATCTCGTTTTGACTATAACAAGTCAAGGTCACTTAAAATGTTTGTTTATGTGAAGTTTTAGGGCTAAAAGGAATTCGTGAGATCAAGTTCAAGTATTTGACCAGCTTGAATGAAGATTGTACTTAAAACAATGAGTTATGATGAAGTTAATGCAGATTGAAGAATTGGATAAACCTTGGACAAAGTATAGAAGTTAAAACATGAAGACTTTGGATGAAACATCAGGTTAGCAATGAATGACTGGTGATCACCCTCTATCAGCTCCACGCCTAACCTCTCAAAATCTATTAGAATAGGGTGTTGAATCTCTACTGTTGATACCACTACTCCCATTGACTTCCTGCTCAATGCATCAGCCACCATGTTTGCTTTCCCTAAATGATAGCCAATAGTGCAATTATAATATTTGATAAGTTCTAGTCATCTTCTTTGCCTCATATTTAGCTTTTTCTGAGTTAAGAAATATTTTAAACTTTTGTGGTCTGTGAAAATTTCATTTTTTCTTCCATACAAATAATGCTTCCAAATCTTAAGAGCGTACACCACTGTAGCTAGTTCCAAATCATGTAAAGGATAGTTTTTCTTATATGCTTTAAGTTGTCTCGAAGCATATGCAATAACCTTACCATGCTGCATCAATACACACCCAAGTCCCTTTAGGGACGCATCATTGTATATCACGAACCCGTCCTCTCCTGATGGAATAGCTAACACTGGGCTAGTGACCAACCTCTATTTCAATTCCTAAAAGCTCTGTTCATAGTCATTAGTCCATTCAAACCTCATATTTTTGCTCATGAGTCACGTCAGCGAACCTGATAGTCTGGGGAAACCGTCAACAAAGCGTCGATAGTAGCCTACCAAACCCAGAAAACTTCTTACCTCTTGGACATTCCCCATTCTCACCCAATTCACCAAAACCTCTATCTTACTTGGGTCAACTGATACACCCGCCTCAGAGATCACATGGCCTAGCACTACAAAAAAATGGGTTTTAGTGACGAAAGTTTTAGTGACGAATTCAAATTCGTTGCTAAATGTTGGTAATAGTGACGATTTTTAAGAACCGTCACTAAAATTAAAAGCATTAGTGACGGTTTCTGAAACCGTCACTAATACGACACTATTAGTGAAGAATTTTAATTCGTCACTAATACGACACTATTAGTGAAGAATTTTAATTCGTCACTAATACGACACTATTAGTGACGAATTTTAATTCGTCACTAATACTTTCGTCACTAAAAAGAGCGCGGTAAACAATTTCTGCGCGAAAATTTATTCGGGAAAATATTAGCGACGATTCTATCATATTAGTGACGATTTTGAAACCGTCACTACTAATGTTTATATTTAAAAAATATTAAAAAAGAAAAGGTTTAGGGTATTAGTGACGATTAGGGATAATCGTCACTAATAATATGGTATTAGTGACGGTTTCGAAAACCATCACTACTAGTGTTTTTACTAAAAAATATTTAAAAAATAAATGGTTGAGGGTATTAGTGACGGTTTTAAAACCGTCACTACTAGTTTTTTTTTTTTTTTAAATATTAAAAAAGAAATCGTAAGGGAATTAGTGACAGTTTGGAACAACCATCACTAATAATGTGGTATTGGTGACGGTGGCCAACCGTCACTAATAGTGTTTTTATTTAAAAAAGATTAAAAAAGAAATCATTAAGGGTATTAGTGACGGTTTGGAACAACCGTCACTAATGCCCTAGACCTAATCAGCCCAGTGAGCCCACTGCCCAAGTGCCCATATGGCCCATACGCCCTTCTCAGCCCTCCCACTCCCAGGTGAACCCTAAATCCCTAATCCCTAATGCCCTAATCCCTATTTGATTCTTCATTCGTAGTGTCTGTTCAGAGAGCTAGCACGAGAGGAGAGAGTGAGAGACCCTTCAGTTTTTGCCTTCTTCTTCGACCCTTCAAAGCCCTCTGGCCTTCTTCTGACCTTCGTGAGTTCATCGTCAACCCTTCGAACCAGCAGGAGTTTCGTGAGTTAGTTTTCCACATTGCGAACTAGCAGGAGCCGTTTGCGAGTTTGTCAAAAGCTTCGTGAGTTCGTCGTGGATATTTCGAACCAGAAAGAGCTCGTCGCAAGCTCGTCTTTGAGCCTTTGTTAGTTCATCTGCATCGAAGTTCAAATTTGTAAGTATTCTTCTTCTTCTTCTACAGATCTGCTTTTGCTTTCAATGTTGGAATTTTTTTTTCCCAATGCTGTAAGCTAACTCAATATGTTTTGAGACATAATGTGCAAATGGTTTATGCAAGTTGTATGAAATATTTTACTTGGAACTGCATTTTGTGCTACAATGTGCTGTGCCTTCAGATTGAGTTAACCTCAGTTATCCAAACATATTGTAATTGAGATTAAATTATACTGACCATTAGGCATAATTTACAAAGAACTAATTCACTTCAATATTTTAGCATATAATGAATAACTTCTACGTCTATTTTTAAACTTATACACTATTTCATCGAATTTCGAGGAATAATTGTTCTGTAAATCAAATATAACTCAGATGTTGAAGTTCTGAAATGAGAAAAATTGACCACCTTTCATTGTGTTGCTCAAATTTGGTGTGGACTTTTAATTAGTTCACTTAAACAATGCAATTAGAGTACTCTTTTTCATCACTTGCTTCTTTGGAAATCCCATTGGCATCTGCTGGCTCAAGGAATGAATCCATTTCTTTGGCGGCTTCCTCAACCTGCATTTTCATTTTCTTAATCAAAAATTAACAATTGTTAAGTACTAAAAAATAGCGAGATGATGTTGACACTTACCCTATGCTTAAAGAGACTTTAAATTTGAAGTTGTATTAAATTTTTATTAGATGCATTATAAATTGAATTAAAAATTTTTAATCTATCCAAATCCATATCCAAGGTTTGAAATTCATATTTTCAAATGTAAAATTAAAATATTACTTCAACGCTGATGTTACTTTCGGTTTGCGAAATGAAATGGAATGCAAATTTAAACACAAAGAATAAGAAAATCAAGTGATACATTTGATTCCATTTCAACATACTTCATTTTATTTTATCTACTAAACATGCTCTAAAATTACGTTTAATTTGTTTGTGGTGGTGGTTTATAAAAAGAGATCAGCAAACAAAGAACTAATTCACTTAAAAGTTTAAACTCATTAGGCATGCGTTTCGATTGATTATGTGTTCTCAAGGTTGCTAAAGGGTTTTCAGTCAGGCCTGACTCGACCAGTTATTCTGACATAATAGAACGTCCCTCCAGCGGACTATTAGTCATCCCTTAAATCTGAGAATACTTTCAATTTGCCTATACTATTTATGATGCTTCTGTCCGTTTACTTGACAATTGTTTAAAATATTTCCTTGTTCTAAGTGTGATCTGGGCGTATCTGGTATCAAAGCCAGTTTTATTCATTGCTCTTTCAAAGGTTTGTAATTGAGATTAAATTATACCGACCATTAGGCATAATTTATTATTACAAATGAACTTAATTTGGAATTACAGTTTGTTCAGATATGCACTTGCCTTCGGTTAAAGAACTAATTCACTTAAAAGTTTAAACTCATTAGGCATTGCGTTTTGATTGATTATGTGTTCTCAGGTTGCTAAAGGGTTGGTCAATCAAGCCTGGCTCGGCCAGTTTATGTTGACAGAATAGCACGTCCCTTCAGAGACTTTTGGGCATATCCAAGTGAGAGCAAGATTGAGTTTTTTTTTTTTTTTTGTATTTTTTTCCCTAGAAGGAGGGATATTCTAAAGTGGTTTTATTTTGGAAGAAAAAAGAAGGAAATAATCATTTCTTCAATTTTACAAAAGGTTTTAGGGTTGTGATTTTAAAGGAGAGGGGTCCTTCCTTTATTTACAAATTTGTTTTTAATTATAAGGCCAATGTCTAACCCTTCCCTTTTCCAAGTTTCTTTCATTTTAATAAAGTTGGTATGTATAATTCTTAGATGCATGTTCTTAGTTTTTTATGTGATCTACCATGTTTTCCCTATGTTTCCCTGTCGTAATTTATGTTGTAGGATTGTTAGGAAGCTTATGTTTCAAATTCGCAAAAAGAAGAATGCAGAAAATGTCAAAAAATAACATTTCCAGTGAAAGTTGTAGTTCAGGTTGTCGATCGACCTTCATCTCTTTAAAAAAGAAGTCGTTGGCTACCAGAAGGTCAACCAGCCCTCTGAAAGCAATTGACCGCCAAATCGCAAGAGGTGCTTTTTTGTACTTTTCAATGTTTTTCCTTCATGATGTTACATATTTTAAGTCTCTACACTCATTAGAGTGTAGTTGGTTAAGTATGTTATTGATATTGTGAAGTTTTTTTTTTTTTTGGGTTTTCCCACAAAAAACTAAGTTTTTTTTCTCTTGATTCAAATAAATTCTTCCATGTTTTTTTTTTTAAAAAAAAAGGTAAAATATCAATTTTTTAAAAGTTTTTTTTCCAAAATACTTGAAATCATATACGCATGACCTGGCTTTTGGGTGTTCTTCAAGCTTCCATCAAAGATTTCAAGGCGGGTTTATAATTTTCCCACCAAAAATCCTCAAAATAAAATCAAAAAATCATTTTTCAAAAGTAATCACCCATAAAATGGATTTGAGGGTGTAGAAATGGTTTTTTAAATTGTAAAAGTTGTTTTCAATCTCTATTTTAACAAAGAATCTATTGAGAAATCAATTTTCTAAGTAAATAATAGAAGGTTTCTTAAGGATAGTTTAAAGTAATTCAAGAAGTTCTCAAGTGTTTTCAATGATTCTTTTCAGGATATTCCCCAAAAATGTTTTCCAAAACACATTTTGAAGATGTGTTTGGAACTACAAGTGACTTGATTCCTCCATTGGAGGATATGTAGGCATTCTACCTTGGCAAATTCAACCACAATCCTATGAAACTCTTTGCTTTTTCTATTATGTGTTTCCCTTTTATTTTTGTATTTTTATCACTTGCTTTAAGAATTTGAGTGGGCAAAAAGTAATGGGATCCCCATGGGACTTTACCTCTACATGAGTTCCATGAAAGCCCTTTTAAAAGGGGAATGTATAAGAGAATGGACAAAGGCTTTTGCAAAATCGAAAACTTAGTGTAGCATATACCAATCGACCGCTTCTTGTAAATGGTTGACTGCCTAATGTTGCAAGAATGCATTTAGGTTTTTTTATTTTATTTTTACCCTTTTCTCAAAATTTCTTCATTTTTGAAAGGGGATACACACACATACACACGGGGTAAGTGTAGAAATCATTCATAGAAAGGGTGTTTGAGGGTGCTAAGACTTCAAAATCTCAAATCGAAAAGATTTGAAAGCCTAGCTTCCTTATTTACAATTATACCCTCAAATTGAACTTTGGAAAAAGGTTTTTCATTTATTTTAACCTTTTTCCAATAAAAAAAAAAAAAAAAGTAGCAACTCTGTACGTGCTTTATAAAATGAGTGAGTGAGATAACCAAGGAATGCTAAATTAATTCTTGTCGTTTTTCATACAAGTCACCAAATGTTAGCATTTTAAAATGGATCTAATGTCGACAACTACCTTGGGTGAGGGGCTTGTCTACCTAACAAGGTTTAATCTCGTTTTGATGATAACAAATCATGGTTACTTAACATGTCTTTGTGAGTACAAGTTTAAGGACTTAAGTGATCTTATGGTTTCAAGTGGATATTCTTGAAGAATCTAAATGGAAAATTACACTTAAGGCTAGGAGACATAAGAAACATGAAAGTTCATGTCATGTGAGACATGAATCTAGTTGAAGCAATGCATAAAACCAAGAAGACATTTTGGAAGCTTCACAACATGAAGACTTAGACACTAAGATAGGAAAATCATATGAAAGTCTCGTGTAAGTACTTCAAAACTCAATATTGATTGATTGAAGCTCCTAGAATATGTCATTGGACTTAGATACTTGAATTCATTCATGGAAAATATTTTCTCAAAGTACAAATTGAGTTTTCAAATGCATGAATTAAGTTTGGAACCAAAAATTATTGAAAAACAAGTTTTACTGAAAGGTAGGCAACTAATGTTAGGTCATCAAGCGATTGTTGTGCTTCTTTGTTTTGAAAATATTCAAACAAAATAGGCACAGGTGACTGACCTAATGGGCACAACCGAATTACCCCATTCTAACTTTCAGAATACGCTAATTTTAAAGGTGCACAAGTGACTGATTCTTCGGGGACAGGCGACTGATGCGAGTGTTTAAATGTTAAACAACACTGGTCTTGTTTCCAAATCTTGAGTGAATGGTTTTAAATTAAGGGAAAACTCAAGGGAAAATTTTTATAACTCTAGTGGTCTATTTAAACATATTATTCTCACACATTAGGGTAAGAACACGAAATGAAAAGCAATGGCACACACAACTCTCTTGTATTCTCTTTGCTGAAAGGCTATTGCTGTGTTCTTGATTCTTTCACTTGGAAATGACTAATTTGATCTTCAAAACTCAAATCTTTCAATCAGTTCTGGTGATATACTTCGAGCTTCAACTTCCATATTGTTTTTGAAGTATTATTTTTGCATCTAACGTGTACTAATCTACTCATGTAAGGAGCTTATTCTTGTACAAACAAGTATTTGCCGTTTCTTGAATTTTTTATGGTTCAGGGGATTAAATCGTTGCCTAGGGAGAGGGGATTCTTGTTAGAGAGGCGAACTCCACCTTTGAGGGAGAGAGGTTGTAACTTCACCTGGTAACGAAGTTGGTAAAGGAAATCCTTGTAGCGTGTTGCTGGAGGCAAGGACGTAGGTTACGGTCGAACCTTGCAAAAACAACGGTGTTCAACTTCTTCTTCCTTACTCTTTTTATTTTATGCAAGTTATAAACTGTGTGCATGATTTTATTTTTATAAGAACTTCCTGAATATGATCTCGTGCTCAATATTAAATCTTGTTGAATATTTGAGGTAGAGCTAAATATTTGAAAATCTGTTGAAAAGAGGAATCTTGTTAAACATAGTGTACTTGTTGAACATATTTTATTTAAGATCAAATATATATCAGTTGTATGAGCAAAGCATTGATTTGAACATTCAAAAAAGGTAACAACTTTGAGTTTGAAAATAAATAATTTGAGGATTAACTTGTTTGTGAACATATTTTCTGAATAAAGTATACGTGCTAAAGTTAAACATGTGTTTTACAAAAGTTGTTTTGAAAGAAAATACATGAGCTGAAAGTTAGATCTTAATATTGATTTTAATTAAGGTATAAATCGAATCACTGAATTTATTTTTGAGTACATTGTTGTGAATCTTCTTGAATCAAGTTGAAAGTTATAATACGAACAAGTGCTCAATTGAATGTGTTAACTCATATTGTAAATTTAGTTTGGGTATCCATATTCATATCTAAAGGCTTGTAATTAACATAATTCTCATTCTGTATATATACATATATCTTTATTGGAAGGTTGAATAGTTAAGGGTTGAAGTATTTGAAATTCTGTGAATAATTTTTAAATAACCCAATTCACCCCCCTCTTGGGAATACATCCAAATTTCAAGGCCTAATGTTAGTAAAATAATCTTGAAAGGATCAACTTGGTTAAACCATTACAAGTCAAATGACAAGTGTTAGCCTTAAGGGTTACGTAATCATGTTTAAAATGTTTTGATGATATTAACCTATTTGTTGTTCTTAGTGCATTCCATCCTTTCAGATCATGTTTAGTACAAGTCCAAGGGACAAATATATGAAGTATTGGTAAAAAAGGCAAAGATCAAACCGAGTAGTCATCGAGTAGGAAAGATTGGATAGACACTCACTCAGAAAGGACTCGAGCACCCAAGGAAGCTTAATGTAAAATTGTTTATTTGTAATGGGGAGTGTTTGAGGTAGCATATTTTGTAACTCTTGCGGTTTTTGTTTCATGCATGGTTTCTGAGTAAGAGTTGAGTAAAATGCTAGTCACAAACTCAACATTCGTAGTTTTCAAAGTTAACTCAAAAAGTTTGTCAAACGAATTCTAAACTCAAGTTTTCATAAGGGACAAGTTTTCAACATCTTGGCTTTATAAAATTCTACATACTTTGTCCCAATTTTGGTAAAACAAGCTTTATGTCCTAAAGCCTCAAGAAAGTCAAGTATATTTTTATAAAGGACATACTAGCATATAAGATATCAAAATGAGCTTTCAAATGTGTTTTCATAAATAAGATATCTTATATTCAAAATAAATTTCATAAGGACAATTTTCAAATTATATTGGTGTTATAATCTTTTGCAAACTTAGTCCTGGTTGGGTTTAAAACCTCAGTTATGCACCTATCAAATTTCCTGAACGCTCTTAGGTATTTATTGCATAACTTTTGCTCGAAAATTCCAAAGAGGAAAATCTTGGCGTCTATGGAAAGTTAAGAAAAAATCCCACAACTTTTATGTTGATGATTTCTTTTGATTCGGGACACTCGTTAACGATTAGATGCAATTCATCAACAATTCAAAGAAGAATGTTAACGATTGCCGGTAAAGTGTTGCTAGTCGATGAATAGGGGACACTAGTCAATGAGTGGGGGCCATTAGTCGTTGAGTGAGGGTCAATAGTCGATGATTCATATCGTGAACAGTGCACCAACAGCTAGAAAATGGCTAGTTTCTTTTGTGATTTGCTCCCAACGGTGTAATAATGGCTAGCAAGGGTTTTTGGCTATAAATACAAGTCCATAGACTTTTTTAGCATGGTTTGATTGATTTTACACAAGTTTAATCATAAACATCTTTTCAACACAAAAGCTAGTACTTTGCATTATAGTTATTCATCCACAAGTGCTCAATCTCTCTTGTTCATTTGACTTGTTTGAATTATTCCTTAAGAGAGTAGTGTGTGATTGGTTTGTAATTCATATTAGCTCATTTGAGGAGCATTTTCTTGTATTATCCATATCTTTTTATGGTTCTTTTTGAACCATTTGAGGTTGTTGGTGAACCGAACGTGCAAGGTATCTTGGTGATCCTTGTCACTTTTTGAGAGTGTGGTAGGGATTTGTTTCTGAGTGTAGGAATTTGTTCATAAGTTGTAAGGCTTTCTCCGTTGGTGAAGGAGATTATAGTGGATTGTGGAATCCTTGGCTTGGTGCTAACGCATGGACGTAGGCTTGGTGTCGATCCTTGTATAAATATCAGTGTTGACCTTATTTTACCCTTTTTTTTTTTTTTACTTGTCTTGTGCATGATTTACACTTGATTTAGTGTGATATAATTTCTTGAATCTTACCAAGAGCATTATTTTGTAGAGAAAATATAAACACGCGAAAAGAGTCCATTCACCCCCCTCTAACTCTATATTCTCCTGGATGGGACGCTTAAAAAGTGGTATTAGAGAAAGGCATTTGCATTATTCGAAATAAAATTCAAAGTGTAAAGATCAAATGGAGTATTTGGTGGGCACCTCTTCCCCTGGACAATCCGTGACCAAACCACCGATGTTCAAGGACTCCAAATATCCTGTTTGGAAAAATCAAATGATGATTTTCATTCAATCATATGATCTTCAAATGTGGAAAGTTATCATAAAGGGAGATTACATCTTCAAAAATGAAGATGAGGGACCCAAAGAAATCAAAGAGATGTTAAACATGGAAATAAAGTTAGTAGAACTCAATTTTAAAGCAAAACATTTCCTTTATTGTGCTTTGAATGATATTGAATATAGTCGTGTTGTGGATGTGAAATCGCAAAAGAAATGTGGGATATGTTTCAAAACACCTATGAAGAGCCTAAGAAAGAAATATGTTGTACCCTATATTCATCTATCACTACTCACCAAGATACACTAGGAGAAGCTCATTGCTTCGTAGCCAATGAACAAGAGGAATTAAGTTCGGATGATGTTAATGAATATATTCCTTCTTATGATGAAGTAGTAAATAATTGTGCTAAATTTTTATAATGAATTAGTTTTAGTAAAACGAAGGAACAAAAATTTTGAGAAAGAGCTTACTATGTTTAAACAAAGAGAATTTTTGGTCTAACAAGGTTTAATCTCGTTTTGATGATAACAAATCAATGTTACTTAAAATGTTTATTTAAGTAAAATTTTAGGTCTCAAAGGTATTCATGAGATCAAGTTCAAGAGTTTGACAAGCATGAATGAAGATTATACTTAAAGCAATGAGTTATGATGACGTTAAAGCATATTGAAAAATTGGATAAACCTTGGACAAAGTATGGAAGCTAAAACATGAAGACTTAGGATTTTATATAGTCTTACCTTGTAAAAGTCTCATTTGAGTACTTCACAAATTCAATATTGATGTTTGAAGATCTTAGGAAAAATCATTGACTTAGAGACCTATTTTTAAATCATGGAAAATATTTTCATAAAGTCTCACATAAGTTTTTCCAAGATCAAAGTTAAAGTTTTAAAACCAAATTTTGAAAAACAAGGAAGTAGTGAGCAGCACACGCGACTGATGATTTATCATCAAGCAACTGATGTGTTACTGGCTTTGTTAATAAACAAACAAAACAGAAGCAGGCGACTGACCTCTTAAAGTCCAGTCGACTGACTCAATGCTAACTTTCAAAATGTGCTAAATTAAAAAGCTCAGGCGACTGACCCTCGGCCATTAGTCGACTGACGTCTATGTTTTAAACTTTCAACAGCATTGATAAAGTTTCCAAATTTGATTTCTTGGTTCCCAAACTAAGAGAAAACTTAGGGAAAACAGTAAGAGACTCTTGTGCACTATTTATATGTTTTATTCTTGCACATTAGGGTAACTTACAACAAACATACGAAGCACATACGTATTAAATTTTCAAATTCATACTGCTAAAAGTCTTCTGAAAGTACTGTTGTGTTGTTGCTGAAACTACACACGAAATTCTAATTCAATCTCTTGATTTCCTCACTCCTTAACTAGAACACTGGTGATATTATTCTGGGCTTCAATTTCTTTATTGATTTTGATTGAAGTATATTGATTCTAACATTGTACAAATCTACTCTTCTAATAGTATTTCATTATACGAACAAAGTTTGTTCCTTCTTTTTGTTTTAACTGTTCAAAAATTGTTGAATCGTTGTCTAGTGAGAGGTCTGTTCTCATTAGAGAGGGATCTCCACCTTGAATGGAGAGAGGCATGCTTCACCTGGCAATGAAGTGGAAAGGAAATCCTCATGGTGTGTTGCTTGAGGCAAGGACGTAGGATGGTGGCTGAACCTTGTAAAAAATCTAGTGTTAAGTTATTCTTCCCTTAATCTTTTTTACATTCTTGCAAGTATATAAACTATGTGTATGCTTACTTAACTGTTAAGAACTTGCTGGATATTTGGAATTTGTTGGAATACTAATTGTAATTGTAAATTGTATTTGAATCAAGGACTTATATTGATTGTGATTGTTGGATTGAATGTTCAAATAAGTATTAAATACTGAATATTTGAATGCACAACTGAGGTAATACAAGTGTGATTGATTGTCCTATTGAGGAAAAAATTGCAAGATATTAAAAGTTGACTTATTGAAATCTTGACATTATCATTGATCATTGTGAAAAACCGAGTCTGGATATTTCTTGACTATTGAAGCATTTAAATTTGATTTTGTATTGTAATCTTATATTTACATTTATATATACCTAGGACTCTCTGCTAATTGGTATAGTACGGTCGTTGATTAGAATATTTGTGAGTGTGTGATTATAGCAAATTAATTTGATAAGGGTAATACATAACTAAAGTTTTTGTAAAGAAGATTTTAAAACCCAATTTACCCTCCCTTTTAGGATTACACCTTCAATCTCAATTGGTATCAGAGCCTTAGATTGTAGTAAATCTTAAACTAGAAGCTACATAAAGATCCCTATGGCACACATAGGTGTATCCCCGCTTGATGAAGGCCAATCTTCATCTAGACCACCCATCTTCTGCGGTGTTAATTACACTTTTTGGAAACAGCAAATGAGAATATTTTTACAAACCATGGATTGGAAGGTCTAGAAAGTAGTCACACATGGTGACCTCTTTCCCACTAAAAATGTAGACAACAAGGAACTACCAAAGGAAGAAAAAGAATTGACCGACAATGATATGAAGATGCTATAGATTAATTCAAGTGCAATGAATGCACTATATTATGCCTTAGATGCCAATGAATTCAATAGGATCATGGGATGTAAATCAGCTAGAGAAATCTAGGATAAGCTTGAAGTTACTTGTGAAGGAACAATTGACATGAGGGATAGTAAAAATTGACATGCTCACCAGTGAGTATGAGGCATTTAGGATGAACCTTGAAGATTCTATCACTAGTATTTATAATAGGTTCACCTACATAATAAATTCCCTTAATGCACTATAGAAAAACTATTCTACCTATGAGATGATTCAAAAAATTCTTAAAGCACTTCCACCGATTAGGGAACTTAAGGCCACTGCCATAACGCAAGGTAGAAATATGAAAAACACCTCGCTAGATGAATTGATAGGATCACTACTCACATATGAGATGACGATAAATGAAAGAACTATTGAAGGTAGCATACAAAAAAGGTCAATAGCTCTTAAAGCTACAAAAGAAAGTTCTACTAAGGATGAAGACAACGAATTAGATAATGATGATATAGCCTTATTCATTAGAAGACTAGGAAAATTCTTCAAAAAGAACAAAAGATTTTCTCAAAAATTTAGAGGCTCAAAAACTGATAAAGGTGAAACTAGCAAGAAAGAAACAAAGAATGAACCCTGACATGCTAAAACTTCAAGAAAGTTGGACATATAAAACCTGATTGTCCACAACTAAATAAAGACACCAAGAAGAAGAAAAAGAAAGCGATGAAAGCAACCACGTGGGATGACTCAAGCTCGAGTGAATCAAAAAATGAATCAAGTGATCAAGACGTAGCTAACCTTTGCTTCATGGTGAAAGATGACGAGGTGTGTTTTAGTTTCACTCCATCGAAAGAAAAATGGTACTTGGATAGTGGATGTTCAAGACATATAACCAGAGAAAAGTCAAAGTTTACCTCACTAACACTAAAGGATGGTGGACATGTCACCTTTGGAAACAATGCTAAAGGCAGAATAATCGGCATCGAAAAGTTGGTAAAGAACCCTGTTTAATTATTGATGATGTCTTATTGATAGATGGGTTAAAACATAATCTGCTTAGCATTAGTCAATTGAGTGATACAAGTTTTGATGTAGCATTTAAACAAGACAAATGCATAGTTGAACATAGAGAAAATCATGACACCTTGTTCATTGCAAATAGGGTTGACGGCATATATTGCATAAATTTTGAAAAACTGATATCTCAAGAAGTCACATGCTTCACAACCTTGAATGAAACCAACCGGCTGTGGCATAGGAGACTAGGACTTGCTAGTATGAACATAGTCCAAATTATCTAAAAAGAACTTAGTCAAGGGTCTACCTAGCACTAAGTTTGTAAAGGACAATGTATGTGGTGCTTGTCAACTTGGGAAGAAAACCAAAACAAACCAAGACAAGCTTTAAAAAGAAGAAGCACGTCTCCACTAACAGGCCTTTAGAACTTATTCACTTAGACTTGTTTGGCCCTACCAAAACACAGAGCCTAGGAAAAAAACAATACACACCTGTCATTGTTGATGATTACTCCAGGTTTACCTGGGTACTCTTCTTATCCTCCAAAGACGAGGTGTGTAAGATGTTAATCAACTTATGCAAGAAGCTACAAAATGAAAAATGGTATGAAGTTTTGAACATCAGAAGTGATGAGGTAGAGAATTCAAAACTAAATATATTGAGAAATTCTATGATGAATATGGAATAATTCACAACTTTTCGGCACCTTGTACTCCTTAAACAAGTGGAGTTGTTGAAAGGGAGAATATGCCACTTCAGGAAATGGCTAGATCCATGCTAAATGAGCATAATTTGCCTAAATATTTCTGGGCTGAAGTGGTAAATACTGCATGTTATTTGATGAATAGAGTCTCCCATAGAACAGGCCTAGAGAAGACCCTTTATGAACTTTGGAAAATAAGAAGACCAAATATATCTTATTTTCACTTATTTAGATGTAAATGCTTCATATTGAATGATAAAGAGGACTTAGGAAAATTTGATGCAAAATCTAATGAAGGAATCTTCTTAGGATATGCGTTGAATAGCAAAGCCTTTAGAGTTTACAACAAAGGACCCTTTCAATCATTGAATTAGTCCATGTAGCTTTTGATGAGGCAAATCTATTCTTTAAACCATCTGATATTTAGGAAGTTTAAATCAACCAAAGACTAGAAGACTTAAAAATTCAAGAGATAAAAGATGAGAGTAAGGAATCAAGCTCATCTTTAGATGATAGCCCTTTAGATCAATCTAAATTACCTAAAGAATGGAAATTTGTAAGGAATCACCCAAAGGATCAAATCATTTTTGATCCTTCATGAGGAATGTCCACTAGATCTTCATTAAAGAATATGTGCAATCATTGTGCATTCCTATCTTAGGAGGAACCCAAGAACATAAACAAAGCATTAAATGATGACTCATGGATAGTAGCCATGCAAGAAGAGTTAAATCAATTTGAGAGAAATAGAGTTTGAAAGTTAGTTCCTAGACCTGCTGATCATTTAGTAATTGGCATCAAATGGGTGTTTATGAATAAGAAGGAAGAGAATGACATTGTAGTGCGTAACAAGGCTAAATTGGCACCTCAAGGTTACAATCATGAAGAAGGAATAGATTACGATGAGACTTTTGCTCTCGTAGCTAGAATGGAAGCAATAAGAATGCTACTAGCCTATGCATCTCACAAATATTTTAAACTTTATCAAATGGATGTGAAGAGTGCATTCTTAACTGGATTTATAAATGAAGAAGTATATGTAGCACAACCTCCTAGATTTGAGAACTTTCATTGTCCAAATCACGTGTTTAGACTAACAAAAGCCTTATACGGATTAAAACAAGCTCCTAGAGCTTAGTATGAGCGTTTAAGTGGCATTCTGTTGGAAAATGGCTTTTCTAGAGGAAAAATGGACAACACCTTATTTATCCAGTCTAAAGACAAAGATATGCTCACATCTAGATATATGTGGATGACATCATCTTTGGTGCTACTAATGAAGATTTATGCAAAGACTTCATGTAGCGCCTCGAACCTAGTGGGGCCTGGAGTACTATTCTCCATACATACATCTCTGATACCATAACTATAACGACCCAAACCCAAGATGGGGTACCTGGTACACCTGTTCATAACTTATTTAAAAACATGCAGCGGAAACATATTATAAACCTCAAAAACTATACTAGAGTTCTAATACCATCATAATTACACATGTATCCCCAAGCATTCATATTACGTCCCACGTAAACCAAAAATTATATCTATATACATATCAGTGTCTCACCAGCACTTACTTTAAACCAAAACTATCTAGGTCCCGTCCCGAAGCTTTCTAAGCTTGATTTCTTATATTTCCTGAAATGTTAAAATTATTGGAGTGAGACACTTCTCACTAAGACAGAATAGATTATTATCAGTGTGTGGCAAATGAGTTTTTATGTAAGCAAAATATAACCATTAATTTAAATTTAAATGAAATAGCATTTGAAATTTGTACTCACACCTATATAATTGAAAATATTCATTTTCTTCTCAAAACATACTTTATCTCAATAAATTTCTCTGTTTACATGAATCTACATATATGCATAAAAGAACCTCCTTGATTGGACAATCATATGACATCATGTATTAACCCCACATGATCGGGTTGTACGGTCCGAAGACTGGACTTAGCCATGGCTGGCCTACCCCCAGGCTAAGTCAAAATAGGTATCTCATCTATAGTCTAATTTGCCTACCCAGCTTGGTCTAGACGTAGGGGGTACACAACTTGTCGTTGGTCAAATCAACTGTCAACTGCCTACACTTTCACAACAATACTGTGGCTACACGAACAATTTCACTAGCTACGGTACCGTGCTCTCAACATATTTGGTCCATCAGAGTTCTTAAACCATATAATGCAATTTATATAATATTATATAATAACAATGTAATGACCTCCTCATATTCTGCCAACGTTATATTGCAGTTTTCATGATAAAAATAGTAGCATGATCTTATTTTCACAACTTGGTATAAAACCGTCATATTCACAATTTGGTGTAAAACCATCATTTCTCACAATTCCACAGTATTCTCAATATTTCCATTGATTAGTATAAAACCACATTATCTGTATACAATCATAACTTAGTATAAAATCACAACTATGTATATATTCATAACTTAATATAAAATCCATACTTAGTATAAAATCACAATTTCACTGTATAATATCATTAAAGAGATTCCAACTGATTTAATTCTGCAATTATAACAAATTGTTCTCATGCTGCATAATTTAAATGTTTATGCCATAATATAATAAACTGCTTGGGGAAAATATATTTTGCAGAAAACAAAGGTATGATCATCTCCATAATTTTATTTAACTCGAAATATACACTTTTCAGGAAAATGGGAGATGATTACCCTACTCACTTTGGCTTTCCCCCAAATACATATGCAATAACCAAAAACCATCATTTCCATATGCTTGAATAATTTCGAAAATCATATATAGCATTTCTGTATCCATAATCTCAATTTAATCAGTTCAATTTTGAAAAAAAACTGACATAATCTATTGCCCTTACTTTATCCTTAGAGTGATGCCTATGATCCCCAAACGACGAATCCACTCATGTTAAAATGCTGAGGATCGAAGTTAGGACCCAGAAATGGTGTTTATTCTTCAATTTGGCTGAGGATTTGGAGAGAAATTGAAAAGCGAGAGAGAGAGAGAGAGAGAGAGAGAGAGAGAGAGAAACCAAACCCTAGAGTGAAAGAGAGTGAGAGAAGGAATTTTTTTCCTAAAAAAAATGAGCTGAGATTTATAGGTATGTTGGCCCAGACGAAATCGTTAACGATTTTCCTAAAATTGTCGACGATTTTCTCTTTTACCTCCCCATTTTTCCATGTATTTACACTTAACAACCTTCGGTAACTTGAAATCATTGACATTTTTCCTAAGATTGCTGAAATCGTCGATGGTTTGGTCTCATTAAACCATGCACACACAAAACCGTCGATGGTTTTTTCTAAGACTGCTTAAACCGTCGACGATTTGGTCCTACACCAAACCAAATTTCACTTTTTATTGTTATCATTATTAACAACCCTCGATAACTTGAAACCATTGATGGTTTTTCTAAGATTTCTGAAACCATTGATGGTTTGGTCTCACCAAACCATGCTGACATAAAACCATCGACGATTTTTCTTGAGACTTCTCAAACCATCGACGATTTGGTCCTGCACCAAACCAAATTTCACTTATATTAATAATAATAATAATAATAATAATAATAATAATAATAATAATAATAATAATAATAATTCTTATTATTATTATTATTATTATTATTATTTTTTGAGTCTTTACACTTCGCAAAATGGATGCACGACGAGTTTGAAATGAACATGATGGGCGAATTGACATAATTCCTTGGTTTTCAAATCAAGTAAGTTAAAACTGGCACTTTCATAAATCAATCGAAATATGTAAAAGACTTGCTTAAGAATTTTGATATAGAAGGTGGAAAGCCATTGGGATCCCTAATGAGCACTTCTATAAGTCTTGACAAAGATAAGCAAGGAAAGCCAGTAGATATGAAATACTATAGAGGCATGATAGGTAGTTTGCTCTATTTGATAGCCAGTAGACTGAACATTATGTTCATGTTGCCACACAACTGTATTTAGTTTATTTTCCCTTACCGAGATGTGTCTTACCCCATAACTTAATTAATTTTTCAGGAAACCCTGAGAGACCGGCGGGTCGTGACCGCTATTGAGTGAATTGAGCTTCCCTGCTAGAAGGGTAAGCTTTGATTTAGGATCAGGAGATTTTTTGTTGTCAGATTCTAGATCTATTTTGATGTTTTGGAGTTTGTATTCAAATACTGTATTTTGGGAATGTAGTAGACTCTAGTATTATGTAATTAATGGTTTGATGAATCTAAATTATTTTTACTGCTGCTTAGGTTTCCGCTGTTTATGTCAGGCTATCCCTGCTACCCACGGGTTCGGGTTGATATTATTATTAGTTTTGTTTATTATGTGATAAGTTAACTTATCCTTGCTACAGCTGTAACATCCTGCTTAACTTATCACATAATAAACATAATTAATAATAATAATAATATCAACCCGAACCTGTGGGTAGCAGGGATAGCCTGACATAAATAGCAGAAACCTAAGCAGTAGTAAAAATAATTTACATCCATCAAACAATTAATTACATAATACCAGAGTCTACTACATTCCCAAAATATAGTATTTGAATACAAACTCCAAAACATCAAAATAGATCTAGAATCTGACAACAAAAAATCTCCTGATCCAAGATCAAAACTTACCCTTCTAGCAGGGAAGCTCAATTCACTCAACGGCAGTCACGACCCACCAGTCTCTCAGGGTTTCTTGAAAAATTAATTAAGTTCGGGGGTGAGACACATCTCAGTAAAGGAAAATAAACTAAATACAGCTGTGTGGAAACATGAATATTTAATGCAATTATACATATACAATACATTTCATACATCTGTAAACATTCATCATAACATACTAAATCATCATATACTTTCATATTTTTCTAGTAACTCATATCATTCATAATTGTTTATTATATCTAATAATACTAAAAACATATCCAAGATGAATAGCTAACTGATGTCATGTATTACCCCCCATGACGGGTTGTGCAGCCCGAAGGCGAGACCCAACAATGGCTGGTCGACCACTGCCGAGTCAAAAATGTTTGTAAGTATGATGAGCCCGCCACACCCTGGTCTGGACTGCCAGGTGGATGTCCACACTCTACTGAAAGCCACATCGACTATCCATCTCCTACCCCCTCGTGGGGTGATTAGCACCAATCTGATCATCAATATATGATCTATAAGCTACGGTACCGTGCTCCTGAACTGAACTAAACTAACATCCGAGTTTTGATAATATATAATACATGATATTATAGAATTTTCATCATTTCATAAATATGGCCTCGTGCCGAAATCATTTCATGTATACGGCCTCTGCCGAACATTTCATAAATACGGTCTCGCACTGAACATTTCATAAATATAGCCTCGGGCCGAATATTTCATAAATACGATCTCGCGCCAAACATTTCATAAATACGGCCTCGCGCCGAACATTTCATAAATGCAGCCTCGCGTCGAACATTATATATATATACGGCCTCGTGCCGAAATCAGTTCATATATATATCATTCTCAAAATAAATAAATTATCATGTATTTCCAGCATCATTTGTACTATAACATTTCATATTCTTGAAAACATGCTTCATTTGTAACAAAGTTATCGTAATACATTTCACGTAAAGTAATATTCATGCCACACATTTGCTATATAAAGGCATACATTGTATTCTAAAAATCATGATTTCTAGCATCTCATACATATATAAACATTTCAGCATAATAGCAGTATTTTCCCAAACGTGCATTTCCTTTGTAATATACTGATATAATACATGCTTTCCTAAAAATAAGTTTACTCATACATAATAATAATTTGTATGGAAAATAACTGCTTTAGTTTATTCCCTTACCTGGCTACTTAGAAAAGCCCCTATAAATTCTGGACTCACACCTGTAGGATTTCCTTATCAATACCTTGAAAAGGAAAACTCCTAGTACTAAACTTTAGTATTTTCATGCGAATATCATTTCCTATAACTATAGTAGAACCAAATTCGGCATAAAAAGCCTTACCTCAACTCAGGGATGATTTTCAACAGAGTTCCACCGACGATCCGCTCCGGTAGATTTGGAGAGACCTTCCCTAGGAGCGTCGTGGTGGCTTCAGATCCTCGAACCGGTAGAAATCTGACCCGAAATCGAAGGGAAAAGAGGAGGGAGCCGAAGGGAGAGAGAGAGAGAGAGAGAGAGAGAGAGAGAGAGAGAGAGAGAGGAGAGAGAGAGAGAGAGAGAGGGAGAGATTTATTAATTATGAAGTTTAAATCTGAGTTTTTGATACTTATAGGACTGGATTCGTCAACTAGACACGTCACCTCGTCGACGAGTCCTGTAGAAAGTTTGTCAATGAACCTACACCTTCGTTGATGAGGTCCTTTTATACCCTCGTCGACGAATCCCCTGTGTTCATCGATGAGGCCCTAGTAATTTCCCTCGGTTATTCCTTCCAAAGTGCAATGTCGTTGACAAAGTCAACTTCCTCCTTTTGTTACTGTTTTCATTTCCCTTCCTCTTTATCTAAATTACATTATTATTATTTGGGTCTTCACATTCTCCCCTCCTTATAAAATTTTGTCCTCAAAATTTACTATTTGTATTTCCTTCTATAATCCCATAAAGGAAAAATTGTCTACTTATTTTATTACTTACCCTCACTTATGGTAGAGGAATACCGTGGTTACATTTCAAGTCCTCGGAGATTACATATACCAAAAGAAAATTTCCCCCAAAAATAAAATACCATATACTACCTAAAATATTACATGTACTTGCAAAAGAGACATTACATATTTACTCACATTTCTTAATCACATATGGACTTCTTGGAATAATTGTGGATACTTCTTTCTGATCGGTTCCTCGAGTTCCCAAGAAGCCTCCTCTACTGTGTGATTCCTCCATAAAACTTTTACTAGAGGAATTTTCTTATTACGTAGTTCTTGTTCTTTTCTATCCATAATCTGCACTAGTATCTCCTCATAGACTAGCAAATCATTGAGCTCTAACTCACCGTTGCTGATAATATGAGAAGGATCTGGGACGTATTTCCTCAACATAGATACGTGGAATACGTTGTACATCCTGGATAGTGTAGGTGGTAAAGCTAGGTTGTAGGCCACCGGCCTCACTTTCTCTAAAATCTCAAATGGACCAATAAACCTAGGGCTAAGTTTACCCTTCTTTCCGAATCTCATAAATCCTTTCAATGGAGCTATCTTCATAAACACATGATCACCAGCATCGAATTACAAATCTTGCGACGATTATCGGTATAATTTTTTTATCGGCTCTGAGCCGCATTGATTCTTGCCCTGATAAGCCGAACCTTGCCATATGCCTACTGCACCATCTTTGGACCCACAACTTGCCACTCACCCATCTTATCCCAATACAAAGGAGATCGACATCTCCTACCATACAATGCTTCAAATGGTGCTATACCAATACTGGATTGATAACTGTTATTATACGTGAACTCTACCAGTGGTATGAGCTGAGTCCAGCTACCCCCAAAATCTAATACACATGCATGGAGCATATCTTCTAGTATTTGTATCATTCTCTTAGTCTGTCCATCTAACTGAGGATGGAATGTCGTGCTAAACGATAACTGAGACCCTAAAGCCTCTTGCAAGCTTCTCCAAAATCGTGACATGAATCGCAGGTCTCAATCTGACACAGTAGATACTGGCACCCTATGAAAACGAACTATCTCCTGAACATAAATCTCCACTAAACGGTTGAGGGAATAACTAATCTTAATAAGGAGGAAATGGGCGGTCTTAGTTAACCGATCTACTATCACTTAAATCGCATTCTTGCCTGCGATGTCGATGGCAGCCCATAAATGAAGTCCATGGATATACGATCCCACTTCAACTTTGGGATAAATAAGGGCTATAACTAACCCGCTGGCCTTTGGTGCTTAGCTTTTACCTGTTGGCACGTCAAGCACTGGGCTACATACTCGATAATCTCTCTCTTCATACCACTCCCCCAATAAAACTCTTGTAGATCCCTGTACATTTTCGTCCTTCCGGGATGAACCGTATACAAGGATCTGTGACCCTCCTCTAAAATAGTCCTCCTAATGTCAGCATCAGCAGGAACACACAGTCTGAAACGGAACCGCAAAGCTTCATCATATGAAATGCAGAATTCATCTCCCTGACCACTTTGCACTTTGCCCATTACCTCTACCAATTTTAGATCTTCTTTCTGAGTGGCTTTAATTCTTTCCTACGGAGTAGGTTGTACCACTAGGCTGGTGATACATACTGGATTATTACTCTCTATTAATTCAATGTCGAGTCTCTCTAGATCCATCATGATCGAGCACTGGATCTCCATAGCTGCCAATGCTGATTCCCCAGACTTCCTGCTCAGTGCATCAACGACCACGTTTGCTTCCCTTGGGTGATAACTGATAGTACAGTCAAAGTCCTTAATCAACTCTAACCACCTTCTCTGCCTCATATTCAATTTCTTCTAGGTGAAAAAATACTTTAAGCTCTTATGGTCAGAGAAAATATCGCACTGCTTGCTGTACAGGTAATGCCTCCAAATTTTCAATGCGTATACCACTGCAGCCAATTCAATATCATGGGTAGGGTAGTTCCTTTTATATTCTTTCAACTATCTGGAAGCATACACCACCACCCTGCTGTGCTGCATCAATACACAACCAAGTCCTTTCAAGGACGCATCACTGTAGATAGTATAGTCCTCACCCCCTTGCGGGATGACTAATACTAGCGCTGTGACTAGCTTCTGCTTCAATTCCTGAAAACTTTGCTCATAGCTGTCGTCCCATTCAAATCTGGCATTCTTTCTAGTCAGTCATGTCAAAGGCCCTGATAAAGCTGAGAATCCCTCGACAAAACGATGGTAATGTCCAGCTAACCCCAAGAAACTCCTGATCTCCTAGACATTCCTCGGTCTAACCCAATTCACTACTACCTCAATCTTACTAGGATCTACATAAATTCCATCCCCTAAGATAACATGCCCCAAAAACACAACTTTCTCAAGCCAAAAGTCACATTTTCTGAACTTGGCATACAGCTTCTTTTCCCTGAGCATCTGCAAAACTTGTCTCAAATGTATCTCGTTCTTTTTATAGCTCCTTGAATAGACCAATACATCATCAATAAAAACAACCACAAACTAATCTAAATATGGATAAAAAATCCTATTCATCAAATCCATAATTATCGCAGGAGCATTCGTCAAACCAAATGGCATAACCAGGAATTCGTAATGCCCATAACTGGTCCTAAAAGTCATCTTCGATACATCTTCTGCTCTCACCTTTACCTGATGGTAGCCTAACCTGAGATCGATCTTGGAATACACCTGTGTACCTTGAAGCTGGTCAAACAAATCATCGATACAGGGTAGAGGATACTTGTTCTTGATAGTCACTTTATTAATCTCTCTGTAGTTTATGCACATCTTCATAGACCCATCCTTCTTCTTCACAAATAGCACTGGAGCTCCCCACGGAGATACACTAGGTTGTATGAAGTCCTTATCAAGCAAATCCTACAATTGATCTTTCAGTTCTACCAACTCTGCTGGCACCATTCGGTATGGTGCTTTAGAGATCAGCGTTGTACCTGGAAGTAGATCAATAAGGAAATCTACCTCACGATCAGGCGAAAAACCTGGTAATTCATCTGGGAACACATCCGTAAATTCTTTCACCACAGGAGTATTGATAAGCTTCAATTCATTTTTTGACATTTCCTTCACAAAAGTCACGAATCCCAGACAGCCATTCTGGAGCAGCCTCCTTGCCTGAATAGTTGAGACCATTTGAGATGAAGATTGCACTCGTGACCCTGTAAATCTAAATTCTAGTTTCCCTGGAGGTCTGAATATCACTTCTCTTGCACGACAGTATATAATAGCAGAATTAGCTGCTAGCCAATCCATGTCGAAGATGATATCAAACCCGTGCATATCCAGCACCACCAAATCAGCAGATAAAATTCTCCCTTGAACATCAACTGGACAACCATGGAGCATCCTACTACATCTCACTGCTAACCTGGTTGGTGTAGCGACTAATAATTCGATATCTAATGATTGTGTTTCAAACTCACACAATTTAACACACCCCAAGGACACAAACGAGTGTGTGGCACCAGAATCAAAAAGTGCAATAACTTTAAATGAAAACATATTAACCATACCTATCACCACGTCGCCGTCCGCCTCAACATCGCCCGACATTAAAGCAAAAACCCTGGCTGGGACCATATTCCTCTGCTGGCCTCCACGTGGCATCTAGTAGCCTCCTCGAGCAGGTCTAGGAGCTGGAGCAGCACCAATCTATGTCGAACAATCCCTCATCATATGTCCTGACTCCCCGCACCGGTAGCAGACACCTCGCCCGGCATGACACTCCCCTAGGTGTCTCTTCCTACAAGATGGGCAAGCTGGAGATGGCTGCACACCTTGGAAACCGCGATTCCCGGTCTCCTATCTCCGGTCTCTATAATAACCACCTCTCTTCCACGAAGCACGACCGACTCCCTGCTAGGAACCAGAAGGTGCGGATCTCTTCTGTTGTCTCTTCTCCTCGGCCTCCAACCGCTCCCCAATCTCTACTATAGTGGCTCTATCCACTAGCTCAGCAAAATCCTGCAACTTCAGAATCAATACCTGTTTATAAATTTCTCTCCTCAGGCCTCTCTCAAACTATCGTACCTTCTTTGCTTTATTTGGTATGATGTATGGGGCAAAACGAGATAATTTGATAAACCTCGCCACGTACTGTTGTACGATCTACTGTCCCTGCTTCAGATTCAGGAACTCCTCAATTTTAACTTCTCTGGACAAGGTGGGAAAATACCTGTTGAAGAAAGTCTCTTTAAACCGCTCCCACGTCATCTCCACAGGTACTATCGTCTGCTGCTCTAAAACTATCACTGCCAACCACCATCTCTTAGCCTCTCCAGTTAGTTTGTAGGTGGCAAACAGCACCCTCTGCTCCTCTGAACACTGCAGTATTGCAAATATTTTCTTTATCTCCTGCACCTTGTTTTTAACGACTGCAGGATCTGTTCCTTCTGAGAAGGCCGGAGGATTCATCTTTATAAACTTCTCTATCGAACTACTGTGACCTGTCGATGGACCACCCTATTCCTTTGAACTCCTGGCAATTTCTGCCATAACCTGCTATGCCACACTGCGTAAGACGGCATCTGAATCACTACCTGCAGCGCCTGAGGGTCCAGCACCCTCACTCCCACTAGTGTGGGCACTACTGCCACCAGGGTCCATCCTGAAAAGCAAATAACTTAACTCAGAACCCCCTTCTCTATACATATCATCCAACTCATATAATATATTCTCCTAATTAATTCATCTCTCCTAATCTTAATTCAAGGCTCAATCATGCAACCTAGATACCCAACCCGACAATAGTTTACCATGAATTTCTTGAAATCTTCACCCCAGGAAAATCACACAAACCACCACGAAAGTCCTGCATCTAGACTACAAAACCAGACCTTAAATTCTCTTATCCTATACTCTGGAATTATTACTGCTGCATTCTAGAGTCTACAAAACCTAGTATCCTAGGCTCTGATACCAAACTGTAACATCCAGCTTAACTTATCACATAATAAACATAAATAATAATAATATCAACTCGAACCCATGGGTAGCGAGGATAGCCTGACATAAACAGCAAAAACCTAAGCAGCAGTAAAAATAATTTACATCCATCAAACCATTAATTACATAATACCAGAGTCTACTACATTCCCAAAATACAGTGTTTGAATACAAACTCCAAAACATCAAAATAGGTCTAGAATCTGACAACAAAAAATATCCTAATCCTAGATCAAAGCTTACCCATCTAGCAGGGAAGCTCAATTCTTTCAACGGCGGTCACGACTCACAGTCTCTCAAGGTTTCCTGAAAAATTAATTAAGTTTGGGGATGAAACACATCTCAGTAAGGGAAAATAAATTAAATACAGCTGTGTGGCAACACGAATATTTAATGCAGTTATACATATACAATACATTTCATATATTTGTAAACATTCGTCATAACATACTAAATCATCATACACTTTCATATTTTTCTAGTAACTTATATTATTCATAATTGTTTGTTATATCTGATAATACTGAAAACATACCCAGTGTAGACACCCTATTATTGCCCTAGCCAGATAAAACAAGTGGTCCCCTCTTATTATTTTCATTATTATTATTATTACCTTATTATTATTATTATTATTCTATTATTATTATTGTTATTAGTATTTTTACTATTACTTTCTTATAATCATTTTTATCATTTATTACCAGTAGTATTATTAGTGTTACTTTATTATTATTATTTTGGATATATTTATTATTATTATTATTATTATTATTATTATTATTATTATTATTATTATTATTATCACTTTTGTTATCATTATTATTTTTGTTTTATATTATTATTGTTATTATTATTATTATTATTATTATTATTATTATTATTATTATTATTATTATTATTATTATTATTATTAGTGTTATTATTATCATAATATTTTATTATTATTACCATTACCATTCTCATTACTATTATTTATATATTATTATTATTATTTCTCTTATTATCGTTACTGTAAATATTATTTTTTTTATTATTAAATTACTATTATTTTTCTTATTATCTTTATTATTATTATTATTATTATTATTAAATATCACTTTATTACTATTATTATCGTACTATTATTATATTATTATTTTCAAATCTTTCATTATTACATTACCATTATTATTATTATTATTAGTTACCATATTCATTATTACTATAAAAGTATAAAAAGTAAAAAAAAATAAAAAATAAATAAAAGATGTAGTTTTAGGGTTTAGTTTGTTTTATAAATAGAGAGGGGCGCAGCACAACCAACGGAGCCGGGGGTGCACAAAAAAATAAAAAACCCATCTTGCTACAGCTCCCCCCCTTGCTCTCATTCTCTGCCTCTCCGCTCTTTTTCCCAGTTTTCCTTCTCTTCCCCTGCTACTCCGCACAGCCCCTCTGTCTCTCCAATCTCTCCTTCAATTCTACGCACAACCCCTCGTCCTCTCCATCTTCCCCTGCCTCTAGTACGGGCGGAGCCCTTCGCACACAGCCTTGGCCACCCTCAGCCACACATTAATTTCCAGCAAGTACCCAGCCTCCCACAACCGCACCAGCACCACGACGACACCCTTGCTCCCTGCGGATCCTGTTTCAGACCACCAGAACACCAGGCAGCTGCTAGCCGCGGCCTGCTCTAGGCCACTGCATCTTCGTTGCTTACGGCCATAACCCCATCACCGGCTGTCTTCGCACTCGCCAGCAGCAATACCTCCGGCAACCCCCCACTGCTCTAATCCGAAAGTATTCCACGGCTGCCTGCAACTACAGCAGCAGCCGCCTCCTTGTTCCGCCTCAACCCAGCTTCGGCTCCACCACCAGCACCCAACTCCTGCGGTACTCCCCCTCTGTAAGTCCCTCTGTACGAACTTCTCTTGCATGCGAACACGCTCACACACATGCACGTATCAGTTTGCTCTGTATGCTCTATTTCATTATTTCAATTCCAAGTCTTTTATTCAGTTCCTTTATTCCTTTCTTTAGCACATGTTTACAAAGCTTGAGTTTGATTTATTCTTTTTATAATACTGTTAATACTCATGTCAATATTTACATTTTATTTTGGTTATCCTTGTAGAAGTTTGATTGTAGAAACTTGTGTAAATATTCAAAGTTTAAATTTTTAAGTAGTAATACTGTTTGAGATTTTTATTTATTTATTTAAGTCTATGTTTTTACATTTATAATGAGGTATATTTTGAAGTTATCCTAAGAGGTCTTATTAGAATACGTTATGAGAGTTTCTTTTATATACTTATGTTTATATTTTTACTTTTATTTATTGTATACTAAATGTGCAATTTTGTTATTATAGGGTTTTTTTTTTTTTTGCTCTGATTTAGATTTTTGTGGTTTTCATTGCGTATATTTAATTTCAATATTGTTAGTGTAGGATTTTTATTATTGTTCAATTCTCATATTTAGGGTTGTGGTTATTGTTATATTTATTTAATGTGCAATATTTAGATATTAAGTTTTTATTTATTTATTTTTGTTATATGTTAGGGTTTGTTATTTGTTAAATGTTTAGTACTTGTAATGTTTAGCATCAATTATTATTATTTTTTTAGTATATTAATATAGTTAGTATTTATTATTAGTATCTTAGTATTTTTAGTATTAACTACTTTTAGTATATTAATGTGTTTAGTATTAATCATTATTAGAATCTTACTATATTTAGTATTAACTATTTTTAGCATATTAATATATTTAGTATCTTAATATATTGAGTATTAATTATTCTTAGTATATTAATATATCTAGTGCTACCTATTTCTAGTGTTTGAATATATTTAACCTTAACTATCTTTAAAATATCAATAAACTTAGTATCTTAATATATTTAGTATCGACTAT
This sequence comes from Malania oleifera, assembly GCF_029873635.1. Classification (NCBI taxonomy): domain Eukaryota; kingdom Viridiplantae; phylum Streptophyta; class Magnoliopsida; order Santalales; family Ximeniaceae; genus Malania; species Malania oleifera. The sequence goes on from NC_080428.1 coordinate 8,162,442, forward strand.
TTTTTTTTTTAGTATATTAATGTATCTAGTATTATTATTCATTTTTAAAAAAAATGTTTAGTTTACGTATGTTTAGTATATTAATATTTCATTATTTACTATAGTGTTTTTCAGTATATATAGAGTCATGTATTCTATTATTAATATTTTTTTTTAGTATTTTAGCATTACTTATTAGGGTATTAATATTTATCATTATTATCTTTGTATTATTTTTACTATTACATATTCGTATTAACTTAATCATTTATTATTATTATTGTTATTTTTATTATTTATTTCCTTAATTTTATGATTTTTATCCCTATGATTTTGATGCTGGGGTATGAGCCTTCGGGCTTCACGTACCTTTGGTTCTGAGGGAATATGTAAATATTTATATTTTATATATATTTTTGTATTATTTATTTATTTATTTATTTATTTATTTATTTATCTATTTTTTACGTGTATTAGTAAATTTACTAGAGGAGTAATTTTAAAGACTTACTGGATTGACTTAGGGATAATTCCAAATTAATTAGGTACCGTTTGTAAGAACGGGCGCGTAAGGGGTGCTCGTACCTTCCCCTCGCGTAACCGAACTCCCGAGCCCAACTCTGGTAACATAGACTCATTCTACCCTTAACGGAGTAGTAATCATGTGTTCTAACCACACTAAAAGGTTAGTGGTGACTCCGACATATTCTTGTTTTTCCTCGAAAATTTAAAATTGATTTTTATTTTGCCGCCTATGGCACACGCGCTTCGGGACGTCGCGACACCCAGGATGAATAGCTAGCTGATGTCATGTATTACCCCCCATGACGGGTTGTGCAACCCGAAGGTGGGACCCGACAAAGGCTGGCCGACCACTGCCGAGTCAAAAATGCTTGTAAGTACGATGGCCCGCCACACCCTGGTCCGAACTACTAGGTGGACGTCCACACTGTACTGAAAGCCACATTGACTATCCATCTCCCACCCCCTCGTGGGGTAGTTAACACCAATCTAATCATAAATATCTGATCTATAAGCTACGGTACCATGCTCTTGAACTGAACTAAACTAACATCTGGGTTTTGATAACATATAATACATGATATTATAGCATTTTCATCATTTTATAAATACGGTCTCGTGTTGAACATTACATAAATACAGAATCGCGCTGAACATTTCATAAATATGGCCTAGTGCCAAACATTTCATAAATACGGCCTCGCGCCGAAATCTGTTCATATATATATCATTCTGAAAATAAATCAATTATCATGTATTTCCAGCATCATTTGTACTATAACATTTCATATTCCTAAAAACATGCTTCATTCGTAACAAAGTCATATTATAATACATTTCACGTAAAGTAATATTCATGCCACACATTTGCTGTATAAAGCCATACATTGTATTCTAAAAATCAAGATTTTTGGCATCTTATACATATATATACATTTAAGCATAATAGCAGTGTTTTCCCAAACGTGCATTTCTTTTGTAATATACTAATATAATACATGCTTTCCTAAAAATAAGTTTACTCATACATAATAATAATTTGCATGGAAAATAACTGCTTTAGTTTATTCCCTTACCTGGCTACTGAGAAAAGCCCCTATAAATTCTGGACTCACACCCGTAGGATTTCCTAATCAATACCCTAAAAATGAAAACTCCCAGTATTAAACTTCAGCATTTTCATGCGAATATCATTTCTTGTAACTATAGTAGGACCAAATTCGGCATAAAAAGCCTTACCTCAACACAGGGTTGATTTTCAACGGAGTTCCACCGATGATCTGCTCTAGCAGATTTGGAAAGAACTTCCCCAGAAGCGTTGTGGTGGCTTCAGATCCTTGAACCGGCAGAAATCCGGCCCTAAATTGAAGGGAGAAGAGAAGGGAGCCGAAGGGAGAGAGAGAGAGAGAGAGAGAGAGGGAGAGATTTCTTAATTATGAAGTCGACGAAGTCGACTTACGCTTCACGTTCGTCAACGAAGTCGACTTCCTCCTTCTGTTACTGGTTCCATTTCCCTTCCTCTTTATTTAAATTACATTATTATTATTTGGGTCATCATATTCAGTGTCTACATGTGCATCCATTTTCAAGAAGCTCCTAAAGAATCTCACCAAATATTTGTTAAGAGGATATTGGGATATCTAATAGGTACTATTGACTTAGGACTATGATATCCTAAAGATACAAGCTTTGAGATGATAAGTTATTCAGATGCGGATTATGCAGGATGTAAAATTGATCAAAAAAGTACTAGTGGTACTTGCCACTTCCTAGGATGATCTCTAGTATCTTGGTTCTCCAAGAAACAAAATTCCATGGCACTGTCTACTGCGGAAGCGAAGTACGTGGCAGTCGGTAGCTATTGTGCACAAACTCTACATATGAAACAACAATTAAAGGATTTCAATTTGGAATATTCGGTTGTACCAATTAAATGTGATAATACTAGAGCCATAAATATTTCCAAAAATCCTATTTTTTATTCTAGGACCGAGCATATCGACATTAGACATCACTTTTTGAGAGATCATGTGCAAAAGGAAGATATCATTCTTGAGTTCATAAATACCAATGATCAATGGGCTGACCTTTTCACAAAACCTCTTTTAGAGGATAAGTTCATCTCAATAAGACGAGAATTAGGCTTATTGCACATTAGAGAAGTAATTTGAAAAGGAAATGTTACCAAGAATGAATGTTTGAGATAAATAAGCAAGTAAGTCAAAATACAGAATGTCAGGTGACTCACAACTTATTATCAATCGACTAAGAACTCTTTGACTTACTAGTCTTTCAGGTTCAGGCTCGTTAGGCGACTAAATCCTTGAGGCATAGTCGATTGACACGCTACTGACTTGTGAAAATTTGAAGAAATACATAGGTTAGGCAACTGGCTCTTCGAGCACAGTCGACTAATTCATGGCGGTATATATATGTATAGTGCATAAAAACCCTAAATTTTCACCCTTCAGTCTCTTGACCCTGTTCCTCCACTCTCCTAAAGGCTCTTTCCTTCTTCCACAAGTGATCCCACATGAAATCTCTTTCGATTAATCTTTGAAATACATCCTTATACTTCATTCCCACTTTGTTTTCAAGGTTTTGATCGTTCATTTTCTCCAAAGTCATGCCAAGAACAAAGCATGCAGCGAACCAAGGTTCCACCACTGGGAAAGATGACAGCAACAACATCAAGTGATGGTTAATGACACCCCACGCCAAGCAATGTGATTTTTGGTCTAATCCAGAGGGGGGGTGAATTGGATATTTTTAAAATTACTAGATCAAATTACAATAGAAATCAATATTTCACAACCTAGGGTCTGTCAAGTCCAATATTAATCTAGCAGATATAAGAATGATTTATACTGGTATCACAGTTCCAGTATTTCCCAATCAAACACAGTTTAATATTTAAAACACACAAGCAGTAATATCAACGGATAAAGATAAGTAGGCAAATACGAAAAAATAAAGAGTATAGGGAAAAAGTAACACTAGGTTTTTATTGAGGTTACCGTGCCTACGTCCCCGCCTTAAGCCAACCCACTTGAGGATTCACTAAATGCTCACTTAAATAGGGTAAGGCAACGCCGTTTACACCACTCCTTATGAAGCAGAGTTTTCTCAGCTTACTTACGGGCGAAGCCAAACCTACACCTTATAGGATGGTGCTTCCTAGGTCACCTAACTGGGCTAGAGCCAAATCGGTACACCTTATAGGACGGTGTATTCCTCTTCTGACCACACGCCTTGAATACAAAGATAATATAGTTTTGTGTACAAGTATAGTGCATCTACAATAAGCAAATACGTATAAAGTGAAGCTCAATACACTTTTGTATGACGAGAGATTAAGCTTAATAAAGATTATAAGATATCTCTCAAAAACGTATTTATGAAATGTTGTGAGACATTATGCTAAATATGTTCTTTGTTTCAAATATATAATATTTTCTAAGTGTTTAACAAAGATCTTTAAAGTTCAAGTACTACCTCCAAAAATATTTTATAATAATAAAGTGTAGGCGATAATGATGATTAGCTTTACAAAAATTGTTTTCCAATAAGCACAAAAACTAGCTTCTGAATCTTGCAAATGAGTGTGCAATGATTCCCAAGTTGTAGAGAATTTTCCCAACAATATTTATTAATCAAATAGTATGGGAAGAACTCAAGCTCACTCTCTAAAAATTGATACTCAAATATGAAAGAATGAGAGAGAGAGTATAAGCTTAGCAATGAGATGTATAATGCTCATAATGATGAGTATTCAATTAATCTTCAAGTTGCAATAACTTTGCAAATGATGTAGATGAACTTAATAATCTCTTTTTATAATGATAAAAACAAGTGTATGAGATAAAGAGGTTGAGTGTATGCTTTGAGTATATGAGAATATATGAAATGGGAGCACACAAATTTTAGAGAGAATTTTTAGCTAATAAAAAAGTACTAATCCATCTTTGGAAAGTGCTATATATAGAATTCCTGAAATTTATGACTGTTAGGGACATGGTGGGAATTTTAGAAAAGTGTAATGATGAAAATAATTGTGTTTAGCGCTGAAAATATTGGGCAACCCGAGAGAGTCAATCGACTGACAACTTCGTCGGTCGGCTGACCACAAGAAAAAATTGGACTTCTCGAGAGGGTCGGTCAATTGAGCAACTCCCTGATCGACTAACAAGACTGTATTTTTAAAAATTCCTATGACACTTGGTCGGTTGGGAAAAAGGTTGGTCGGCTGAGCAAAAGGCAATTTCCAAACCTTCGTAGGTTCAGTCGACTGAGCAAATACCCAATTGAATGAGCAAAAAGGTGATTTCAGAGTTTTAGTAGGTTCGGTCAGATGAGGAATATTAGAAGAAAAAATTGGTCGGTCGGCCAAGCTTGAGCAAAAAAAAAAAAAAATTTACCCTCAAGTCATGGTCAGTCGACTGAGCTAGTTTGAACTAGTAACGGTCAGTCGATCAAGGTCTTTGAACACCTATGTTTTTTCCCTAAAAATGTCGTTAGCATTTTCAACCCTATGTGTACGAGTATGACCTTTTAGTTAAGGGATTTTTCATGAAAGGTTTTGGGAGCTAAGGTCAGTCTATGGTCTTGGTTGAGTTGTCAATCCCATCATGCATGAAATGCATTATTACAGACCAATACTTAAATGCAATTACAATACAACATAAACGTGTCTTCAATCTCTTTACTCTCTTGATAGCTATCATGTGGTGTTATCTTTGAGATCGTTATGGTTTTCTCAAGAGAATTATCTGCTTAAACACTAGATGCATAGGTCAGATACTTTGGATTTGTCATAATAAAAACGTGATAGGACTCATAAAGTCAACAATCTCCCCCTTTTTGATGATGAAAAATACAAGAGCAAAAATGGGTACAGCCTTAAAAAGGTTCCCCCTAAGAATATGCATAAAGTAAAATAAAATTATAGAACAGTTCGTCAAGCATATTCTTGACAGAAGACATTTAAAATAAATATGCATTTAAGTTTGTCATTGAAGTTCAGATGCCAAGAATAGTGGGAGGATAAAAAAATGCTTAGTTAAATTTCTCCCAAAAGATTTACCCAGTTTTGCAAGAGATAATTCTCCCCATTTTGGCATCAACAATGTTGGCCTAACAAGGCTTAAAACCTTATTTTTATGATAACAAACCAAATGAACTTAACATGTTTTTCTAAGATTAGTTTCATGGCTCAAAAGATCTATTAAAGAGATCAAGCTCAAAAGTTCTTATATAAGATCAAGCTCCTAAAAGATCAAACTCAAGTGTCATTAAAAGTGCTCACATGAAGAATATGATGAAGCAAAAAACAATTGCAGAAAGAAAGCTCAAGAGAGAGACAAAGAATGGAAGTCTATACATGAAGACTTAGTGTTTAGATAGTTTCAATATATTAAAAGTCTCTTGTAAGTACTTCACATTTTCAATATAAACGTTTGAAGCTCTTAGGAATGATTATTGACTTAGAAACCTATTTTTAAAATACTTGGAAAATATTTTTATAAGGTCAAAATTATTTCAAAAAGGTTAAAATTATTTTTGAAATGAAAAGCACCAAAACCGTTTTTTTTTTAAATTCCCTTATTTTTTGTACATCTGCATTGATGAGCAATTTTCTCTATAAAAAAAATCCTTTTCTTAAAAAGTGTCCAACATGAAAGTTGTTGGGATTTTTTAATAGCTTTTTGAAGAACGTTCAAATTGGAGTTATATAGTGAAAGTTATACCCAAAATAATGAAAGGTGGTTGAAGTTGACAACGCCTCTTTTTGAAAGGCTAGTGACTTTCCAAATTTAAGATAACGTAGCATGGGAATGTTTCCAAAATTGATTTCTTGGGCTCCAAACTTTGTAAAAACTTGGGAAATACTCTAAGGAACTTGGGTAATGTTGGGCTTTTGTGGAGCCTAGTTGTGTCTTAATTTGGATGACGACTCGACCTCTGTTTAATTAGAGATTTCTATCCTAAGGCTTAGTCCATGGAGCGAAGGCTTGGGCCGTGAGGCGCAACATATAAAAAGGGTGCTTTCGGGTGATTAGGGTGTGTGTGGTTGTATCCGCGAGAGAGAGCGAAAGCGAGTGAATTGTATCGCCACACTCTCTGTGCTTTCTTCCTGATAATATTGAAATCCCTGCAACTCCGTGGACGTAGGCAAAATTGCCGAACCACGTAAATATTGTCTTGTGCGTGTGATTGAATTTTTCTTTGGCGTTATTCTTTCTCTATTTGTTTCTCACAGGTTTCGGGAATTTGTTCGTATATTCCTAACAACTAGTATCAGAGCCTAGGGTTAGGTTCGAGTGGGAGCAATGGCAGAGGAAGTAGGAAGGGCGTCTGGAATAGAAAAGTTTGACGGCACAGACTTTGGATTCTGGAGGATGCAGATCGAGGATTATCTCTATGGGAAGAAGTTACATCTACCGCTTCTAGGAGAAAAACCTGCTACTATGAAGGACGAGGAATGGACACTCCTTGACAGACAGGTACTGGGAGTTATAAGATTAACTCTGTCCAGGTCTGTTACACACAACGTTGTGAAGGAGAAAACTATAGCAGATTTGATGAAGGCTCTATCTGGTATGTATGAAAAACCATCAGCAAATAACAAGGTACATCTGATGAAGAAATTATTTAATTTAAAGATGACAGAAAACTCATCTGTAGCACAACATCTGAATGAGTTCAATGCTATCACAAATCAATTATCGTCGGTAGAAATTGATTTTGATGATGAGATCCGTGCACTGATCGTTTTGGCTTCGTTGCCAAACAGTTGGGAGGCAATGAGGGTGGCAGTAAGCAATTCTACTGGAAAGGAAAAACTGAAGTATAATGATATACGGGATTTAATTATGGATGAGGAGATTTGCAGAAGAGATGCAGGCGAAACCTCAGGATCCGGCTCTGCCCTAAATCTTGAGACCAGAGGCAGAGGTAATGACCGAAATTCAGATCAGGGTAGATTAAAATCCAGAAACTATAATCGAAACAGAAGTAAGTCCAGACCTGGCCAAAAGGGACAATGCTGGAACTGTGGGAAAACAGGTCGCTTTAGGAGACAATGCAAAAGTCTTAAGAAGAAGAGTGAGGATGATTCCGCTAATGCTGTAACAGAAGAGGTACAGGATGCACTACTTCTTGCAGTAGACAGTCCACTAGATGATTGGATTTTGGACTCAGGAGCTTCATTTCATACTACTTCACACCATGAAATCATACAGAATTATGTAGCAGGAGATTTTGGTAAGGTATATTTGGCTGATGGTACAGCCTTGGATGTTGTGGGTATGGGAAACGTCCAGATGTCACTGCCAAATGGGTCTATTTGGTTACTAGAGAAGGTACGACATATTCCTGACCTGAGAAGGAATTTTATTTCTGTCGGACAGCTTGATGATGAAGGGCATGCGATGTTGTTTGCTAGTGGCACTTGGAAGGTTACAAAGGGAGCCGGAGTATTGGCTCGTGGAAAGAAATCTGGTACTTTATACATGACGTCAAGTCCAAGAGATACAATTGCAGTTGCTGAAGCAAATACTAATACAAGCTTATGGCACCGCAGACTTGGTCACATGAGTGAGAAGGGGATGAAGATGCTGCTGTCAAGAGGGAAACTGCCGGAATTGAAGTCTGTTGATTTTGAATTGTGTGAAAGCTGCATCTTAGGAAAGCAGAAAAGGGTGAGTTTCTTGAAAAGTGGCAGAACACCGAAGGCTAAAAAATTGGAGTTAGTACACACAGATTTATGGGGTCCTTCTCCTATTGCATCCCTTGGGGGTTCAAGGTACTACATTACTTTCATTGATGACTCAACCAGAAAGGTATGGGTTTATTTTCTGAGAAATAAATATGATGTATTTGAAACTTTTAAGAAGTGGAAGGCTATGGTTGAGACTGAGACAGGTTTGAAAGTAAAGTGTTTGAGGTCGGACAACGGAGGAGAGTACATAGATGGAGGGTTCAGAGAGTATTGTGCTGCACATGGAATCAAAATGGAAAAGACCATTCCTAGGACACCACAGCAGAATGGTGTGGCTGAGCGCATGAACAGAACTCTCAACGAGCGTGCCAGGAGTATGAGGCTACATGCTGGATTACCAAAAATTTTTTGGGCTGATGCTATCAGTACTGCAGCTTATCTGATAAACTGAGGACCTTCAGTTCCCATGGAGTTTAGACTTCTTGAAGAGGTTTGGAGCGATAAAGAGGTAAAGTTTTCTTTTTTAAAAGTTTTTGGGTGTGTTTCTTATGTTTATGTTGATTCTGATGCTCGTAGTAAACTTGATGCAAAGTCCAAAATATGCTATTTCATTGGCTATGGTGATGAGAAATTTGGCTATCGGTTTTGGGATGAACAAAACAGGAAAATCATCAGAAGTAGAAATGTGATATTTAACTAATAGGTTATGTACAAGGATAGGTCAACTGTAGTGTCAGATGTCACAGCGATAGATCAGAAAAATTCTGAGTTTATTAACTTAGATGAGTTGACTGAAAATACTGTCCAGGAAAGGGGTGAAGATAATAGGGAGAATGTAGAATTGCAGGAAATTCAAATTACACCTGTAGCTGCGGTCCGTAGATCTTCCAGGGCCACTAGACCTCCACAACGTTATTCACCTGCTTTAAATTATCTTCTGCTAACTGATGGTGGTGAGCCAGAGTGTTATGATGAAGCCTTGCAGGACAAGAGTTCAAGCAAGTGGGAGTTAGCCATGAAGGATGAGATGGACTCCTTGTTGGGGAATCAGACATGGGAACTAACTGAATTGCCAGTAGGGAAGAAGGCTCTACATAACAAGTGGGTATACAGAATAAAGAATGAACATGATGGTAGCAAGCGCTACAAAGCCAGATTAGTTGTCAAAGGGTTTCAGCAAAAGGAAGGCATTGACTTTACAAAAATATTTTCTCCAGTTGTGAAGATATCAACAATTAGACTGGTACTGGGAATGGTGGCTGCAGAAAATCTACATCTTGAGCAGTTAGATGTGAAAACGGCATTCCTTCACGGTGACTTGGAGGAAGACATCTACATGATTCAGCCAGAAGGGTTCATTGTCCAGGGACAAGAGAATTTAGTCTGCAAACTGAAAAAGAGCTTGTATGGTCTAAAACAAGCTCCAAGACAGTGGTATAAGAAGTTTGATAGCTTCATGCATAAAATTGAGTTCAAGAGATGTGAAGCTGATCACTATTGTTATGTTAAGTTCTTTGACAATTCTTATATCATTTTACTGCTATATGTAGATGATATGCTTATTGCAGGGTCTAGCATTGAGGAGATTAATAATCTAAAGAAGCAATTGTCAGAACAGTTTGCAATGAAGGATTTGGGAGCTGCAAAGCAAATCCTTGGAATGAGAATTATTAGAGACAAGGCTACTGGTACATTGAAGCTTTCACAGTCAGAGTATGTGAAGAAAATTCTTAGCAGATTCAACATGAATGAATCTAAACCAGTGAGCACACCCTTAGGTAGTCATTTCAAACTAAGCAAGGAACAGTCACCGAAGATAGAAGAAGAAAGGGACCATATGAGCAAGGTGCCCTATGCTTCAGCTATTGGCAGCTTAATGTATGCTATGGTGTGTACAAGGCCAGACATTGCACATGCAGTGGGAGTCGTGAGCAGATTCATGAGTAGGCCAGGAAAGCAGCATTGGGAGGCAGTAAAGTGGATTCTGAGATATTTGAGGAGTTCATCAGATACATGTCTTTGCTTCACTGGTGCAAGTTTGAAACTGCAGGGTTATGTAGACGCTGATTTTGCTGGTGATAATGATAGTAGAAAGAGTACTACTGGATTTGTATTTACTTTGGGTGGTACAGCTATATCTTGGGCTTCTAATTTGCAAAAGATTGTTACTTTGTCTACTACAGAAGCTGAGTATGTTGCAACAACTGAAGCTGGAAAGGAGATGATTTGGCTACATGGTTTCTTAGAGGAACTGGGTAAGAAGCAGAAGACGGGCATTCTACACAGTGACAGTCAGAGTGCAATTTTTCTTGCCAAAAATTCGGCTTTTCATTCAAAGTCGAAACACATACAAACAAAATACCACTTTATTCGTTACCTTGTTGAAGATAAGCTGGTAATACTTGAAAATATATGTGGATCTAAGAACCCAGCAGACATGTTGACTAAGGGTGTTACTATTGAGAAACTGAAGCTGTGTGCAGCTTCAGTTGGTCTTCATTTGGTCTTCTAGCTTAAGGAGAGGAGGTTGAGTTGCAAGGATGAGGGATTGTTTTTTAGGAGGATTGCAGTTGATATTGGTGATTGAACTAATCTCCAAGTGGGAGATTTGTTGGGCTTTTGTGGAGCCTAGTTGTGTCTTAATTTGGATGACGACCCGACCTCTGTTTAATTAGAGATTTCTATCCTAAGGCTTAGTCCATGGAGCGAAGGCTTGGGCCGTGAGGCCAACATATAAAAAGGGTGCTTTCGGGTGATTAGGGTGTGTGTGGTTGTATCCGCGAGAGAGAGCGAGAGCAAGTGAATTGTATCGCCACACTCTCTGTGCTTTCTTCCTAATAATATTGAAATCCCTGCAACTCCGTGGACGTAGGCAAAATTGCCGGACCACGTAAATATTGTCTTGTGCGTGTGATTGAATTTTTCTTTGGCGTTATTCTTTCTCTATTTGTTTCTCACCGGTTTCGGGAATTTGTTGGTATATTCCTAACAGGTAATAAGAAAATATGCTTTTTAACTCTATAAATACATACTAAACCTAAGGATTTTACACACCAACAATTAAGAAAATAATCTATTGTTCAAATTCTTCCACATTCAAAGAGTTCTTACTGAGCATACTTTGTTGAAAACTATTGCTGCAAATTTGCTGAATTAAAGCTTGAGATTCTTGTGCATAAACTGAGATTTTTCAAATCTAAAGAACCGGTGATAAAATTCTTGAGATTCATCTATTTATTTTGATTATATTGCTGAAGCAATAAAGTTTTCAATTGTACTAATCAGCTTTTATTGAGAGCATTACTTGTGCACAAGGCTCTTGTTCTTCTTGTTATTTTTTGATAGTTCAGGATTGTTGAATTGTTGGATTACCAAGCGTGGGATATCGCTTAGAGAGGAGAAGTCCTTCCTACTTGAAGGAGTGTCTAAAAGGTTTGCTTCGCCCGGTCAAGGGATCGATATAGTGAAATCCTTGGGTGAATTGCTTAAGGCGAGGACGTAGGTGGGTATAGCCAAACCTCGTAAAATATTGGTGTCTTGCTCTTCCCTATTCTCTTTAATTTTTGTGTATATATAAACTGCGTGGATGCTTATTTAAATTGCTGGAAATTAATTTGCTTTTGGGAATTATAGAAACCGTAAAGGAGTAGGTTGATTGATCAATATTATATTACGGAAACCGCAAGGGAGTACGCTGATTGATTACTACCAAAGCTCATTAATATATTGGTTGGTTACATAATTAAATTCAAGATACTTATTTGATATCAATATTTGAATTTTGGAAGCTTGGTTGAATTTCTATTTTATTTCATATTGTGATATCAAGCTCACCTCATTGATTGGATTGATATTGAAAAGTTAGAATTTGAATATTGAAGTTTTGATCATCATCATTATTAATCAATAAATACTAAATCTTGGATTGAGTGTTGGTTATGACAAATCAATTGTACTTGTGAAGTTGTTGTGTTGTAGAGTGTGATTGCAAATTAACTCAAATTGAAAAAAAAGGTTAATGCTCAACTAAAATAATTTGTAAAACAAGAATTTATAAAGAAATTAAAAAAAAAAAAAAAAACCCAATTCACCCCCCTCTTGGGAGTACACCTTACTTCTCAATTAGTATCAGAGAGCGGTTATAGCAAATCTTAAATTAGAAGCTATATAAAGATCTTTATGGCACACCTAGGTGTATCTCCCTTTGTTGAGAGTTAATCCTCAACTAGACCTTCCATCTTTTGTGGTATTAATTATACCTTTTTGAAACAAAGAATGAGAATTTACTTACAAACTATGGATTGGAAAGCATGGAAAGTTGTCACACAAGGTAAAGAAATACCTAAAGAAGAAAAAGAGATGACTGACAATGATCTTAAAATGTTACAAGTAAATTCAAGTGCTATGAATGCTTTATATTGTGCTCTTGATGTAAATGAATTCAATAGGGTCATGACATGTAAATCAACCAAGGAAATATGGGATAAACTAGAAGTAACCTATGAAGGAACGATTGATGTTAGAGATAGTAGAATCGACATGCTCACAAGCAAGTTTGATGCCTTTAGGATGAACCCAGATGAGACTATCACTAGTATGTATGCTAGGTTTACCCATATAATAAACTTTCTCAATGCTTTAAGGAAAAATGACTCAACTTATGAAATGATTCGGAAAATCCTTATAGGACTTCCTCTGATATGGGAACCTAAGGCCACAACAATCACGGAAGGAATAAATCTGAAAAATACTTCCCTTGATGTGTTGATCGGATCTCTTCTCACATATGAGATGGCTATGAATGAAAGAAATTCTGAAAATAACAAACACAAGAAATCAATATCCCTTAAAGTTGCAAAAGAAAACTCTAGTAAAGAAGAAGATGAAAACGAATTAGATGATGATGAAATAGTATTACTCACTAGGAGACTTGGAAAGTTCTTTAAGAGAAATAAGAAATTTTCTAGAAAATTCAGAGGCTCAAAATCTGAAAAAGGAAAAACAAGAAAAAAGGAAACTAATAATGAACCTCCTACATGTTACAATTGTAAAAAGATTGGACATTTTAAATCTGATTGTCCATAGTTCAAGAAAGACAAAAAGAAGAAGAAGAAGAAGAAGAACAACGCAATGAAAGCTACTACATGGGATAACACAAGCTCAAGTGAATCGGAGAGTGAATCAAGTGAAGAAGAAGTGGCAAACATCTACTTCATGGCAAAAGATGATGAGGTAAACTCCTATTCTAACTCATCTGAAGAGTCTAGTGATGAATCGTGTAGTGACTAATGTGAAAGTATGCCTTCATATAGAGAAATTCAGGTTAAATTATTTGTATTACATAATAGGTTCATAAAAGTATCTAAAAGAAACATAGCTTTGAAAGAACAAAATGAAACACTCAAAAATCAACTAGAAACTTCAAAATTAGCTGAAAAAGAAAAGGAATCACACATTGACGAACTCATGAAGAACATAAACAAGATGTCTCAAGACTTGGAAAAACTTCAAGTAAATGGTGAAAGTAAGAAAGAGTTAGAAATAAAAACCTTAAAAATAAAATTGAGGATAAGGAGAAAATCATCTACAACTTTACAAAAGGAAAGGAGAATTTTGAAAAGTTGATTGGAACCCAAAGAATGTCATTAAAAAAAGAAGGAATTGGATATAATGGAATTGAGAACAAAAAGAAAAAGAATCTCTCTATGAGATACTTTGTAAAGGAATCAAAGTATTATGCAAGCACATCTTCCACAAATATCTATGAACACACTACGTGCTTCTTGTGTAAGGAAAAGGGACACATAAAATTTGAATGTCCATTTTAAAAGAAAAAATAAAGTCAAGAAAGTATGGAAAGTCAAAGAAAATAAATCTGAAATAAAAGACCTAGAAAGGTTTGGGTATCTAATAGTAACACATTAAACCCTTATTGTAGGTTTGCTTTAGGACCATCCCATCAAAAGACAAGTGGCACATTGACAACGGGGGTCCAAGAAACATGACCAGAGACAAATCTAAATTCACCACATTAATGCAAAAAGATAGTGGATGCGTCACCTTCGGCGACAATGCTAAAGGTAAAATTATTGGGATCGGAAAAATAGGTAGCGAACCTTCCTTATCCATTGATAATGTTTTGCTAGTAAATGGGTTGAAACATAATCTATTAAGCATAAGTCAATTAAGTGATAAATGATTTAACATAGTAATTAAACAAGACAAATGCGTAGTTGAACATAGAGAAAAGCATGATATCTTATTCACTACAAATAGGGTTGACAATGTATATTACATAAATTTTGAAAAACTAAAATCTCAAGAAGTTACATGCTTAACAACTATGGATGAAGCCAGCTGGTTGTAGCATAGAAGATTAGGACATGCTAGTATGGACTTATTGTCCAAATTAGCTAAAAAGAACTTAGTCAAAGGACTACCCAGCACTAGGATTGTAAAATACAAAATTTGTGATGCTTGTCAACTTGGAAAGCAAACTAAGACTAGCTTTAAAAAGAAGAAACATATCTCTACTAGCAGGCCCTTAGAACTTATCCACTTAGATTTATTCGGCCCTACTAAGACATACTCAAGGAGGAAAGCAATATGCTTTCATCATTATTGATGACTACTCCCAGTTTACCCGGGTACTCTTCTTAGCCTCCAAAGATGAAGCTTGTAAGATGTTAATAAACTTGTGCAAGATACTTAAAAATGAAAAATGATGTGATGTTTTAAATATTAGGAGAAATCAAGGAAGAGAATTCAACAATAAAGAAGTTGATAAATTCTACAATAAACATGGAATAAAACAAAACTTTTCAACACCTCGAACTCCAAAAAAAAAATGGCGTTGTTAAAGAAACAATAGATCTCTTCAAGAAATGGATAGGACCATGCTGAATGAGCATAAGATACCTAAGTATTTTTAGGCTGAAGCAATTAACACCGCATGTTATGAGATGAATAGAGTTTCCATAAGATCAAGCCTAAATAAGACCTTCTATGAACTATGGAAAGGAAGAAGACCTAACATATCTTACTTTCATGTATTCCGATGCAAATGCTTTGTACTAAATGATAAAGATGACTTATGAAAATTAGATGCAAAATCAGACAAAGGAATCTTCCTTGGGTATGCATTAAATAGTAAAGAATTCAGAATATACAATAAAAGAACACTCACAATTATAGAATCAATTCATGTAGCCTTTGATGAAACAAATCCATTTACAAAATCAATTAATATTGAGGAAGCTGAAGTAATACAAAAATTAGAAGATTTAGAAATTACTGAAGTAAAAGAAGAGAAAAATAAATCAACTCCAAATGATGATCCTACAGAAAAGTCTAAACTACCTAAAGAATGAAAATTGGTAAGAAATCATCCAAAAGACCAAATCATTGGTGAACCTTCACGAGGAGTATCTACTAGATCCTCATTGAAAAATTTTTGTAGCTACTATGCATTTCTATCTCAAGAAGAACCCAAGAACATAGATGAAGCATTAAGTGATGACTCTCTAATAATGGCAATGCAAGAAGAATTAAATCAATTTGAAAGAAAAAAAGTATGGAAATTAGTTCCTAGGCTAGATGATCTATAATTGGAAAAAAGAAAAAAGGTATTTAGGAATAAAAAGGATGAAAATGGTATAGTAGTAAGAAATAAGGCTAGACTTGTAGCTCAAGGATATAATCAAGAAGAAGGAATAGACTAAGACGAGACCTTTGCTCCCACAGCACGAATGGAATCCATCAGAATGCTATTAGCCTATGCTTCTCACAAAGACTTTAGACTTTATCAAATGGATGTGAAAAGTGCATTCTTAAATGGATTTATTAATGAAGAAGTGTATGTAGCACAACCTCCAGGATTTGAGGACTTCCATTACCTTGATCACGCGTTTAGATTAACAAAAACATTGTATGGATTGAAACAAGCGCCTAGAGCTTGGTATGAACGCTTAAGTAAATTCTTGATAGGAAATGGTTTTTCTAGAGGAAAAATGGATAGTACATTGTTTATTCAGTCTAAAGACGAAGACATGTTCATTATACAAATATATGTGGATGATAACATCTTTGGTGCCACAAATGAAGATCTATGAAAAGATTTTACAAAATGTATGCAGGATGAGTTTGAGATGAGTATGATGGGAGAATTAACATACTTTCTGGGACTACAAATTAAGCAAGCCGAAAATGGAACCTTTATAAATTAGTCAAAATACATAAGAGACTTACTTAAGAAATTTGATATGAAAGATAGCAAACCTTTAGGGACCCCTATGAGTACTTTGATAAATCTCAATAAAGATGAAAAAGGAAAACATGTAGATATGAAGTATTACCGAGGTATGATAGGAAGTTCACTGTATTTGACTGCAAGTAGACTAGATATTATGTTTAGCGTATGTATGTGCACTCTTTTTCAAGCATCACCTAAGGAATCTCATCAAATAGCAGTCAAAAGAATATTAAGATATTTATTAGGAATTATTGACTTAGGCCTATGGTATCCAAAGAATACTGACTTTGAGATGATCAGCTATTCAGATGTGGATTATGCAGGATGCAAAATTGATCGGAAAAGCACAAGTGGTACTTGTCACTTTTTAGGAAGATCTCTTGTGTTTTGGTTCTCCAAGAAAAAAAATTCCATAGTATTATCTACTGCAGAAGCTGAGTATGTTGCAGCAGACAACTGTTGTGCACAAACTCTTTACATGAAACAACAGTTAAAGGATTACAATTTGGAGTATTCGGTTGTACTTATAAAATGCGATAACACAAGTGCCACAAATATTTCCAAAAATCCAATATTTCATTCAAGAACTAAGAATATTGATATTAGACATCATTTTTTGAGAGATCATGTACAAAAAGAGGATATAATTCTTAAATTTGTAAATACAAGTGATCAATGGGTAGACATCTTTACTAAACAACTTTCAGAGGATCGATTTATCTATATTAGATGTGAACTAGGATTATTACATATTAGAGAAGTAGTTTGAAAAAGAAAATAGGAATTCTAAAGGTCAGGCGACTGACCCTGCTTCTCCACTCCTCTAAACTCCCCCTCCTCTAAATCCAAAAAGCTTTCAAAGATCAATTTGTGTTATTCTGTGTCTACAGTGACTTTGCTTTGTTTACTTTTCTCTTTTTGATTGATGTCAAAAGGGAGAGAAAGATTCGAGTCAAAAAATTAAGTATAACATATTGGTATCCATGAGCATGATAATGATATGATATTGCTATGATATTGATCTTTGAGCATAAAAGCAACTTTGATCTTAATTAACCTGATAAACATTGTTAAGATTGTGCTTATTATAAGGGAGAGCCTTCCTATGGCTTACTCCATTTTGCTTTTTGTTTGTCATCATAAAAAAAGGGGGAGATTGTTGGCCTAATAAGGTTTAAAACCTTATTTTGATGATAACAAACCAAATGAACTTAACATGTTTTGCAAAGATCAGTTTCAAGGCTTAAAAGATTTGTTGAAGAGATCAAGCTCAAAAGTTCTTATATAAGATCAAGCTCCTAAAAGATCAAGCTCAAGTGTCATTAAAAATTCTCACATGAAGAATATGATGAAGCAAAAGACAATTGAAGAAAGAAAGCTCAAAAGAGAGACAAAGAATGGAGGTCAATACATGAAGACTTAGTGTTTAGATAGTTCAATATATTAAAAGTCTCATGTAAGTACTTCAAATTTTCAATATAAACGTTTGAAGCTCTTAGGAATGATTATTGACTTAGAGACCCATTTTTAAAATACATGGAAAATATTTTTATAAGGTCAAAAGTTATTTCAAAAAGGTTAAAATTATTTTTGAAATGAAAAGCACCAAAAAAGTTTTTTTTTTTTTTTAATTCCCTTATTTTTTTTACATATGCATTGATGAGAAATTTAATCTATCAAAAACTCCTTATCCTAAAAGGTGTCCAACATGAAAGTTGTGGGATTTTCTATTATCTTTCTGTTGATATAAAAAACGTTCAAATTGGAGTTGTATAGTGAAAGTTATACCCAAAATACTTTTGAGTAGTTGAAGCTAACATCACCTCTTTTTGAAAGGCGAGTGACTTTCCAAATTTAAGATAAAGTAGCATGGGAATGTTTCCAAAAATGATTTTTTGGGCTCCAAACTTTATAAAAACTTGCGAAATACTCCAAGCAACTTGGGCAATAGGAAAATATGCTTTTTAACTCTATAAATACATACTAAACCTAAGGATTTTACACACCAACAATTAAGAAAATCATCTATTGTTCAAATTCTTCCACATTCAAAAAGAGAACTTGCTGAGCATACTTTACTAAAAGCTATTGCAGCAAATTTTCTGATTTAAAGCTTGAGGTTCTTGTGCATAAACTGAAAATTTTCAGATCTAAAGAACCTTGGTGATAAAATTCTTGAGCTTCATCTGTTTATTTTGATTATATTGCTGAAGTAATATAGTTTTCAATTGTACTAATTAGCTCTTGTTGAGAGCATTACTTGTACACAAGGCTCTTGTTCTTTTTGTTATTTTTTGATGGTTAATGAATTTTGAATCGTTGGATTACCGTGCGTGCGGTATCGCTTGGAGAGGAGAGCTTCATCCTGCTTGAAGGAGTGTGTAACAAGTTTGCTCTGCCCGATCAAGGGAGTGCTATAGTGAAATCATTGGGTGAATTGCCTAAGGCAAGAATTTATGCGGGTATAACCGAACCTCGTTAAATCTTGGTGTCTTGCTCTTCCCTATTCTCTTTAATTTTTCTGCATATATAAACTACGTGGATGCTTATTTAAATTGTTGGAAATTAATTTATATTTTGGAATTGCAGAAACCGTAAGGGAGTACATTGATTGATCAATATTATAGTACGAAAACCACAAGGGAGTACGTTGATTGATTAATATCAAAGCTCATTAATATATTGGTTGGTTACATACTTAAATTCAAGATACTTATTTGACATCAATATTTGAATTTTGGAAGCTTGGTTGTTTTTCTATTTTATTTCATATTGTGACATCAAGCTCACCTCATTGATTGGATTGATATTGAAAAGCTAGAATTTGAATATTAAAGTTTTGATGATAGTCATTATTCATCAATAAATACTAAATCTTGGATTTAGTATAGGTTATTACAAATCAATTGTACTTGTGAAGTTGTTGTGTTGTTGAGTATGATTGTAAATTAACTAAAATTGAAAATGGGGTTAGTACTTAACTAAAAGAATTTGTAAAATGAGAATTTACAAAGAAATTAAAAAAAAAAAAAAAAAAACCCCAATTTACCCTCCTCTTGGGAGTACACCTTACTTCTCAAGGAAAAAGTGGCTAAGGTATAAGATATAAACATTTTAAATGAACCTTAGCAAGAGAAGTTGATCCTGATAACTGTTTTGAAAGATAAGTCAATATTGTTTATAAAACAATATGACAAGTTTGTACACAAACCCGTATGACTAGCATTAAGACATCAGTTACTTAGGCAGCATGTATGTCCAAAAGTTTGTCATTCAATACAACATGAAATAACCTAGTCCACTACTAGCATCCATACACAAGTTCTGCAACTGTCATGAAGATGGCATTGCATACAAGCATGCAAGTATCTTAAATGATTATCTATCATGCAAATCATAAGGTTTTGCAACAACCTTGTTGATGGTGTTCCATGCAATCCAGTATCTATAATCATAATAATCAATAATAGTTCACAATACCAGATATTACACATCCATTAATTAAAATTAATTAATAAATATGTAATGGATAGCAATTTCATTTCTCACAAGTCGTAAAACATAGAAAAAAAAATACGATTATGAGAAAGATTAATTTTCAGAGTTGTAGTTATTCTAAGTTAAGTTGTTCCCCCTCAGTTTATGCACTTCATCATATCTCTATGCAACTTCCCGAGTCTGTATCAAGCCTAATTCACGTCTAATCTATATGAATCTGTCCTCCTGAAGAGGTTTCATGAATATATCGGCCCATTGCATGCTCATTAGTGCACACGAATTCAAGTGCCACATCCCTCATTTGCACATGGTCATGAATAAAATGATGTCTTATTTCAATATGATTAGTTCATGAGTGTGATATGAGTTTCTTTGAGATATTAAATGCACTAATGTTTTCAAATTTTATAGGAACTGTATCGTAGTGCAATCCATAGTTTATGAGTTCGTTTCATATAAAGCGTTTGAGCACAACAACTCCAAGCCGCTATGTATTCAACCTCAGCTGTGGATAGTGCAACTGAGTTCTATTTCTTGGAGAACCAAGAAACCAGAGATTGTCCTAAATAATGACAAGTGCCCCTCGTGCTTTTTTGATCTACTTTACTACTGTCAAAGTCACCATCTGAATAACTTACAATCTCAAATGAGGTATACTTAGGATACCATAATCCAAATTCAATGGTTCCAATAAGGTATCTAAGTATCCTCTTGACTGCTAATAAATAAGACTCTTTAGGCGCAACCTGAATTCTAGTACACATAAAAATACTAAACATAGTATCAGGTTCGCTCGCAGTTAGGTATAACATGCTACCAGTCATACCACAGTAGAGCTTAACATCTACCGGTATGCCTTGTTCATCTTTATCTAATTTCGTGAAAGTGCTCATAGGTGTTGCTAAAATTTTACCATCTTCCATATTAAATTTATCGAGCTCTAACATATTTTGATTGGCATAAAAATGTTCCATGTTTGGCCTATTTAATCTAAATTCCTAGAAAGAAGTTAAGTTCACTAATCATGCTCATTTCAAATTCATTTTGCATGCATGTGGCAAAATCATTACACAACTCATCATTTGTAGCTCAAAAAATGATGTCATCTACATATATCTGTACTAGGAGCATGTGATCATTTTTAGCCTTTATAAAGAGTATTGTGTCTATCTTCCCTCTAGTAAACCCATTATCTAATAGAAAACCACTAAGCTTCTCATACCAAGCTCTAGGAGGTTGCTTCAATCCATACAAGGTTTTAGTCAATCGATAAACATGATTAGGGACTTTTTGGTTTTTGAATCCTAGAGGTTGTTCTATGTATACCTTCTCATTGATGTAGCCATTTAGAAATGTGTTTTTAACATCCATTTGATATAATTTGAAGCTCTTAAAAGCAGCATATACTAATAACATACGAGTGGCTTCCATCCTGGCCACATGAGCATATGTTTCCTCAATCTATACATTTTTCCTGGTTATACCTTTGGGCTGCTAGTTTGGATTTGTTTCTAATTAATATTCCATTTACATCATTCTTGTTCCTATAGGCTCATTTAGTTCCAATAATAGTGAAAGTCAATGTGTAGCCCCAAAAGGGGGGGAGGGGTGAATTGGGTTATTAAAATTTTCTTCAAATTCTTTTTATGAATTCTCAACCTCTTGTTAATTTAGCAATCACACAACCACAACTTAATTAAATAATCAATCCATAAACCAATATTCAATCAATCAAGTAACCAATCAACAACTAAACTAATCAACCACAAAATACCCAATCAAGATATGATATGCAGCTCTTTGGCAATTTTCAGCTTTTGCAAGAACTCAAGGTATTTGTTTGTAGCCTTGTGTATATGAATGAAATTTTCTTGCTCTCTCTCAACTAAGATTTCAGCAAATGATCAAACAACGTACTCCCTTTTGGATTTCTGTAAAAGTTTAATTAAATGTGCTTTCTTAAGTTCAGGGTCTTCTTAATCTCGGTTTTGATTTTTAGCAACCTGTACTTTGCATACACACCACACAATATATATATGCCGAAAGTAAAGAGAAGGGTAAGAGTGAGACTGAGATTTTTTGTGAGGTTCAGCTTATCCCCAACCTATGACCTCGCCTTAGGCCAATACCACCTAAGGTTTCCGCAATAGCACTCCTTTCTAGGTGGAGCAAACCGTTACAATCCCTTCTTTAGGGTGGAGCCCCCCTCTATAAGCGATACCCCATGTTTGTTCAGTCCTTAAATAGGCTAGAGCAACGCCTCTCTAAGCGATATCCCATGCTCGGTACAATGATCCAACAACCTGGACCGTTAAAGAAACTGCAAGACAAGAACAAATTCTTTGTGTACAAGAGATGCTCTCATATAGAGCTGGTTAGTACAATTGAAATTACTAATATACTTCAAAGTAAATATCAATATGGAAAGATGAAGTTCAAGAAGATATCACCAAGGTTCTTTCTTAGTTGCAGAACTTAGTTAAGAACACAAAAACTGTGGCCTTTAAATAAGCAAAACCTCAGTAGTGAAATTTAGAAATTGATTGCACAAGAGAGCTTTGAGAAACTTGGGAGATTTGAGAGCAAGAAAGCTTGATTGCTGTATTTTCTTTGTGTATTTAATCCTTAGCCTTGGGGGGTTATTTATAGATGAGAAAGCAAGTCTATTTTGTGTTCCCCAAGTGACTTGGAGTGTTTCCCAAGTTTATAGAAAGTTTGGAGCACAAGAAATACAAATTTGAATTTTAAAACATTTAAAAGTTATAGCCATTAATAGTGTTCAGTAGACTAAAGTATCAGGTTCAGTCTTCTGAAATTCTTTAAAACACTGAAAAACTAACTGGAAATAGGGTTAGTCGACTAGGCAGACATGGTTCAGTTTTCTGAGCTTCAGGTTTAGTCTACTAAAGTTCGGGTTCAGTCTATTGAGGATACACTGCCTTTTCAAAAATTCATCAAAAAATTCTTCAACGGACTGAACTTAATCTTTAGTCTTCTAAGGAAATTCTTCAGTCATCTGAGATTAAACTTCAGTCGTTTGACATCTTCAAACCCCCTTCAGTATTTTGGTCATAACATTTTCTATACAACTCCAAATTAGACGTTCTTTGTATCAAAAGAAAGCTAAGAGAAAATCTCACAACTGTCATGTTGAACACTATTTAATATAAGGAGTGTTTCATAAAGAAAAATGTACATCAATGTGGATATTATGAAAAAATAACAGAATTTAGAAAATCCCGTTTTAGTGCTTTTCATTCCAAAAATAATTTTAACCTTTTTGAAATAACTTTTAACATCATAAAAATATTTTACAAGTATTTTAAAAGGTATCTAGGTCCAATAAATTTACCTAAGAGTTTCATGCATCCTTATTGAAATTATTTGAAGTACTTACATAAAGATTTCTTAAGACTTTAACATTCTAAGCACTTAAGTCTTCATGCTTGTCTTTCTTTGACTCCATCTTGTCTTCTAGTTTCATGATCTTCAAGCTTTATTAGATCATCTTTGAATCCATTCCTTAATATTCTTTAAGCTTCATTTGATCATCTTTCTTTGGAGTATAAGCTTTCAATGGTCTTTGTAAGCACTTGACCTTGTATTCACTTACTTGAGTCTTGAAATATCATCACTTAACCAAATATGTTAAGTTCCTCTAATTTGTTATCATCAAAACAAGATTTTAAGCCTTGTAAGGCCAACAAATAGTATGATCATCTGGTCTAGGAACCAAGGTCCATACTTTGTTCCGCTTAAATTGATTAAACTTTTCTTGCATGGACATCACCCATAACTCATCCTCAATTGCCTCATTCACATTCCTCGGCTCTTCTTGAGACAAGAATACAAAGTGGCTACACAAGTTTCGAAGGGATTATAGGGTAGCTACATCTCATGATGGTTCACCTATGATTTGATCTTTGGGGTGGTTCTTCACAAATTTCCACTCTCTAGGTAGTTCATGTACCTCACTCTCTACCTGATTATCCTCAGCAGGTGATTCTTTTATTTCTATGCTCCTATCTTCATTATTTTCAATGGATAAATTTTCAAATCCCTTTCTAATTTCAATATCATCCTCATCGGACTTTTTAGAGAATGGATTGGACTCACCAAACACTACATGGATAGAATCTATAACAGTAAATGTTCTCTTATTATACACCCTATAGGCTTTACTATATAATGCATAAATTAGAAAGATTCCCTTATCTGACTTTGAATCAAATTTTCATAAGTTCTCATCATCTCTTAGAACAAAACATTTACAGCCAAAAACGTGGAAGTAGGAAATATTAAGTCTATGGCCATTCCATAATCTATAAGGGGTTTTGTTGAGAGTGGGTCTGATCAAAACTCTGTTCATTACATAGCAAGCAGTGCTTACTACTTCGGTCTAGAAGTATTTGGGTAATTTATATTCATTAAGCATTGTTCTACCCATTTCCTATAAAGACCTATTCTTTTTTTTAACTACACCGTTCTGTTGTGGAGTCCTTGGTGCAGAGAAGTTATGGGAAATACCATGATAATCACAAAATTATTCCATATCCCTATTTTTAAATTCTCCTCCTCTATCACTCTAGATATGTGAGACTTGATACCCTTTATCATTTTGGATTTTTCTACATAACCTAGCGAGATTTTCACATGCTTCATTTTTATGTGCTAGGAATAATACCCATATGAATCTAGAATAGTCATCAACAATTACAAAAGCATATGATTTTCCCCCTAGACTTTGAATCTGGCTAAGACCAAATAAATATAAGCACAACATCTGAAGTGGCCTAGTGGTGGAAATGACTTTCTTCTTATTAAAACTGGATTTAGTTTGTTTATCTAGTTGACATGCATCACATATCTTATCTTTCACAAATTAAGTATTAGGTAAACCATTAACTAATTCATTTTTAACTAGTTTTGACAATAAATCCATGCTAGCATGCCCTAATCTTCTATGCCAAAGCCAGCTAGCCTCATTTATAGCAGAGAAACATTTCACATGTTGGGAGGCTAAGTTACAAAAGCTAGTAGTATAGACGTTTTCATTTCTTTTAGTAGAAAATAGTATTTTTGTTCTCGGATATGTTCTCTATAGTGCAATTATCATGTTCAAAGGACACCCTATAACCTCTATCACTTAATTGACTTATGCTCAATAGATTATGCTTCAACCCATAAACAAGTAAAACATTATCAATAACTAGATAAGGTTCCTTACCAACCTTACCTACCCTGATGATCTTGCCTTTTGCATTGTCCTCAAAGGTCACAAATACTCCATCCTTTGGTGTGATGGATGCGAACTTAGCCTTATCGCCTCTTATGTGCCTTAAGCAGCCGCTATCCATGTACCACTTATCTTTAGAGGAGGACGACCTCAAGAACACCTGCAAAAAGCATTCAAGTGACTACTACTGGTACCCAAAATCTTTTAGGTCCATAGGGATTAGTGCCTGATTCTCCTTTGACTCTCTAGACTTTCTTAATTTTCACATATCTATTTTTAAATGGACAATAAAATTGTATATAACCTTTTCTTTTACATTTGAAGCACGTTGTATGCCTATAGGAATCTTTAGATGGGATATGCAGTTTTGATTCTCGTACAAAATATCCCATATAAATATTTTTTTGCCTCCTATTTTCTTTCCATTAAATCCAAGGTCTTCTTTGTCAAGAGAATTCTTTGGGCCCCAAGGAGTCTTTCAGTTATTTTGGCCTTCTGTGAATTTAAAAATGATTTCGGAGTTATCCTCCAATTTTCTCTCAAGACTAGCAATTTTCAAATCTTTTTCTTTTATTAAAGGGGAACAAGATTTCTTTTCTTTTTCAAAAACATTTGACAAATCTTTACATTTGATTTTCAAATCATCTTTTCTCTTAGGTCATTTTATCAAGCAATTTATGAACACGAATATATTCAAGCTGTAGTTCTTTATTTGTAGGCACGCTATCAACATTAGAATCATCACTAGAATAATAAGACGATAGAGAGAAAGATGAATATACCTCATGATCACCGTGTGCCATCAAACATAAGTTTGTGATTTCAGTGTTGCTGGTCTCGGTGTCTGAACTGTTGGTACTATGTCTATCCCAAGACGCGCCTGCTTTCATTGCCCTTTTCTCTTTTTTTTTTAATCCTTTTTTAGTAGTGGGCATTCTGGTCTAATATGGCCAACTTTGTTACAGTTAAAGAAAATGGGAGGATCTGATTTTTCCTTTTTCTTGCTTGACTCTCCCTTTTCAGATTTTGAGCTCCAAAATTTTGTAGATGATTTTCCGTTCTTCTTAAAGAACCTGTTGAATTTCTTATTTAGCAGTGTCATGTCCTCATCAAACTCTTGATCACTGTCTTCATTGGAGCTGCTGGTAGATACTTTCAGAGCAGTCACTTTATTTGCTCTGTTATGCTTACTCAACCTCTTATTTACTGCCATTTCATATGTGATAAGTGATCCAATAAGCTCATCCAGTGACAATGCCTTTAGGTTTCTCCCCTCAGCTAAGGCAGCGACTTTTGCCTCCCAGATTAGCAGTAGACCCCTATGTATTTTCCTAATCATTTCATATGTTGGGTAAATCTTACCGAGTACGTGCAAATAGTTGGTGATATGGGTGAACAAAGTGTACATGCTTTGTATGGATTTACTAGAATTCATCTTAAATGCCTCATATTCACTAGTTAACATGTTAATGCGACTATCCTTAACATCTCTAGTTCTTTCATATGTAACCTCTAGTTTATCTCATATTTCCTTAACAGTTGTGCATGCCATAACCCTATTAAATTCATTAACATCCAATGCACAATATAAGGCATTCATGGCAGTGGCATTTACCTGAATCATTTTCATGTCATCATTAGTGAGTTCATCTTCAGTCTTACGTAATTTCACTTCTGCATTTTTGTTGGAATAGGTGTATTCCCAAGAGGGGGGTGAATTGGGTATTTAAAAATTTATCCTTCCTAGGTTAAGTTTAAATTGCAGCCAGTAATACACAACATAGGGTCTTTCTAAAACAGTCTCAATTCCCCAAGCAATTAACTGAGCAAATATTCAAAGCACACATAGCAGACTCAATAATTCACAATCATACACAATGATAAAACATAATTTTCAAGTGTAGGAATTAAATTGTAGAAATTAAAATCAGGCACAAGAAATGTTATCAGGGTTTGGCCAAACTTACCTACGTCCCCACCTCAAGCTAACGAGTAAAAGGATTCCACTAACTTTGCTCATTTATGGGTGGAGCATCACCGATTACAATACCCTTTCCTTACTAGGCAAGGGAATACTCTAGGTCAGATTTACAAGGCTGGCTCCAACCTTTACAACCACACCTTATAAAGGTGTATCTGGTTTTCCTAACCGGGTCTAAACCATCTAGTGCTTTCTTAACTAGGTCTAAGCAATCCAGTGCTTTCTGAACTGGTTCTAAGCAATTTGGTGCATGTTATAGGCCAGCGCAATCCTTTTCCAATCACACATTGGGAATACAAAAATATTCAACATTTTTGTATACAAATAAATTTGCTTCTTACACTAAGCAGATTTGTATCACAATACTCACAAATGATAAAGATTTATGCTCAATAGAGTTTGTGAAATTCACCTCTCAAAGATATGTTAATTAAATCATGTGTGAGACGATAATATAAATGATCTTTGACTTTGGTATGAAATATTCACTATGTGTATTTCAAAGATCTAAAATCCAAAGAAAATAACATCTCCAAAATTATTTTTCAATAACAAAGAATAAGAGATGATGATGATTAGCCTTGCACAAATAAATATTTTCATGTATGCACAAGAATATCTTCAACAAATATTTGCAAGGTTAAGTTTAGTAGATGTTGAAAATAGCTCACAACAATGAAGATCAAACACTCTTCAAGTTGCAATTGGTTTGCAAATGAAGAGTACGAAAAATAATGTTGTAACGCCTTGAACTCAAAACTGGGGTTCAAAGTGTTATTTAAAATAAATCTCTGATACCATATAACAAAACAATGGAAGATCTCCATAACAATTATCAGAGCACTAAAAATTAACCTTTATTACAATAAAAATCCCAACACAACAATAAGATTTTGAGGTTATCCAAAACATAAATAAAATACTAACAATTCTAACCAAGGACCTTCAATCCCACCCATGCTTCCACCGCGCTACTCTGATTCCTGTCATACTCCATATGGTATCTGAAAATTGTTAGATATAAATAGGGTGAGACACCTCTTAGTAAGGATATAATAAATTATTATCACTGTGTGGCCAAGGAGTTTTAGTGTATCATATATATATATAACATTTAATACTGTAACATTCATGTTTACATATAAAACAACTAAACATTTACATAAACCAATAATTCTATCTCCTCATTCCCTGGATCATGTTTATGTATAAGCAATTCTATCTTTCGGTGACCACATCTGGTGCATACCCAGGCACTCGTTGTGAGGCGTTATACCTCACCGTCCCCCACCAGCAAGCCCTCGGCTAAGTCTCGAGGATCAGGGTCCCATAATCAAGATCGCATCCCTTTTTGCCTTGATATCACCAAAAATATCCCTCACATATACAATTGCACAATACCATCGTACCATATTCATAAAGGTCTACCCACATTACTATCAACAATCTTAAAAGTCCAAGTGTAGTCTCAAGAGGTGGGAGGTGAATTGAGTTATTAAAATTTTCTTTTAATTCTTTTTAAGAATTCTTTAACCTTTAGCAACACTCAAAAAAAAACTTAGTTTGTTTAATTAATCCACAATCATCCTTAATATCAACACAAGTAAACAATAACCAAACAATCCAATCAAACACAATATACTCAATCAAGATATAAGATGTAGCACTTTTCATCTTTAGCAAAAACTCAAGGTAGGGTTCATTTATAGCCCTATGAATATGTGTTTGTTTTAAGCCCTATAATGAATGAAATTTTCTTGTCCTCTCTCAACTAAGATTTCCACAAATGATTAAACAACGTACTCTCTTTTGGATTTCCGCAAAAGTTTAATCAAACGTACTTTCTTAAGTTCAAAGTCTTCTTAATCTCGGTTTTTGATTTTCAGAAACCTTCACTTTGCATACACACCACACAATATAAATATGTTGAAAGAAAATAGAAGAGTAATAGTGAGACCGATATTTTTACGAGGTTCGGCTTATCCCCAGCCTATGTCCTTACCTTAGGCCAATACCACCTAAGGTTTCCACTATAGCACTCTCTTCCGGGCGGAGCAAACCTTTACAAATCCCTCCTTAAGGGTAGAGCCCCCTCTCCAAGTGATACCCCGCTCTTGGTCCAATGATCCAAACAATCCTTGAATCGTCAACAACTACAAGAAAGATAATATAAAATCTGGTGTACGATGACACTCTCAAAAGAACATATTAGTACAATTGAAAGCACTATATACTTCAATATAAAATATCAAAGGAAATAGAATTGAAGCTCAAGAGTGATTTCACCAAATTTTTTCTCAAGATGAGAATCAACGATTTAGAAGTTTAGAACTTAGAGAAAGATGATTTAGTACTTTAGAATTCTTCAGCAATTAAAATTTGCAAGAATGAGCAAGAGATATCTTTGAGAGAGCAAGAGAGCTTTCAGCTTTTGAGCAAATTTTTAATTACTTGGTATGATTTGATTCGATAAAACATGTATTTATAGGCTCGTAAAGGTATTTTCGTGTTTCCCAATATTACTTGGAGTATTTCCCAAGTTTTTATGAAATTTGGGGCATAAGAAACTTAAGTTTGAAAATTAAAACATTTAAAAATTATAGTCGTTAACAATGTTCAGTTGTCTAAAGCATCGAGTTTAGTCTTCTGAAGTTCTTTAAAATACTAAAAATAGAATTGAAAACAGGGTCAATTGACTGAGGTGACACAGTTCAGTCGTCTAAGGCTATACTACCTCTTCAGGAATTCATCAGGAAATTCTTTAGTAGACTGAACGTAATCTTCAGTCGTATGAGAAAATTCTTTAGTCTTCTGAGATTAAACTTCAGTCATCTGGGCAGTTAAAAATTTAGTTTTTTAGTTTAGTTTTCAAAAATTCTTTGCTTTCTTACTTTGATTACTCATAAAACTTTTTTCGGGGTTTTTACAGTAAAGTTTCTAAGACCACAATAACCCCTAAAGAGCTTCAAAATATTTCCATGTGATATTTCAATATGAAGTACTTACATCATTTGTCTTAAAGCCTTAAACATTCTAATCTTCAACTCTTCCATGGTTTTTTTGCTTTGAATCCCCTTTTAACTTGAGCTTGAATCAGCCTTACATACTTTACTCATTTTGGTGTTGCTTGAGCTTCCTTTAGATCACTTTAAATATGAATGTGACTTTTTAGTCCTTAGTGATCTTGAACTTTTATTGCTATTCTTTCTTTTGAAGTTTGTCTTTAAGCATTCCTGAAACATCATCACTTTAACAACACATGTTAAATCAGCCTTCAATTGTTATCATCAAAATGAGATTTGAAAGCAAGTTAGGCCAACGATCCCCCCCTTTTTAATGATGACAAATAAGGAGCAAAAATGAAAGATCCTTTGAAAAGGCTTCCCCTTACAATAAGCATGTCTTTTAACAATTTTGAAAAATGATGATATCAAATATGAATAAGTTCAAAAAAATAAAAATAACATTTGGGCATATGAACACACACAATCAAGTATATTTCATTATAGCATATGTCATCATGTAGTATGCTTTAACTTCTTTAACATATTTGCTCATTGTGCTTTAACATTCATAATTGCTCAAACTTCA
This sequence comes from Malania oleifera, assembly GCF_029873635.1. Lineage (NCBI taxonomy): Eukaryota > Viridiplantae > Streptophyta > Magnoliopsida > Santalales > Ximeniaceae > Malania > Malania oleifera. The sequence goes on from NC_080428.1 coordinate 8,193,220, forward strand.
TACTCATATCACAATCCATATTTGCTCAAAATTCATAATTATATTTCCTCAAGATCTATACTCATATTTGCTCAAAATCTATACTTATATTTGCTTAGAATCTTCTCTCCCCCTTTGACATCATTCAAAAATAATTGAGGGGCATAAGGCAAAAAGTCATTATAAGAGCATAGTCAAGTTATACAAGCATAGGAAATTCAAGCAAATAAAAGCAAGACAACATAAAAACCAAACGTTTACATACAGAGTACTTAATACAGTAAAAGACTAAAATTCAGTTATTAGCATCATCATCATTATCCTTTTCAGCATCTTCATCACCTTCCTCTTCTTCACTTTCCTCAGTATCTTCATCATCACTTCGAGGGGGCGAACTAGTGTACATAGGATCATCACCTCGGGATGAGCTAGCATGATATTTCTTGATATGAGTGAGGCGCTGTTTAACTGAGGAAAAATTCTCCTAGAGGGTTTGAAGGCTAGACCTCATATCCCTATTGAAGGTGGAGAATTCACGATAAAAGGGCATGGGCCAAAAGGGAATTTCTGCAGAAGGTCCTTGGTCTTGAGTTGGAGGAGGAGGAGGAGGTACACCTACTGGTGCTCGTTGAGGTCTTCCTCCTTTTAGGTACCAACCCTGATCACTCTTGTCATACCCCATTTGCTTAAGGGTTGTGGAGTTGAAGAGGTCATAACGAGTATGTTTTATGAACAACTCGGAAGGTTTAGTAACATCAAGCTGAGCAAAAATGAGGTTTAAAGCACCTACATATGAAAGAGTAACTCTAGATGCTTCTAACTTTTCCCACATCCACTTCAAAATAAGACTAGACAGATCAAGTTTCTTTCCTTTAAGTAAACACCAAAAAATAAAGCACTCAACATAGGAAAGATGATCGAAAGAGCCGGTCTTGGGTAAAATGCTATGTGAAATGATTTTGTGGAGGATTTGGGCCTAGAGATTCAATTGTTTGTACAACGGTGTGAAGTCTTGCTCTAAAATCCAGGATTGAGCAAAAGCAGGACATTCAAATTCTCCTAGAGTGATATGTAGAATGGGAGCTAAAATTTGAGGAGTTAAAACAATTTTATTGCCTCTAACCTCTGTAGTTAAAACACCATCTCCATGAATCATGCTAGCATAAAAATTGTTGAAAAGATTTGGGAACATGCCTTTGGCTTGGTAAACCACAAAGTTCTTCTAACCTATATTCCTAAACATGGGTAGTATTTCATGAAATTATGTATCAAAGAAGGTGGCGTCGATCACCTTACCAAGAATAGGATCCGTAGAACGGAGAGTAGAATAATGTCGTCTTAGTGCGAGGCATATTGAAGGTCTGAGAGCAAAATCCATAGGTAAGGAAGTATAATCGTGTTGGGAGGCTTGGATTCAAGAGATATTTGGTGAGGATTGAAGGACACAAAGAGTTGGTACCTCAGATGAGAGATGGAGCAGTGTTCAGAAGTATGAAGTTAGGCTTTTTGCGTGTTAAATATATAGATCTTGTGACTTCAATATACTGAAGATTAAGCTCAGTGGTCTAAAGATTTATAGAATAGGAATCTAAACAGGCAGTAACACCTCAGTCAACTGAGGTGTGATGGCTCAATCGACTGAGCCTTTAGGTTACAGTGCTTAGTCGTCTGAGCTTCCAAGCTCAGTTGTCTAAAGTATATAAGTTTGTACAAATTCTTTTTATGCTTATCCTAAAACTTTTCAAAATTACTTCCCTACTATGTTACAATCCAAGTTCTCTTCTAATGGATATGAATCTTTCTTCGGAGAGAGGTTTTGTAAAGATGTTCGCCCATTGGTGATTTGTGTTTATAAATTCAAGTAGGATGTCTTCTTTTTTAACATGATCTTTTAGAAAATGATGTCTTATGTCAATGTGTTTAGTTCTTGAGTGTGATATAGGATTTTTAGATATATTTATTACACTTGTGTTATCATAGTTGATTAGAATAGTTGTATATTCTAGATTAAAGTCTTTTAATTGTTGTGTCAAGTACAAAGTTTGCACACAACAACTCTCAGCTGCTACATATTCAACTTTTGTGGTTGATAAGGCTACGAAGTTTTGTTTCTTTGAAAACCAAGATACTAATGATCGTCCTAGGAAGTGACATGTACCCCTTGTGATTTTTTTATCAATTTTACATCCTGCATAATCAGCATCCGAGTAACTAATCATTTCGAATCCGTTGTCCTTTGGATACCAAAGTCCTAGATCAATTGTTCCTAACAAGTATCTTAGGATTCTTTTCATAGCTACTTGATGAGATTCTTTAGGTGTTGATTGAAATTGTGCACACATGCACACACTAAACATAATATCGGGCCTACTAGATGTTAAGTACAATAAGCTTCCTATTATACCTCGATAATATTTCATATCAACTGGTTTTCCCTTTTCATATTTATTAAGGCTTATTGAAGTACTCATGGGAGTTCTTATGGGTTTACTTCCTTCCATATCAAACTTTTTAAGCATATCTCTTATGTATTTTGATTGATTAATGAATGTTCCATTTTTAGCTTGCTTAATTTGTAAACCTAGGAAGTAATTTAATTCTTCCATCATACTCATCTCGAACTCATTTTGCATACACTTTGCAAATTCCTTACATAATTCATCATTCATAGCACCAAATATGATATCATCAACATAGATTTGAATTATAAGCATGTCTTCATTTTTGGTTTTAATGAATAAAGTGGTATCTACCTTTCCTCTCGAGAAGCTATTATCTAGTAAGAATCTACTTAATATTTCATACCAAGCTCTAGGAGCTTGTTTTAATCCGTATAATGCTTTAGTTAATCTAAACACATGATCTGGATGCTTTATGTCCTCAAATCCAGGAGGTGGTTCTATATATACTTTTTCATTACTATAACCACTTAGAAATGCACTCTTTACATCCTTTTGATATAATTTAAATTCTTTATAAGATGCATAAGCTAAGAGCATTCTTATTGCTTCCATTCTAGCTACGGGAGCAAATGTTTCATCATAGTCTATCCCTTCTTCTTGGTTATATCCTTTAACTACAAGTCTAACTTCATTTGTAACTACTATTCCACTTTCTTCCTTTTTGTTATAATTGAATGATTTCCCAGTTTGGGGACTAATATCCATACTTTGCTTCTTTCAAATTGATTCAACTCTTCTTGCATGGAAATTATCCATGAATCATCACTTAAGGCTTCTTCTATATTCTTTGGTTCTTATTGAGATAAGAAGGATAGTAATTGAATAAATTCTTCAATAATGATCTAGTAGTTACTCCTCTAGAAGGTTCTCCTATGATTTGATTTTGGGCGTGATTTCTTACATATTTCCATTCCCTTGGTAATTCAGGATTTTCTATAGGATTATCTTTTGGAATTTCTTCATTGTTCTCTTCTTTTTCTTCTTTGATTTCTAGACCTTATTCTTTTTGTGAAATATCATCTTTTTCTTCATTCTTGATTTCTTTTGCAAAGTGATTTGATTCATAAAAGGTTAGATGAATTGATTCAATAGTTGTTAGTGTTCTTTTGCTATAGATTCTAAAAGCCTTACTATTTGCAACATATCCTACGAAGATACCTTCATCTGACTTAGCATCAAATTTCCCTAAGTCATCTTTGTCATTAAGTACAAAATACTGACATCTAAAAACATGAAAGTAAGCTATGTTAGGCCTTCTTCTTTTCCATAATTCGTAAGGAGTTTTATTTAGGCTTGATCTAATGGAAACTCTATTTATTACGTAATAAGCAGTATTAACAGTTTCAGCCCAAAAATACTTAGGTAGTTTATTTTTATTTAACATTGTTCTAACCATTTCTTGAAAGGTTCTATTCTTTCTTTCAATGACTCCATTTTGTTGTGGAGTTCTAGGGGCTAAGAAATTATGACTAATTCCAAGATCATTACAAAACATTTCAACATCTTTATTTTTTAACTCTCTTCCTTGATCACTTTTTATATTTGAGACATTGTATTCTTTCTTATTTTGGAGTTTCTTGCATAGATTTATCAACATATTGCAAGCCTCTTCCTTGGATGCTTAAAACAATACCCAAGTAAACCTAGAATAGTCATCAACTATTATGTTGACCCTATGGGCCATACCGTGTTTTGATTATGACAAATACTTTGGTATTTAATGGTTACCAAGTTTGTGTGCAGGTTCTCATTGACAAGTTCATATAATGGCATACGGCAACCTGAAGAGAAGTGAAGACCCCAATACATTTATTAATTGTTGTAATGTTATTGGGTCTGTAATAGTAATTAGGATATGGTTTGTAATTATCTTTGCATGTCATGCATGTAGGTATTTGTAAGCTCTCAAAAAGACCGTAGCTTGACCATAGGGACCAAATGACTTTAGGGCACCCTTCGTTTGACCAACGCCAAGTTTTTGGGCTTACTTGAAAAGACCTTAGGTACCTACACTTAGTGCATATTTTCCCCAAAATCACTTACATTATCAAGGGAAATAATTAAAGTAAAATTAGACAAAATAGGGTAAGTGTGTGAGAGGTCGCGCGACCGAACCTCAGGAGTTCAAAACTCCTCAGGTGCCCGAACTACTGGAAAGTCAACAGTTTGACCAGGCTTCGGGCGATCGAACCCAAAATGACCTTATCTCCCTCGGGTGCCCGAACCTTTAGAAGGTTACTTTTCACCAACTTGGGCTGCCGAACCTTCGTGTTCAAATTAGACTTCGGGCAACTGAATTGGTTAGTTCGGTTAACCAAACTTAGCACCGGGCACCTGAACCTATGAACAAATGTTTCTGACTTTTGTTCGGGCTACCGAACCTTCACTCGAGCTACCGAACTATTTTTAAAAGTTTCTTTAAATGAGTCTGTTCGGGTGACCGAACCATAGTTCAGCCACCCGAACCTCGCCGGGTTAAAATTATTTTAACCAAGGTAAATACGAGTTAATAAGGGTTAAATGTGCTTAAGCATTTTGGAACTTTTCTAATAATACCGAATAGGTCCCAAACAGTTATATTTTTTACCTTGTCTATAAATATGGGTTCATTTGTAAGGATTAGCATGAGATTAGCCAAAAACAATTAGCAAAAAATCCTCTCTATTTGAAAATCCCACTTTGCTCAAATACTTTCAAATACTCATTCCTTTGATAAATCTTGGTATTGTAAGAGCTTAGTGAGTGTGCTTGTGATTGCTAGTATTGCTAATACTCCCAGTGTGCTTGTGTGATTGAGATAATGTTTTTGGGGAGTTTATCTTAGGTTTATCCCACAGATTTTCATACTATAAATCTTGTGTTGGGATAACCTAGTAGGCTTAGGATATTTGCATTGTTATCGCAAGTGTCCAATAGCTTTGTTTTTGGTTGTGCAAAAATATTTTCAAGCAAGCAAAATATTTTCAAACTAGTAGTGTGCCTATTTCATTGAAGAAAATCTCCTTAAACTAGTTTGAATATATGATTGATATCTCTGGAATACTGATGTGCTATTGATTTGTGCTTTGCTTAAATTCCAAAGTATTACTTGTTTAGAACACTCTTGAATATTATTGTGATCATATCTTGTTGAGTGTTATTTGCACGTATATACACATCACTGAGCTTACATCTACCTACATAGTTGATGTGTATGTGATTGATTAAGCATACTACCCGTACTTGGATACATATCTACTTTACATGAAAGCACAATCACTATACCAACTTGATTGAGAAAAATACTATTGTATTTCCAAGCATGGGTCTAAAGAGGGAGACTAGCCCTGTGAAATAGTCTCAGATTGGCTTAGACCCGATTAAGAAAGTTAGGTGCGTCATCCTGTTAAGGCGTGTTGGTTGAGGTCAGCCCCTTGAATTGACTTTGTTGTATTAGGTACCGCTCCACCCGTTAAGTGAGCCATTAGTGGAATCCTTGGGCTTACGAGCTAGAGGTGGGGACGTAGGTATAGTTGGCCGAACCCCGATAACATATCGTGTGTCTATTTATATTTCTGAACTTTATATTTACCACATGTGTATGTTATTGTTTGAATGATGTGCATGATTTAAATTATGTATATTACACTTATCTGCGCATTTGGGTTGATAGACCTAGGTTGTGAATGCACTGTTGCTCAACTAGTTTAACCTAGGAGAAAAAGTTTTTAATTTCCAATTCACCCCCGTATTGGGAATACACCAAAGCTAACATATTACGAAGGCATATTGCTTACCTCCTAAGCTTTGAATTCTAGTAGGACCAAACAAATCCAAATGTATAAGTTCTAAGGGTTTACTTGTCAATATATGTTTCTTCTTTTTAAAGCTTGTCTTGTTTTGTTTTCCGAGTTGGCAACCATCACAAATTTTATCCTTAATGAACTTTGTATTAGGTAAACCTTTGACTAAATTCTTCTTAGATAGTTTTGATAGAAGATCCATGCTTGCATGTCTTAGTCTTCTATGCCATAGCCAACTAGCTTCACTTATGGCAGCCAAGCATGTTACATTTTGAGAAATTAGACTTTCAAGGTTTATACAATACACATTGTTAATTTTGTATGCTGTGAATAGAATTTCATAATTTCTAGCATTTTGAACTATACACTTATTGTTAGAATTGGTGTATTCCTAAGAGGGGAGGGGGGGTGAATTAGAATTTTAAACTTTTTCTCCTAGGTTAAGTAAGATATCAGTATTATTTCGCAACTTAGGGTCTTTCTAAGCAATCCAAAATGTGCAGATAAGATTAATATGCAGAAAGAAAATCATGCACGACATTCATAATATTACATACACGTGTAGTAAATAAGTTTGCGAAAAAATAAAATGCACACACGATATGTTATCGCAGTTCGGCCAATACTGCCTATGTCCCCGCCTTGGCTCACAAGCACAAGAATTATTACTATTGCTCACTTAACGAGTGGAGTGGAACCAGATACAACCAGGTCAATTAGCAGGGCTGACCTCAACCTAAACACACCTTAATAGGATGGGGCACCTAGCATTCCTGTAATGACTTGAAAAATAATGGTTTTTAAATAATAAAGAGGGAGGGAAATGGAAAAAGAAATAGAAGGAGGAAGCAGGCTACTTGAATGAACGCTTCGCGTTCGTCGACGACATTGAACTTTGGATATAATAACCTAAAATTCTTACATAGGGCCTCATCTACGAACATAGGGAATTCGTCAACGAGCGCATAAGGGGATCTTGTCAACAAAGCCACGCCTCGTCGACGAGAAGATACTGAGAGGGCTTTTAGGATAGTCTGAAATTCATCGATGAGGGAGGAAGTTCGTCGACGAAATTATTAAAGGACTCGTTGATGAGGTGACGTGTCTCGTCGATGAATCCAGCTCTATAAATAGTGAAAACCTGGATTTTTGGTGAAATTTTGGTGCAAGAAACCTCCATTTTCTCTCTTTACGCCCCTTTCCCCTTCTCTCTTCGATTTCGGCTCTGGTTCTCGCTAGATTGAAGATCTAAGGCAACTACGATGCTTTTGGCGAAGTTTTCAGTAAGTCTATGGGAGTTGATCGTGGGGGAAGTCAGTTTTAAAATCAACCCAAATTCAGGGTAAGGCATTTTATTCATATTATGTCTTTCTCATAGTTATAAAAAATGTTTTAGGTAAGAAAATACTGATGTTTTGTTCTGGGGAGTGTGGTTTTCCGGTTGTTGAACTAGGAACCCTGCGGGTATAGGGTCAGAATTTCATAAGGGCTTTTCAGAGTTAAGGTAAGAGAAATATGCTATACTAGGAGTTTTAAGAATGTTAACAAAGATTTGATAGACACATATATATACCAGTTTATTATAAAGTTTTTACAGAATAAGAGTTTTAATGTTTGTGTGGCCTGAGTAGATATTTACTTGATGTAGAATTTATATAGTGTTTCAACATATCATGTTATATGGTATATATATATATACAGATATTCACAGATATTTTAACAGACAGATTTATATAGATTTTATTCAGTTCCGTATATTATAGTATTTTCAGAATGCTATGTTTTCCTAAATGTCATAATGCACAATTTATATAGACAGATTATTATACAGACAGTTTATAAAGACAGATTATATAGTTATAGCATCAAGATGCTACAGTTACTCAGATGTTACAGTATTTACAGTATGGTATTATAGCGTTATAGTTATTTTGGAAACATGATGAAAATAGTAAAGATATATATATATATATATATATATATATAAATGTACTTATATAGTATTAGATCCTTGTGGAAATATTACAGACAAAAACAGTTTACAGAATACGGTACCATTGCTATATATAGATAGAGTGCAACCACATATCTCAGATAGTGTGTGGGTATTATCTAACTGTTCTTGGAGAGGATGCAACTCCCTAGTACGCTGGGTAGAGGGGGCCGGTTAGATGAGGTAGCAGCCAGTCTCGTGCTTAGGAGTGGATGCAGTTTGGCTGGGCTGAGGTAGTGTAAAGTATGATGACTTACCTGGGGGGCTGACCAGGTTAAGTCCCACCTACGAGCCGCACAACACTGTCATGAGGGGTTAAATCATAACATACAGAGTCCCAAGGAAAGAGCACAGTTATTTATATGTATACAGTTTTACAGCTTTTGTTGTATATAGTATGATATAGCAATATAAATGATTTAAAATTTAGATGATATAAATGTTTTAAACTACTATACATGTGTTTTACAGATTGCCAGATCATGCAGTTTTATATATATTAATGTTATAGTTTTATGACTCGGTTGCCACACACTAGTAATAGCATGTTTTCACTTACTAAGCGTCAACTCACCCCATTACTTTAACATTTTTCAGGTGAGCTAGCTAGGTGAGCAGATCAGGCTCGCAAATAGAGATCACTTGGTCACCCTAGTTATAAAGTAAGTTTTTGTGTAGGGTTTTGTATTTTTGGGGTGGTTGACACTGGAGAGAGAGATGTATTATGTAGTTATGGTTGCAAATACTGAATTATGCTATTGTGTATATATATGTATATGTGGTTATGTGATTTATGTTTTTCGTTGCTTAGGGGTACCCATTATATTTAGATATTGGAGTAATCTGTTATTATAAAAATAAAATGGTGAGAACTTTGAGGACGTTACATTTCCTAACCGGATCAAAGCCAATCCGGGACTATTTATCAGGGCTAGTCTCCCTCTTTAGGCCCTTGCTTGGAATACAATAATGAAATAAAAATTTTTGTATACAACCAAATATGCTTTGTAAACTAAGTAGATGTGTACGAATATGCTCAACCAAATCATGCACTCATATATGATAGGATTTCAAGCTAAAGTGAGATTTTGTTAACCAATGTGGTAACTCTCAAACAGGATGTAAATCAATGTGTGTATGTGAGAGTGAGGCTTTTGATGTCAAGCCAACATGCTTGTAATGTGATTAATCATAAGCTTTCTATAACCCTAACAGATATTTCAAACAATATTTTTCAAACATCAAGCATAGTAGATAATAGGGTTTTCAATCTTGCTAAAAATGTTTTCATCAAAGCACAAATCAAGCTTATGAAAACTTGTAATGAGGATGCAAGATCTTAAACCACACAAGGGTTTTTCCTAATCAAATATTTATGAATGAAATATTATGGGAAAAACCTTAGCTAACTCTCCAAAAAATCAACACATAATCAAATATAAAACAAGGGAGAGTTTAGCTTATACAAAGAGTATGAAGAACACTACCTTCTCTCAAGATTAATGACTAGATGAGTATAGGAGGTAGATTTTTGAAATAGGATTGAAGAGATATGTAGATATAGAGATTTTGGACAAAGATATTTTCAAAGAATTTTTACTAATCTCAAATCCTAATCCATGCTTTATTTTGCTAATGAAGGGTTATATATAGAATTTGGAAAGAATATAGCTATTGGGGACACGCTAGGTATTTTTGAAAAAGATTAAGTAAGTTTAATTAAAGTTAATCCAGTTTAACTTTAAGTAAAAATTCAACAACCCGAAAGGCTCGATCGACCGTACTTGAGGTTCGGTTGACCGTAGTGTCCAATTCGGTCAACCATGGAAAAATTGAACTGAAAGTATGGTCGACCATATTGAGGGTTTCAAAGGCGATTTTCCAAATTCGCATGGTTCGGTCGACCAGGTCATTTTGAGCTAGGATGTTCGGTCGACCGGGCAGTTGGAAATTCCCACGTAGGGTTCGGTCGACCAGGGCGTTGCCTATATGTTTCTGGTCAATCAACCAAGGGGTCAACTTGTTGACCCAGTGGGGGTTCAGTTGACCAAGACATTGGAGTACATTTCTGGTCGGTCGACCGAAGGGTCAAAATATTGTCCCGGTGGAGGTTCGGTCGACCGAAGGTCTTTGTGCATTAATGTTTAGTTGACCAAACATGCCAATTTGGGCATTCGGTCATTTTCTTCTTATGAGAATGTCCCTATACATATGATGATTAATTTTAAGACAATAGGGCATATTTTAATGAAGTATAAAGAGTCCTAAGGTCAATCCAGGTCGTTTAAGCATATACCCTAAAAAATCCGACGTCGGTCGACCATCCCTAAGGTTCTGTGGCCCCTTATGATCAGTCAATGGTCATCACTGAGCTTTTATCCATATCATGCATGCAATGTATTATTACAGACCAAATTAAAAATTAAATGTAATACAATGAAATTTAAATGTCTTCTTCTATCTTGCTCTTCAATTCCATGGAATGTGCCAGATTGATGTGAGTTTTAAGTTCCTGTTGGCTTCTATTTTACGGTATCTTATGTCTATGCTGAAATGAAAACCTGTTCACACACTAAATGCACACATAAGACACTGGTGGTTTTTCAGCATCAAAATAGGGATTGGACTCAAAAAGTCAACACTTATCTTTCTTAAATATTATGACCTTTGTCACTAAGTTGACTTATACTTAGAAGATTATGTTTTAGTCCATCAACTAACAAAACATCATCAATAGTAAGTGAGGGTTCTTTACCAATTTTGCCTAAGCTGATAATTTTACCTTTGGCATTGTCACCGAAGGTCACATATCCTCCATCTCTTTGAGCTAGGGTGGTGAACTTTGTTCAATCTCCCATCATATGTCTTGAACACTTGCTGTCCAAGTACAATTTTTCTTTGGATGGAATAAACCTAAAGCATACCTACAAGGAAGGATTTATGGTGTTACTTTTTAAAATCCAAACTTTCTTAATTCTTTTTAAATCATGTCTAGTTTTAGTGTTAAATTTCCACTCATTCTTAACTTTGACATATTTCTTCTTAAGTGGACAATTAAACATTATGTATCCCTTATTCCTACACAAGTAACAAGTAGTATGTTCATGTATGTTTGTAGAGGATGTACTTGCATAGTGTTTTTCTTCTTTCACAAAGTATCCCATGAATAAGTTCTTCTTTCTTTTGTTGGCAATTCCGTTGTAACCTATTCCTTCTTTGTTGTTAGTCATCCTTTGTTGTCCAACCATTTTCTCAAAATTCTTTTTTCCTTTAGTGAAGTTGTAAATGATTTTTTCTTTATCTTCAATTTTACTTTTGAGATCATTTATCCCTATATCTTTCTTGTCATCATCATTCACTTGTGATTTCACTAATTCTCAAGACATATTATGAATTTTCTTCATTAAATCATTAATGTGAGAATCCTTTTCTTTTTCGGCCAATTTATAACTTTCTAGTTGATTCTTATGATTTTCATTTTGTTCTTTTAAGGCTATGTTTCTCTTAGATGCTTTGATGAACCAATTGTGTAAGTTAAATAGTTCAGCTTGAATTTCTTTGTAAGAAGGCAAACTTTAACATGATTCATCACTTGATTTTTCCGAGGAGGAGTAGTAGGAATTTACCTTAGCGTTGGGTGCCATGAAGCACATGGTTGCCATCTCTTGTTCACTGGATTCATTCTCCGACTTGCTTGAGGTTGTATCGTCCCATGTGGCTTTCATTGTTATTTTCTTCTTCTTCTTTTCTTTCTTGAGCTATGGGCAGTCAGGCTTAATGTGTCCAACCTTTTTACAATGATAGCAAGTAGGAGGATCATTTTTATTTTTATTTTCCTTCTTACTTGTTTCACCTTTTTCAGTTTTTGTACCTCTGAATTTTCTAGTGAACTTCTTATTTCTTTTAAAGAATTTTTCAAGTCTTTTAGTGATAAATGCTAGTTCTTCATCATCTAATTCACTCGTTTCATCATCTTCTTCACTTGAGCTTTCTTTAGATGCTTTAAGAGCTATAAATTTCTTATTTTATTTTTCAATGTTCCTTTTTCTCATAGCCATTTCAAAAGTGAGAAGTGATCCTATAAGTTCATCTAGTGAGGTGGTCTTGAGATTTCTACCTTCTGTTATGGTTGTAGCTTTTAGTTCCCAAATGGGTGGAAGTCCTCTAAGGATTTTACGTATCATCTCATAAGTGGAATAAGTTTTCCCTATAGCATTTAATGAGTTTATGATATGTGTAAACATAGTGTACATGTTTGTGAACGATTCATCAGGATTCATCCTAAAGGCTTCGTATTCACTAGTCAACATATTGATTCTATTATCTCTAACATCTACGGTACCTTCGTAGGTTACTTCAAGCTTATCCCAAATTTCTTTTGCTGTTTTACAAGCCATAATTCTATTGAATTCATTGATTTCAAGTGCACAATATAGGGTGTTTATAGCACTAGAGTTAACTTGCAGCCTTTTATAATCCATCTCGGTTATCTCTTTTTCTTCCTTAGGAACCTCTTTTCCGTCTACTAGTTTGGTAGGAATTAAGTCACCATTTGTGATAACCTTCCAAGATTTTCAATCCATAGTTTGAAGATAAATCCTCAATCGTTGTGGTGTAATTAAGTCCATTGAAGACAGGTGGTCAAGTTAAGGATTGACCCTTTCCAAAGGGAACTACTCCTACATGTGCAATGTATATCTTTATATTACTACTTTTCAAGATTTGTTATAACACGGATCTGATACCAATTGAAAGTCAAGGTGTAGTCCAAAGAGGGGGGGTGAATTGGGTTATTAAAATTTTCTTTTAATTCTTTTTAAGAATTTTTTAACTTTTAACAACACTCAATAAAAATTTAGTTCGTTTAATTAATCCACAATCATACTTAATCTCAACACAATTAAACAATAACCAAACAATCCAATCAAACACAATATACTTAATCAAGATATAAGATGTAGCACTTTTCAGCTTTAGCAAAAACTCAAGGTAGAGTTCATTTGTAGCCCTATGAATATGTGTTTGTTTCAAACCCTGTAATGAATGAACTTTGCTTGTCCTCTCTCAACTAAGATTTCTGAAAATGATTAAACAATGTACTCCCTTTTGGGTTACCACAAAAGTTTAATCAAAAGTTCTTTCTTAAGTTAAGAGTTTTCTTAATCTCGGTTTTTGATTTTCAACAGCCTGCACTTTGCATACACACCATATATAGGCTAAAAGTAAAGAGAAGGGTAAGAGTGAGACTAAGATTTTTATGATGCTTATCCCTAGCCTACGTCCTTGCCTTAGGCCAATACCACCTAAGGTTTCCACTATAGCACTCTTTATAGGCGGAGCAAACCTTTACAAATCCCTCCTTAAGGGTAGAGCCCCCTCTCCAAGTGATATCCAGCGCTTGGTCCAACGATCCAAATAATTCTTAAATCGTCAATAACTACAAGAAAGATAATATACAATCTGGTGTACAATGACACTCTCAAAAGAGCAGATTAGTACAATTGAAAGCACTATACACTTCAATATTAAATATCAAAGGAAATAGAATTGAAGCTCAAGAGTGATTTCACCAAATTTCTTCTCTAGATGAGAATCAGCGATTCAGAAGTTTAGAACTCAGAGAAGGACGATTTAGTACTTTAGAATTCTTCAGCAATTAAGATTTGCAAGAGTGAGCAAGAAAGATCTTTGAGAGAGCAAGAGAGCTTTCAGCTTTCGAGCAAATTTTTAATTACTTGGTATGATTTGATTTGATAAAATATGTATTTATAGGCTTATAAAGGTATTTTTGTGTTGCCTAATATTACTTGGAGTATTTCCCAAGTTTTTATGAAATTTATGGCACAAGAAACTTAAGTTTGAAATTTAAAACATTTAAAAATTATTGTCGTTAACAATGTTCAGTTGTCTAAAGCATCAGGTTCAGCCTTCTGAAATTCTTTAAAATACTAAAAATATAACTGAAAATAGGGTCAGTTGACTGAGGTGACACAGTTCAGTCATTTGAGGTTATACTACCTTTTGAGGAATTCATTAGGAAATTCTTCACTAGACTGAACTTAATCTTCATTCATATGAGAAAATTCTTTAGTCTTCTGAGATTAAACTTCAGTTGTCTGGGCAGTTAAAAATCTGATTTTTCAGTTTAGTTTTCAAAAACTCTTTACTTTCTTACTTTGATTACTCATAAAACTTTTTTCAGGGTTTTTAAAATAATGTTTCTAAGGCCACAATAACCCCTAAAGAGCATCAAAATAATTCCATGTGATATTTCAATATGAAGTACTTACATCATTTGTCTTAAAGCCTTAAACATTTTAATCTTCAAGTCTTCTATGGTTTTTTGCTTTGAATCCCCTTTTAACCTGAGCTTGAGTCAGCTTTACATACTTTACTCATTTTGGTATTGCTTGAGCTTCCTTTGGATCATTTTAAATATGAATGTGACTTTTTAGTCCTTAGTGATCTTGAACTTTTATTACTATTCTTTCTTTTGAACTTTGTCTTTAAGCATTCCCGAAACATCATCACTTTAACAACACATATTAAATCAACCTTAAATTGTTATCATCAAAACGAGATCTGAAATAATCTCGTGCCACACATTTAAATAATAAAATCATACTTTAATAATACTCAGAAAATCATATACCTCATAATATAATCATATATTCAAATTTAAAACCAACATATGCTCAGATTAAAATCAACATAATATCCATATAATTATATTCTTTAATTTAATCAATTAAACTTTGAAATTCTTGATATAATTTATTCCTATTACCTCACCCAGAAGTGATGCTTAGGAAGCCCAAACCTAAAATCTGCTCTGATTAACTTGCTAAGGATTGAAGTCGAGACCCTGTGGTGGTGTCCGATCATCAATTTTCCTGAATAGTGGGGAGAAATTGAAGAGAGGTAATGAGTTTACCTTATCCCAGGAGTGGTGCCTATGATGCCCTAATCGTAAATTCACTCTGGTTAAAATGTTGGTGGCCGAGATAAGAACCCAGTGGTATTTTCTGTTCTTCAATCGGCCAAGAATCAAGGAAAAAAATGAGGAGAGGGAGAGAGATAAGTAGAGGAGAGAGAGAGAGAGAGAGAGAGAGAGAGAGAGAGAGAGAGAGAGAGAGAGAGAGAGAGAGAGGCGTGAGAGACTGAGAGAGAGACTCTCTAGAATTCTCAAGATTGAATTTCAATCCTTAACATATATATATATATATATATATATAGAATATTATATTATTATATTATATTAAATATATAATATTATATTATTTAATTAATTAATAATTAATTATTATTATTTTTTTGGATCACTACAAATGCTCTCTACTTTTAAAATATTTTGCAAGAAATAATCAAAGAGAGAGTGTAATATACTTTGAATGGTAAAGAATGTAAGCAATAAAAGAAAAAATATTTTTGAGAGGATTTTTGCTAATCAACTTGCTAATCTCCCTCTAATCTAGAAAAATGAAGGGGTATATATAGAATTCCTGAAATTTTAGACCGTTGGGGATACAGAGGGAGTTTTGGAAAAGTTTGATTAAATTTAACCCTTGTTTAATGTTATAAAAAATTGTGAACCTGAGAGGTTTGGTCGGTTGGTGCATAGCACTGGTCACTCGAACAGACAAAGTTAATTTGAAAAAATTTGAGGGTTTGGTTTTATGGGGAAAAGTTGGTCAGCCGAGCTAAGGATATTTTCCAAACCTTCGTAGAGTGTTTTTTAAACTGAAAGTTTGGTCGGTCGGGCTAGGTAGAAAAAGTCAATTTAAAATTTTGGTCGGCAGTGGAAGTTTAGTTCAAAATATGTTTGGTCGGCCGAGCCAAGTCAAACATTTAACTTCCTAACTGTTCATTCGACTGAGGCGTTTATAATGCCAAGAGGTCGGTCAACCGAGCACCTTGAAAAGTCAAGGTATGCCCTAACTTTGACCTTAAGCTATTTTCAACCCTATGGGAAAGGATGTGATATTTTAATTTGAAGGGTTGGTCAATCTAAGGTTTTGGTTTGAGCATTCATTCCTTATCATACATGAGATGCAATTATTATGGACCATAAAACTTAGTACTATTACAATACATCTTGAAAGAATAAACAAAAAGTTTCATGCTCTACTCCTTTGCAATTTCATGGATTGCATCGAATGGTGTGCGCGTTTAAGTGCTTCTCGGTTTCCATTTCTCATCTGTCATCCGTGCTTAGAAAAATGAACCTATTTAAACACTTAGGTCAAAGATGAGATACTGTGATTTGTCATAATCAAAACAGGGAATCAGACTCAAAAAATCAACAATTTCTCTCTTTTTGATGATGACAAACAGAGGAGCAAAATTTGGGTTCGCTTGACAAGGCTCCACCTAACAAAATGCATAAATAAAAAATGATATTCAATAATGTTCGCATACCATCATGAAGACTTTAGAACTTTTCAAGTTGTGCATTTAAGTACAGTTATCATTTTCCATTTTGAGTAACAAAAGTTCAAGGAGAATGGACTAATTTTGCTCTCATAAAACATCTCCCCCTTTTTTTCATCAGCAAAAGGGCAAAAGCAAAAAAAAACAAAATCTCCCTTTTTGCAAAAGGACCATAAATAGCAGAGCCCCAAAATATTTTTATAAATTTCATGACTAAAATGATATAATTTTTGAACCTAAGTTATGAATGCAAGCAATAGTTTTTCTGGATAAACATTTAAGCACACACACTGAATTATAACTAGAAAAAAAAAAACAATCATGTAGATCCAAAAAAAAAAAAATTAACAATCAAATGCAAGATTATATAGAAGAACTTGACAACTTTGTGGCTAAACAAGATATTTCTTATTTAAAATTTTTTAAAAAAAATCATTATACTTAAGCACATGAGCCACAATGAACTTTCCAAACAAATCTAAGCCTAAAGATAGGTGAGCACCAAACAAGATAGTTACGTTTAGATGCACCCCCTTTCGATTTGAATTCTAGTTTAGGTGCAGTGAGCTGCTTATACTAATCTAAGATGGTTTCACTAAGTATGTCATGTAGTATAAGCAATCATTTCAAAATTTTCTAGCATAACTATATTGGATTTTGATTATGCAACCAATATAATTAACCCTATATGCCCCATATGCATCAGAAAAAAAAAAATATTAAGGCATGCAATAGTGCTCATATACCTAAGAACAATCCATATCTAAATATAGAGTTGTAAGAGCCATATATGATGCTTTAGGTTTTCAAAAGAGCCTCAATATCCAAAAAGCGAACTAATGCAAGTTAGTCCTTTATGCCCTTTATGTAAGAATGGAGCTCAGCTCCCCTGAAAATTCAATGTGTATGTAAGGATGGCGTTTAATCTTCAATTAGTTTTCACTCATCCTTTCAACAATGTTTTAACATTCATTTTATCATAATCATCTTTGTACATGGTTTTATTGTGGAAAAATTTTCAAAACTTTGGCAGCTTGTCATCTGTAAATTGGACATTTTTCCATAAAACTTGTACTTGAAATTTTGTTGTTTTAAGAAAAAAGTTCAATTTTAGCATGCAACAACCTAAATCCACTACTAGCATGCAATTATCATCACTACATCAGTCATGCAGGTGGCATTCAATACAAGCATGCATTTCAATAGACAATCAACACAAAATTTTTAGTGAAGCTCAAGGTGGATCAAAATAAAGAAAAGATTACTATCCATCAAAGATATTTAGTTATTCAAAAACAATGTGGACAGTATTTTGCAATGTAGTTATCATAAGGGCATATAGGCATAAAAGATATAATATCAAAAGAGCATTTCAATTTATAGTCATGAAAGATAAATGCTACCCCTGAGTTATGCACTCAACTCATTAAATGCCCCCTTTTTTTATTTTATTTTATGACTTCTTAGCCAAGTATCTTAAGATTTTCAATAATTTAAGGTTGGCTTTGAATGCTTTGGCTTAGAGGACCAAAAAGTCATAAATAATTCTTCTTCAGGTTCATAAGCCTATATTTCCTCTTTTCTTATGAATCTCAAAGTGTGAGAGGCTCAAGTTCGAATGGCTTTGGACTTTTAGTATTCGTACATAGGTTTCCTTTGAAATATGTTTCTTCGTCTAGATTGAAACCTAGCGCAAATAATTTTAGCCATTCAATCTTAAAAAGGAAATAAAGATCTAATGGATTTGATTTAAATTTGAGAGCTAAAAAAATGAATACTCTTAAGGATTAAATTTGTATAATGTTCAGAAGAGTATTTAAGAGAATTAGGACTATATATATATGATAAGAAAGCTAAGGTGCATCACCTGACAATTTTGGCTAAGAACATTTATGAGTATATGAATTTTTTGAATAATACTCTTTGGTGATGGGAATGTAACCTTGAAATATGATCACAATTTAGAGCAAGTATATGAGCCAAGGATAGATGAATCTTTAGAATAAGCACTAGCAAAATAGGATGTTATAATTTATAGTGCTTAAGCCTGGAGTGATGACTAATATTTTGATCAAGGCTTTTATGCGCGAAGAATGTCTTTAGGGAAAAATGATATATGACTAGACGAATTCCCTAAAGCCCAGTTTCGTGCAATGGACAGTAGTTGCTTAACCTAAGGTATTATATTTAAGCATGACTTAAACATTTAGAATTATTTACCTGGCAAAGATGCCTTGTCCATTTGGAAGTGGATTTTACTCCAGCATACTATAGCCAGTGTTTTTATGTTTTAACTGGTATGTATATATTGTCTTGATTTTCAAAGGTTCTCAGTATCACAAAATAGTACAGTGAAAGTATGTACTAAGAATTTTTATATTAAGCCCGAACCACTTCCCAAGCCTACAGTTATTAGTACCCCTTATAGCTATTCCTATGTTTTAGGGAAGAATTAAAGATTTATGTAATTCCTATTGGATTCTGATCTTCCCTTGGTCCTATGGGATTAGCCTTCATGATGACCCACGCCATTTCCTTATCCAAACCTTTGGCACCTTTAAATGGACATGTGAATCGAAGGTGGCTTTTTCTTTCATCAATAAGCATGCTGTGTAATAACCTGGAAAAAAAATTATTAAAAAAATTTATTAATTAATTAAAATTATTAATCAATTAATTAGTTTAATATTATTAAATTAATGTGTTAAATAAGCAAATAAAGGAAATAGAAAAAAAATTAAATTAAATTAAAATTATTTATTAGTAATTAATTAGTTAAACATTATTAAATTGATGTATTAAATAAATAAATAAATAAAATAGTATGAAAGAAAAAACAACTAATTGAAATAATATATATATATATATATATATATATATACACACATATATGTAAAAGTTATCTTCCTGAAGCAAAGCATCAGGAAGAAGTTGTTTTTTTTTTATAGAGGCAGCCGCCCCTCCTGCACCAATTGCTTCCGTCTCCATCACTCTCCCTCTCTCAATTTTTTAATGGATTTACAGCGAATCAAGAAACGGAAGGTGTCATTCGATTCCTGGTTCCGCTACGACATTTCTACTAGAGCAGATTTGTCTTGGGAACGGCTTAGGCACTGCTCCTCGGGAAAGGTAATTTTTTCTCATTTTTCTAATTTCTCTTTAAATATTTTGTTAAATCGACGATAGGGTACCACCACGTGGTCCTAGTTGCGATTGTCATCATTTTGACATAAGTAAAGTTCCAATTGGGGTTTTCTAGGCCCCACTCCAAAGCGAGAGTGGAATTTGGGTAATTTGATAATTTGGCTATATTTAAGGGTATACTTATTTATTTAGAATTCATGGGTTTAGGAAATATTAAAATAATATTTTATTCAAGATTAATTACATGGAACTAGAATTTTTGATTCAGGGTCTAGGTGAGGGCCGCAGGTATTTTTTCGGAGTCCCTGTTGGCGTAGTTCAAGAAACTACGTAAGGGGAAATATATATTAAACTAGAATTTTTATGAATTTAATGAAAAATAAATTGTGTTATATATACGTGTATATGCCTTGATATTAGTTTAAAATGTCAGTCATCTAAATTATGTTTTTCCGAGTTTAGGACTATTTATTAGATACGTATATGCAAAAATGAACTGATGAAAGTGGAAAAATATTTTCAGAATAATGATCTAAGAAATGAAATGTATTTTCATCATATAAATGTTAAATGTGGGTTGGCCTATTTTACAGAAATTTGTATGAATTTTACTGTTAAATTATGTGACATGAGATTCTGTGCAAATATATGTTAAATGTATGAGACGTAAGCTAAGTAAGTAAAGCATTGAGAATAAAATATGAAATGGACTATGTTACTTGTGTATGTTAAATGTAATCATGTAAACATATGAGAGCTGAAAGACAGCCATGTTAGCAGATCTAGCACGTTTCTACGTAGACTAACTGATGACAGCTATAAGGAGCTATAATAATGGCAGCTAAATGGAGCTGTAGACTAACTGATGATGGCTCAAGACCAGCTGTAGTACGAAGGAGTGAAATAAAAACGTTATGCAATGAAATGACAATGAAGTGGCAATGGAATGAAATGAGAAATGTGAGCGATGAAAATGGGAAAGAGTCACGTAAAGTGAAATGAAATGAAAAGTAAAAGATGAGAACATGAACAGTTGAGAGATGCAAAATAATGGCAAAAAAAATGATGTATTATGATATTAGAAGTATTTATGTACGTAGAACATGCTATGATTTGGGCGGGGCGTACTCTTTGCCAAAGGGCTTGCTGAGAAAGGCAAGTGCGCTAGTAACCTCAAATGTGACAATAGCTACATAACGTACTAGGGCGGAGGGAACCTACTTGTATGGGCGAGTGGATTTTCCTATCCTTGAGGCTTTTGCCGGTAAGCTATTGTTGAACTGTGTGAGTACAAGATCAATCTAACACTTTAAGGCTTGCTAAGTAAGGTGAGTGCCCTGGTATGCTTTAATTATGACCCTAGGGTTGCCTGAGTATCAGAGCAGAGGAGTGCTACTTCTATGGGTGGGTAATCACCCCTATCCTTGGGTAATCTCGTGGGTAAACATTTGCATGTGATTGTTTAGATTAAGATAATGATTTAAAAATTTATGAAAATGCTTTACACATGTTATGAAAATGATATTTATATACCTCATGTTATCTACACGCTGTGTTTAATATGTATGTTTCTTTCCTTACTGAGATGTGTCACACCCGAATATGAATTCATCTTTCTCAGGATTTCTTCGAGATCGAGCTTTGAGAGCTCAAGGTTTTTATAGCATTATTGGGAATTAGAAAAAGAAAATGGTAAATTTCTATGTTAATTTTGGGGAATGTAAATATTTAAGTTTTATGTCTTTATGTTTTAAGGCTGTTGAGTAAGGAATGATTGTGAAAATACTGAATTATTTTGGGAGATATGTAGATTTATGGAAATGCAAGTGATGGATGATTTATTATAGATTATAGTCAGAATTAGTAAACTCTGGTGTTATGTTATATGGAGATTATGTTTATGTTTTCCACTACGTATATTATGAACTATGAACTATTAGGATTTTAATAGGTATAATGCACCGGACCCGGGTTTAAGGGTTCGAAGCGTTACATTATGGTATTAGAGAAATTTCTAGGCTGAAGTGTGATTAATTTTACTTCGCTTGGATATGGAAATGTTAGAATATTAGGTTAGAGATAATTTACACCAGAGTATTGGAATCAGTTAGGATAAGGATGCTATATGGATATGTTAGGTTTGGTGTTAAGAAGTAGGTTTGGTGTAGGGAAGTATAAGATTCTATCATATAGCTTGGAGGCAGAAATCCCTTAGCGGACTTCTGTGATTTTCTGATTCAGTCGATGGTTTTAGAAAACCACAGTAAATCCATCGATAGTGATGTTTCCTAACCATGAGACTGGTCCTTATATGGAGAACTTGGATGTGTATTGAATTTAAAGTACATAATATTGTTGTTGGGATTATGGTATGAGATATAGTAAATCGTAAAATTATGAAAAAGAAAGATTAGGAACGAATTTCAAGGACGAAATTTCTTGAGGGAAGAATGTAATAACCCGGAAAAAAAAATAATTAAAAAATTTATTAATTAATTAAAATTATTAATCAATTAATTAGTTTAATATTATTAAATTAATGTGTTAAATAAAAAAATAAAATAAATATTAAAAAAATTAAATTAAATTAAAATTATTTATTAGTAATTAATTAGTGAAACATTATTAAATTGATGTATCAAATAAATAAATAAATAAAATAGTATGAACGAAAAAAAAACTAATTGAAATAAGATATATATATATAATATATGTAAAAGTTATCTTCCTAAAGCAAAGCTTTAGGAAGAAGTTTTTTTCTTACAGAGGCGGCCGCCCCTCTTGCACCAGTTGCTTCCGTTTCCGTCTCTCTCCCTCTCTCAATTTCTCGACGAATTTACAGCGAATCGGAAAATGGAAGGTGTCATTCGATTCCTGGTTCCGCTGTCGACATTTCTACTGGAGCAGATTTGTTGTGGGAACGGCTTAGGCACTGCTTGTAGTGACTCGAAAAATAATAGCATTATAATAAAGAGGGAGATGAAATAGAAACAGAAATAGAAATAGGTCGTAGACTTCGTCGACGACATTGCATTTTGGGGGATAATCATAATTTCAGGAAATTACCCAAGCCTCGTCGACAAACACAGGGTTTCGTCGACGAGAAAATACCGAGACATGGTTTTGGCTACTCTGAATTTCGTCGACAAACACAGGGTCTCGTCGACGAATTTAATGAAGGACTCATCAACGAGGTGACGTGTCTCGTCGACGAATCCCTCCCTATAAAATAGCTAAAATCGGATTTTTTTTACTCATTTCTCGCGCCTCTCTCTCTCTCTCTTCTCTCTCTCACCTATGAACCCTCTCCCTTCTCTCTTTGTTTTCGGCCCCGCCAGATACCAGATTGACGATCCGAAGCCACCATGACGTTCCTGGCGGAGTTCTCTTCATGTTTGCTAGGACGGATCGTCGGTGGGATCGAGTTGGATTTCATCCCAAATTCAGGGTAAGACCTTTTAGTCCCTTTTTGGTCTTATGATACTTATAGAAAATGATGTAGGCATAGAAATCCTGATATTTGGTTCTAGCAAATATTGTTTTCAGGGTGTTGTGTAGGAGGCCCTGCAGGTGTTAGGCTAGTTTTCCATAGGGGTTTTCCAGTAGTCAGGTAAGGGAAATATGCTATGCTAGGTATTTTTAAAATGTTATACAGTTTATTTAATTACGAAAATTATGAATTAAAGTATCGTGTGGCTTGTGAATAAGAATATTGTACGAAGATATGTTTTATGATATTTTAGTGTCTTGATTTTATGATATTTCAGTACCATGATTTTATGAATCTCAGTACCATGATTACACGAATTTCAGTATTATGATTATGCAGTTTCAGTAATATGATTATGCAGTTTCAGTGTTATGATTATACAGTTTTCAGTAATACGACGTATGAATTACAGTATAGTTAAGCAGCATCATGGTTATTACGATTATTTCAGAATCATGGTGATTCAGATAGTTGTATATAGAAATATATTATATAGTATTAGACCCTGTTGGACTTGCAGCTACAGAGCACGGTACCGTTGCTACAGATACTATGTTACTTTATGAGTGCAACCACCTATTTAGATAATACGTGGTAAGGTCGTTCACCTAGGCCCTTGAAGAGGTTAGGCTTCCCATCCAGATATGGGTTGAGGTGGGCAGATCGACCTATGGAGTATAGTGATTTATTCCTGGTTGGCCAGCCAGGGTAATTCCAGCCTACGGGCTGCACAACCCTGTCATGAGGGGGTAAGTCATGACACACAGATAGCCACAGGGAACATTTTCAGTTACTATTACGTATGTACAGATTCACAGAACAGGCAATATACCTATGTATAATAGAAGTATTTTGATTAGTAACCTATGATATTGTTATGTTAAGCAACATGGGAAAGGAGGGTGTACTTTATCACTTGTGTTTTATTTATATACTCAGTTATACATGTTTATTTGGAACAGATTTTCATGATATAGTAGCTCATTTGCCACACACTAGTAATAACATATTTTGTCTTACTGAGTGTTGGCTTATCCCAGTGTTGAATTATTTTTCAGGTGATCCAGGTAGGTAAGTAGACCAGGCTCGCAGATAGAGGGGTTTCTGTAGTGCCTTGTCAGAGAATGAGTACATTTTTGGGAATGATTTTGTATATCCTAACTAGTAGAGGGTACTTTAGGGAACAGTGATATGTATATATTTTGGGAATCATGTTAGTACTATGTATTGGTATTGTGTGGTAATGGTGTTGTATTGTAAATATTTTCATATGGTTATGTCTATGTAATTTAGGCTTCTTGTTGCTTAGGTTGGTGATTGATTTACCCCCAGTATGGTATCAGAGTATGTTCAGTGTTATGGTATATTAAAAAAAAAAAAAATCAGTTTATTAAGCATGTCGTTACACTACTCTTGGGGAAAGGTAATTTTTCCCTATTTTTTCAATTTCTCTTTAAATTTGCTGTTAAATCGACGATCGGGTACCACCACGTGGTCCTAATCGCGATTGTTGTCATTTTGACATAAGTAAAGTTCAAATTGGGGTTTTCTGGGCCCCACTCCAAAGCGAGAGTGGGATTTGAAAATTTTGATAATTTGACTATATTTAAGGATGTATTTATTTATTTAGAATTTATGGGTTTAGGAAATATTAAAATAATATTTTATTCAAGATTAATTACATGGAACTAGAATTTTTTATTGAAGGTCTGGGTGAGCGCCGCAGGTATTTTTTCGAAGTCCCTACCGGCTTAGTTCAAGAAACCAGGTAAGGGGAAAAATATATATTAAACCATAATTTTTATGAATTTAATGAAAAATAAATTCTGTTATATATACGTGTATATGTCTCGATATGAGTTTAAAATTCCAATCATTTAAATTATGCTTTTCAGAGTTTAGGATTGTTTATTAGATACGTATATGTGAAAATGAACTGATGAAAGTGGAAAAATATTTTTAGAATAATTATCTAAGAAATTAAATTTATTTTCAGCATATAAATATTAAATGTGGGTTGGCCTATTTTACAGAAATTTGTATGAATTTTACTGTTAAATTGTGTGGCATGAGATTCTGTGCAAATATAGGCTAAGTAAGTAAAGCATTGAGAATAAAAAATGAAATGGATTATGTTGTTTGTGTATGTTAAATGCAACCATGTAAACGTAAGAGAGCTAAAAGATAGCCAAGTTAGCAGATCTAGCACGTTTCTATGTAGACTAATTGATGACAGCTAAAAGGAGTTGTAATAATGACAGCTAAAAGGAGCTGTAGACTAATGGATGATCACTAAAGACCAACTATAGTACGAAGGAAAGAAATGAAAACGTTATGCAATGAAATGACAATGAAGTGGCAATGGAATGAAATGAGAAATGTGAGTGATGAAAATGGGAAAGAGTCACGTAAAGTGAAATGAAATGAAAAGTAAAAGACAAGAGCGTGAATAGTTGAGAGATGCAGAATAATGGCAAATAAAATGATGCGTTATGATATTAGAAGTATTTATGTACGTAGAACATGCTATGATTTGGGTGCTGCATACTCTTTGCCTAAGGGCTTGCTGAGAAAGGCTAGTGCCCTAGTAACCTTAGATGTGGCAGTAGCTGCATAACGTACTAGGGCAGAGGGAACCTACTTGTATGAGCAGGTGTATTTCCCTATCCTTAGGGCTTTTGCCGGTAAGCTATTGTTGAACTGTGTGAGTATGAGATCAATCTAATTTTTAAGGGCTTACTAAGTAAGGTGAGTGTCCTGGTATGCTTTAGTTGTGACCCTAGGATTGCCTGAGTATCAGAGCAAAGGGGTGCTACTTGTATGGGCGAGTAATCACCCCTATCTTTGGGTAATCTCGTGGGTAAACATTTGCATGTGATTGTTTAGATTTAGATAATGATTTTAGAGTTTATGAAAATTCTTTACACATGTTATAAAAATGATATTTATATACCTTATGTTAGCCACACGCTGTGTTTAATATGTATGTTTTTTCCCTTACTAAGATGTGTCTCACCCAAATATGAATTCATCTTTTTCAGGATTTTTTCGAGATCGAGCTTTGAGAGCTCAAGGTTTTTATAGCATTATTGGGAATTAGAAAAAGAAAATGGTAAATTTCTATGTTAATTTTGGGGAATGTAAATATTTAAGTTTTATGTCTTTATGTTTTAAGGCTGTTAAGTAAGGAATGATTGTGAAAATATTGAATTGTTTTGGGAGTTATGTAGATTTATGGAAATGCAGGTGATGGATGATTTATTATGGATTATAGTCAGAATTAGTAAACTCTGTTGTTATGTTATATGGAGATTATGTTTATGTTTTCCACTGCGTATATTATGAACTATGAACTATTAGGATTTTATTAGGTATAAAGCACCGGATCCAGGTTTAAGAGTTCAGAGCGTTACATTATGGTATTAGAGAAATTTCAAGCCGGAAGTGTGATTAATTTCATTTCACTTGGTTATGGAAATGTTAGAATGTTAGGTTAGAGATGATTTATACCAGAGTATTGGAATTAGTTAGGATAAGGATGCTAGATGGATATGTTAGGTTAGGTGTTGAGAAGTAGGTTTGGTGTAGGGAAGTATAGGATTTTGTCTTATAACTTGGAGGTAGAAATCCCTTAGCGGACTTCTGTGATTTTCTAATTCAGTCGATGGTTTCAGAAAACCACCGTAAATCCATTGATAGTGATGTTTCCTAGCCGTGAGACTGTTCCTTATATGGAGAACTTGGATGTGTATTGAATTTAAAGTACGTAATATTGTTGTTGGGATTATGGTATGACATATAGTAAATCATAAAATTATGAAAAAGTAAGATTAGGAACGAATTTCGAGGATGAAATTTCTTGAGGAAAGAATGTAATAACTCGAAAAAAAATAATTAAAAAATTTATTAATTAATTAAAAGTATTAATCAATTAATTAGTTTAATATTATTAAATTAATGTGTTAAATAAAAAATAAAGGAAATATAAAAAAATTAAATTAAATTAAAAATATTTATTAGTAATTAACTAGTTAAACATTATTAAATTGATGTATTAAATAAATAAATAATTAAAATAGTATGAAATAAAAAAGAAACTAATTGAAATAAGATATATATGTAAAAGTTATCTTCCTGAAGCAAAGCTTTTGGAAGAAGTTGTTTATTTTTTTACAGAGGCATCGCCCCTCCTGTGCCAGTTGCTTCCATCTACGTCTCTCTCCCTCTCTCAATTTCTCGACGGATTTATAGCTGATCGGGAAACGGAAGGTGCCGTTGGATTCCTAGTTTCATTGCCGACATTTCTACTCGACCAGATTTTTCGTGGGAATGGTTTAGGCACTGCTCTTGGGGAAAGGTAACATTTCCCTATTTTTCTAATTTCTCTATAAATATGCTGTTAAATCAACGATCGTGTACCACCACGTGGTCCTAGTCGTGATTGTTGTCATTTTGACATAAGTAAAGTTCCAATTAGGGTTTTCTAGGCCCCACTCCAAAGCGAGAGTGGGATTTAGGAAATTTGGTAATTTGGCTATATTTAAGGGTATATTTATTTATTTGGAATTCATGGGTTTAGGAAATATTAAAATAATATTTTATTCAAGATTAATTACATGGAACTAGAATTTTTGATTCAGTGTCCGAGTGAGTGCTGCAGGTATTTTTCTGGAGTCCCTATCGGCGTAGTTCAAGAAACCAGGTTAAGGAAAAAATATATATTAAACCACAATTTTTATGAATTTGATGGAAAATAAATTATGTTATATATACGTGTATATGTCTCGATATGAGTTTAAAATGCGAACCATTTAAATTATGTTTTTCTGAGTTTAGGACTGTTTATCAGATACGTATATGTGAAAATGAACTCATGAAAGTGGAAAAATATTTTTAGAATAATTATCTAAGAAATGAAATGTATTTTCCATCATATAAATGTTAAATGTGGGTTGGCCTATTTTACAGAAATTTGTATGAATTTTACTGTTAAATTGTATAGCATGAGATTCTGTGCAAATATATGCTAAATGTAAGAGACGTAGGCTAAGTAAGTAAAGCATTGAGAATAAAATATGAAATGGACTATGTTGTTTGTGTATGTTAAATGCAACCATGTAAACGTAAGACAGTTGAAAGATAGTCATGTTAGCAGATCTAGCACGTTTCTACGTAGACTAACTGATGACAGCTAAAAGGAGCTGTAATAATGACAGCTAAAAGGAGCTATAGATTAACTGATGAATGCTAAAGACTAGCTATAGTACGAAGGAATGAAATGAAAACGTTATGCAATGAAATGACAATGAAGTGGCAATGGAATGAAATGAGAAATGTGAGCGATGAAAATGGGAAAGAGTCATGTAGAGTGAAATGAAATGAAAAGTAAAAGATGAGAACATGAACAATTGAAAGATGTAG
Source organism: Malania oleifera (assembly GCF_029873635.1). Lineage (NCBI taxonomy): Eukaryota > Viridiplantae > Streptophyta > Magnoliopsida > Santalales > Ximeniaceae > Malania > Malania oleifera. The sequence goes on from NC_080428.1 coordinate 8,221,921, forward strand.
AATAATGGCAAACAAGATGATATATTATGATATTAGAAGTATTTATGTACGTAGAACATGCTATGATTTGGGCAAGGCATACTCTTTGCCTGAGGGCTTGTTGAGAAAGGCGAGTGAGCTAGTAACTTCAGATGTGGTAGTAGTTGCATAACATACTAGGACAGAGGGAACCAACTTGTATGGGCGGGTGGATTTCCCTATCCTTAGGGCTTTTGCCAATAAGCTATTGATGAACTGTGTGAGTCACTTGGGGGCTTACTAAGTAAGGTGAGTGCCCTGGTATACTTTAGTTGTGATCCTAGGGTTGCCTAAGTATCAGAGTAGAGGGGTGCTACTTGTATGGGCGGGTAATCACCCCTATCCTTGGGTAATCTCGTGGGTAAACATTCGCATGTGATTGTTTAGATTTAGATAATGATTTCAGAGTTTATGAAAATGTTTTACACATGTTATAAAAATTATATTTAAATACCTCATGTTAACCACACGTTGTGTTTAATATGTATGTTTCTTCTCTTATTGAGATGTGTCTCACCCGAATATGAATTCATCTTTTTCAAGATTTCTTCAAGATCGAGCTTTGAGAGCTCAAGGTTTTTATAACATTATTGGGAATTAGAAAAATAAAATGGTAAATTTCTATGTTAATTTTGGGGAATGTAAATATTAAAATTTTATGTCTTTATGTTTTAAGGCTGTTGAGTAAGGAATGATTGTGAAAATATTGAATTGTTTTGGGAGTTATGTAGATTTATGGAAATGCAGGTGATGGATGATTTATTATGGAATATAGTTTTAATTAGTAAACTCTAGTATTATGTTATATGGAGATTATGTTTATGTTTTTCGCTGTGTATATTATGAACTTTGAACTATCAGGATTTTATTAGGTATAACGCACCAAATCCGGGTTTTAAGGGTTTGGGGCGTTACATTATGGCATCAGAGAAATTTTCAGTCGGAAGTGTGATTAATTTCACATCGCCTGGATATGGAAATGTTAGAATATTAGGTTAGAGATGATTCCAGAGTATAGGAATCAGTTAGGATAAGGATGCTAGATAGATATGTTAGGTTAGGTGTTGAAAAGTAGGTTCGGTGTAGGGAAGAATAGAATTTTGTCTTATAACTTGGAGGTAGAAATCCCTTAGCGAACTTCTGTGATTTTTTGATTCAGTCAACGATTTCAGAAAACCACGGTAAAACCATCGATGGTGATGTTTCTTAGCCGTAGGACTAGTCCTTATATGGGGAACTTGGATGTGTATTGAATTTAAAGTACATAATTGTGCTGTTGGAATTATGGTATGAGGTATAGTAAATCGTAAAATTATGAAAATGAAAGATTAGGACCGAATTTCGAGGATGAAATTTCTTTAGGAGGGGAATAATGTAATAACCTGTAAAAAAATAAATTTCAAAAAATTATTAATTAATTAAAATTATTAATCAATTAATTTGTTTAAAATTATTAAATTAATGTGTAAAATAAACAAATAAAGGAAATAAAAAATTAAATTAAATTAAAATTATTTATTAGTAATTAATTAGTTAAACATTATTAAATTGATGTATTAAATAAATAGATAAATAAAATAGTACAAAAGAAAAAAAAACTAATTTAAATAAGATATATATATATATATATGTGTGTGTGTGTGTGTGTGTGTGTGTGTGTGTGTAAAAGTTATCTTCCTAAAGCAAAGCTTTAGGAAGAAGTTTTTTTTTTTTTTTTATAGAGGCAACCGCCCCTCC